>NC_048531.1:16060606-16363636 GCF_008121235.1 Drosophila subobscura | reverse complement strand
TTATCATGTGTTACAGGGTACAAGAGAATCAAAATTTATAGCGTTGAGCCAGTGCATGGCACAGAGCATGGCTGCCGATCAGGTGAAACTTTGTTCGACTTCAATGTCAGGGGATTCGGGACACACTTCCATGGATTGCTCGGAGGCAAAAGTTTTGCCTTTAATTGCCACGACAGTCGGAGAGACGTTTAAGTTAATTATGCCTCGATTTGGCTGCGAGTAAACAAATTAATTAAAAAGCAAACACGTTGATGATCTCTCTCTCTCTCTCTCTCGCTGCCTCTCCCTCTGCTCCCTCGTGTATATCCATTCTGCTGTTACTGCCAGCAGCTGCCAGCAAATGTCGACGATGCGATTCGCCTTTTGTTTAACTTATTTATGTGTAGACTCCTCTGACTCTGCACACATTAATGTTAATTATTGAGGCAAGTGACAATTTGAGTGATTTCACATTGGACAACAAAAACAACAGCCAGGGCAATCGGAGGGGGGGAGAAGAGAGTAGTGCCAGGAAATCATTTGACCAACACTCTTTGGCTTTCGAGTAGGAGGAGTGGGAGGAGGAAGTGTTCTGTCATTTGTTATCTGTTCAGTTTGACATATAGCTACAACCAAAAGCGTTTTTCTCACCATACTATTTCTCTTTTTTTTTGGGTTTCGGGTTGTGTTTGTTTTGTTGTATTGCTGCGACAACGTGGCCGCAACGTTTTTCCCGTGCAGCCACATTGCCAATTACCCAGACACACAGGCAGAAGCGACACCGATAGAGACACGAACACACATGGCAGGAGACGACACACATTCAAAGAGAGGAAGAGAGAGAGAGAGTGAGAGCGAGCGCGAATCGTGTGAAATGTCAACACTGTGACATGGCAAAGTGGAAATGGTAATTGCGTGTTAATTGCTTTACGCGTTCCAAGTGCTTTCACCATGCGCACACGGGGGCCAAACAGGCACAGAAGAGAGAGACTCTGTCTCTTTGTATTCTTTCTCCCCAGGAGGCCTGCCTCCCCCAGGCAACGGAACTAATCAATCTCCCACTGCATGGCAATATCCACATCCATGCCACCCATACACACGGCACTCGCACAGACATGGACGTAGACATAGAAATTGCCACAGATATACATGGCTCTAGCAGAGATTCATCTGTTCTGTTGTGTTGCAGGCAGAGTGCAAGTGAAAATTGCGTTTGTCGGCGTTGGGCCATTGCTAAAGCTGTAACACGTTGCGTATGAGCACTTTCCCACTGCACGTGAGTGTCTCTAGGGTGTAGTGTGCTGTGGTGCGGTGCGTGCCTATTGAATGCAATTGATTTCTCAGCCATTTCTCTCTATGGAAATGTGCAGCGAGCAAGGGAGGGAGCGGAGTCCAACAGGAGTTAGAAAGGAGTCAGAGAGTAGGCAGCGTCTTAGTAAAAGTGTTAAGAGGAATTGATAACGTCAATCAATGCTGAAAAATGAGAAATTTAATGCACAAGAACATTCTTTAGGCATTGGCAGACGTGTCAATATGCATACACATTTCGCACTCTGCTGGAATTAGGAAAGATTGGCATGGAAATATTGTAAAATTTATTTAACTCAAGGAAAGGACACACAAAAGCTGACACTCTTTGTCCAGCTTCTCGCAGCTAGAACAATCCAAAAGTCACTTCTAATCTGCTCCCACAGTCCACTCTTTTGTGCTCCTGTCACACAAGTCACTCAATCTGAGAAGCATAAACAATTCTGAGGTCATTCAAGCCTAAATTCATTAACTATGATTGTGATTACGCAGAAGCCATTCGATTATTGACATGACAATGCCCCTCCGGCACGGCCCGGCCCGGCCCGCACATTTGGGCATATCATTTCGGGTGACATGTCAACATGTGTTCCAGCCCGGACCCCGCCAAGCCAGCTTCAGTTAACCCTCCAAAGACATTATGACTGTCAACATGTTTATTATTCACCTGTGCATGAACACAGAGAGAGAGACGGAGAGGCCAAGTTATTAAAACTTTTGCACATTACGCGAACAGAATAAGAGGAGAGACGAGGAGTGAGGAGTGCGGAGGCCGGGAGTGCCTGGAGAGCGGATGGGACAAACAATTGGCAAGAGCAGCATTTGGGTAGCTGGGCAAAAAATGTAATAAAAGTTCACAAAATGCGACGTGTTTGCTTAAGTATTTTTCAGTTAGAAGGAGGAGGACTAGACGGAGGAGGAGCAGGGTGAGCAGCAGGAGTTGGAGCCAGGAGAGCAGCGCGTAGCTCGTTTCCAGGGGTAGGTGTCGACTTCAGCAGCCTCAGCCTCTGCTGCGGCCCCATGCTGATTGTGATAAATGCGACAAAGACATGTGTAAAATATGCTTCATGTGCGTTATTATTGCGTTTTATGGTCCACAGGGATGGGGCAGGGGACTCAGCTGGGGGCTGCCAACCCACCTGACAATACACATTCCGAGATGTCGCCGTGAGGACTTTTCCCCACTTGCCTTTGCTGACTTGTCGAAAATGCTCCAAAGTGTTTGAATATCTTTGAATGTCTTGGGGCTGCCGGCATTTCGAGAATGGCGGAAATTTATTTTTTAATTATAGGTATTTGCACTTGAGGATGGGCTCTCGGCGGAGCGAGATCATTGCGGTCCCAGGCGGCCATTTGCGACCCCCCACCCGAAGAGCCGCAGAGCAGTGGGAAGTGAGCATTCGCTGGCGGGAGTCGACAGAGAATCATCTCTCCCCATGGCCACATAATCCATAACGGGGAGCACAGAGCAAACATCGCACCGAGGCGAACACATAATCAAAGGAAGCCTCAAAAAAAAAAAAGATAAAAAAGCAAAAAAAGAAACCGGGAACTGGAACCAAAAAATTTCCCTAGAGTCGAGAGTTGAGCATACGTATATAAAAAATGGGTAGGAAAAGCTCACAGCTAGATTTTGTTTGCCTAAAATACGCGTAATGCGTACACACTCACACACAGGCGCACAGTTACACACAGATTTGTGTGTGTATGTGCTTGCTGTACACAAACACACGAGCAGAAGAAGACATAAAGCATGTTTGCTCAGCATGAACGGAGAATTTAAACTGAATTTAAAAAATAAAGGCAGCCAGAGACAGAACACACACAAACAGCCGAATGGTGGGGAGTGAGAGATGAAACAGACAAAGGGGCAAACATTTTAATAATAGCACAAAAAGCGGAATGCCCCAAAAACGAAGCCACGCCTCGCAACAAAAGCCTCCACCGCCTCCGCCACTGCCGCCTCATCCTGATCCGCAGTCAAAAGCAAAACCCAAACTTCATCACTTCAATGGGGGACAGCTTGTTTATGATGGAAGCCCAAAGTCAATCCGCACCCAACGAACAGCCAGGCCTTCCCCCCGAGTCCCCTGCCTTTTATAAGGCCGTTCCCGTACCATTTCATTTGAGGCCGCATTCCCATGGCGCGGCGGAAACCCTTTTTTGTGTGTTTGTGTGTGATTTTTTGTGCGGCTTTTGAGAGAGAGTTCTCGTATTGAGAGCGCCTTTGGGCCATCTGCAATTAAGGAAAAAGTACAGTGAAAGCTTCCAACAACGGAACAGGCACTGCAGCAGCGCAGCAGTGCAGACATTGTTAGACATTGACGGATTAAATGAATGAAGGAATATCCGCTAAATTGTAACCACTGACAGCATCGCGCCGAACAGCATCCATAGAGAGCTATTTCCTTCACATTTTTTCCAACTGCAGAGATTTTGCCTGTTGCTAATTGTTTCGCTGCTCGCTGTGCTCGGTGCTTCGGTTTACCCGTGTACACTTTGTGCGGCAGCATTCCACCCGTTTTGCAGCATAATCAATTAAGCAGAGTGCACTCCAATGTGCGGGCAGGAAGGGAAGCACGAGGAGCTCGAAAGCCGGCAAAAGTAATGCAAATAAATGTTACCAACTTCAGCGGCTGCTGGCGTACGCAGCTTATACGCAATGTAAGTGCCACTTGGTGGTCGGCTCTCCCTTTTCCCCCTTTCGGGGGCTTTCTTCTCTCTATTTTATTTGAGTTCTGCTCCTGGGTATGTTTTTCTCTCTTCCTTTTTTTGCTGCCTGCACTTAAGTCTTCCATTTCATAAAATAAACCGTGCAAAAAAAGAAAAAAGAAACAAGATGAAGTGGGCAATGGGGAAGTGGGGAGAGGCGCCGCATTAATTGCATTTTAATTAATTTCTGCTCCTTTCCACTCGTGTTTGTGTGCTTGTGCATGTGTTGCATATGTAATTACCGCTGCAACGGTAATTGCTTTGGCCAGGTAACAGCCATCCTCCGCTCTTAATGCACTCCGTTTACGGAACATGAACAACTTTTATGCCAATACGCACACACAAGAGACTGTGTGTGTGTGTGTGAGTGTGTGTTGATGCACTCAAATCTGAGGCGGGGTCACAAACCAACGCTTTCGAGTTCTGCCTTTAGAACCGAACAAACAGAATTAAATCCATTTGGTTTTGGACTCTCTGTAACTCTCGGCCAAGGTCCTGACATCTGACATTCATTAGATGGTGGCTTCGGCCCCACCCTGCATCCCATTCCGGCATAATAATGCGATTAAAACTGCCACTGTTCAAGTGCTCGAGCAACAGTTGCAGTGGCAAGAACAATAGCCAGGTGGAATCACAGGCAGAACTTCAACGAGGGACAGTACAGGGCCAGGGAGAGGACCAGGGCCATGGCCGGCACTGGGGCCGGGGACAGAGTCCGGACTAGGGCCAGTGAAGCGCCCGACAGCAGATTCACTAAGCTGGCCAAAGCCTAGCAGAGTCTCTGTCTGACTGTCTGTCTGCCAGCTCCAATGCTCAGCGGCCATTGCCGGCGGCCATGTCGGGCAAATAAACAAACAATTAAAAATAAAAGCGCCACGAACAGAAACTACTCTGAGGCGGCGGGGGGTGGCAAAGAACCACCCGCAGAGCCACAACGAAGTGGCTATACCCTCTATGCCCTGAGCGGCAAGTACCCGCCTCAATGCGCAGTAATGCTATGCTTAACGCCAGGGCAAAGCCACTCGGAATAGTCACAAAGCCCGGCTGGCAATCCTCCCGACTATCTTTGTGAGGATAGCGAGCGAGTGGAGGGACGCCGTGCCCCGTGCCCCGTGCCCCGTGCCGTATGAGTGTTTTGTCTGCCCTGCTATACTCTGGCTCCACGAGAGCTTTTTCCTCTATAGCTCTAGATTTTTTTGTTTCGCCATTCAGCCATCCCCCTAGTGGCTCCGACGGACAGGTAAACAGACACACACACACAGCGAGAGGAGGAGGGAGGGAGAGATGTGTGGAGACGGGGGACTTAAAGTGCGTAAATGAGCAAAACACACACACACCTACACGTACACGGACACACGCATAGGCGCAGACAGAGAGGGGCAAGGGGAGTCTTAATGGTGGATGGTTGGGCCCACAGACCAGGGGCACCAACAACAACAACAACAACAACAACAACGACATAGTGTGGCGGCTATTATGCGTATATTTAACTTTTATTTCTGCCAGACAGCGCGTGGGCTGAGTGTGAGAATGAGTGGCAGGCACACACACACACACACACACGCACACACACACACACACGCACACACACACACACACGCACACACACAGGCATATACAAAGGCGGATACCGACACAGTACAGAGCATAAATCTCATCGTGCATTCATCAATGTCAGGCCACAAGTTTGCTTTTCATTTGTTATGGCTTTGCAGCTACTCGGTGTCTCGGTGTCTCGGTGTGTGCGTAGGTTTAGCTGTGCACATGTATGTGTGAATGGGTGTACTTATGCCTCTGTCCTGTGTCTGTGTTTGTGTGTTTTTGTTGTATTTTTTAGCACATAAAAAGCCAGAGACTGCACAGAAATCTTTTACGAGGGTTGCTCAACGAATTTGCGCTGAAGACATAGAAAAAGAAATGGCAAAATAGACAAAGATAAACAATTGACAATTGATCTATCTGTGAATCTATCGATAGCAGCAAAGAGAGGGCAGATTTGTGACTATTCTTGCACCGAAAACCATAAGAAAATGCATATATAAATTATTTTTCAAGTTAAAGATAGACAACGGACATAAATAAAAGCCACTAAAGTGATAGCAACTGCCTCTGCCCATGTTATTAGACCCCCATAAACCGCTAGATAAAGAGCAAACGCACCTCGCACTCACGAATATGTGAATATAAGGATGTTCATTGGTTTGCCATTGTGGCCATTCGCATTTGCTTTAGGACTAACACTTGTTCGCACATCATGCTCACATTTGTAGGCCAAGCCAGCACACACACTGGCCCGCTCTCACCCATACACGTGCATGCATCAATGCCGTGAACTTGGGCTGAAAATATGCTAACGGTAAGGCCATTGCCAAGAGGCAGAGGCAGAGGCAGGAGCCAGAGCCAGAGCCTGAGTGATTGTTTTGGACTCGTTCTCATGACTCAAGGAATTGATTTGCATATGCACCCACTGCCCTGCGTTCCCCCGTACCACTCCCCCCTGCTGCCTGCTGCCTGCTGCCCTGAAGCAGCTCCTCTTGTAAACGAACAGAAGAACAACTGCAATCGAAACGGTTGGCTCTTAAAACTTCATGGCATTGGCAGTAAAAACGACAATTCCCGAGCGCAACTGTTCATAAACATTGAGTGTGCAGCGCCGAGCGGCAGGCAGAGGCAGCAACAGCAAAGGCAACAGCAAAGTAAAAGCCAGCCCCAACGGACTGTTGGCCCTCTAATACCCTAGCAGTTTTATCGAGAGTTCGGGCTACAACAAGTGGATTGGATTATCCTTTCATTTATTTAAATTTTCCTTTCTGCTGAAGTCTCTCAAGGTTAAATCTTCCTGTGACTGTAGAGCAGTGTCTTTTGACATTTGTATATCAAAGAAGACTATTTCATGTCCATAAAGCACGCCTAAGTTTGGGTAAAAGCAAACTAAACAAGGACAAGCCGAGAGAGACGCACATGGCACTCTCCCTCTCCACAGCGCTCTTGATTTGGACCACAGGAATGATTACTTTTGTGCCTGGGCACGCTTCAGGGAATAATTAGGATACCCCGAGTGAAGCGTATGGCAAAGAACAGAGTCCCGTAAGCAAACATGGCAAGGCCATGGGGGGCTGATGGGCTGTGGGCTGATGGGCTGTGGACTGTGGGCTGGCCAGGAGGATGCACAAGTCGATTTTATTTAATTGCGCACAGCCACAAAGTGCAGGCCCCAGCCCCACTCCACCCCCTGCTGTGGAACAGTGCAACCAATTCTGGTTTTACGAGCAGCAGGCGCCAGATTCCAGCCAGCCAGGCAGCGGGCAGCTATCGCCATTGTCAACATGAGCGCACCCACATTAAGCGATTCATTCCAGGCCCAACACCATTTGGTCCCCCGCCCCCCCAACTGTCCATGAAATGAGATGACAATGGCTGGAAAAAGGCCAAAATTGTCCCTGCACCATTGACCCTTACATTTTTGATGTTCACGATTTGGCAGGGCTCGAACATGTTTCGGCTCCACTCTTGGCCGTGCTCCCTGTCAAGCAGCTTGGTGTCGCTGTCCATTCCCTGCGGCGAAATGTATACTTAAAGCTGGCTTAAGCACCTCTCACTGTCATGTCGATAAGTTTTTACCAGCTTCAATCGAATGCAAATGAGTGTGGAGTGGGGCAGGGGAGTTCGCGCCTGATTCGCCTCTCGGCATGTGCCTGGCCTCACACCTCCAGTCAGTCACAGTCGATTCGATTGGAACGTTCAAAAGCCAACAGGCTGCAAAAAAACAGCCGGAGGCTGGATACTCACTCGAGCCATTTTGGGGTTTCCTCTCTCTCTCTGTGTGTGTAAAAGTTTTTCATGGAGCTGCCAAAACCTGAAATCCAGGAGAAAGTACAACAAGCAAGACAGCAGCAAATCATTTGTAAACACCCGACATGGGGCACGAGGCACGTCAATTGGAGTAGGAGCAGGAGCAGGAGCAGGAGCAAGAGCAGGAGCAGAAGCTGTAGCCAGGCGGCGGCAGGGAAGCCAAAACACAAATCAAAAGATAAACGGTCAGCCAGGGAGAGACAAAGATGAAAAATTGTGTGCGTATGTGTGGCTAGGGAGGAGGAGAACAAAATGGGAAGTGGACGAACCCAGAGGACCGACCCTCGACAGCATGTTGCGTAAATAAAGTGCGAATTTCCAGAAAGCTCTGCAGACAAATGAGCGACCACTCAAGATGACAAGTGACCGTCCATGATCGAAGGCAACAGCGGCAGTGGCAGCTGGAACGTTTCCTCCTCCTCCTCCTCCGCTTCCTGCTCATTCCACGCCCCCCACTCATCTGTTAGTGTCAAACATATGGAGAGGCATCAGGGTGGGTCGGGACTCGGGTCTCCGCCGCTTGAGGGTTATGCCAATGAAGCTCTCGACACGAAACTTTGCAATATAAAATACAGCAACGAAATTCCCCAATAGCAAATTGAAAAAATGTTTCCCGGGAAGCAGAAACTTTTCCATTCCCATGCCCGTTGCGTCTTTAACTTGATTTTTTCGATACCCTTTCGAAGGGTATTTTAGAGGCTAGACAAACAGTATACGGAGCGTATGGAATGTGCGTAGAATGAGCAGATTATTGAATCATCTTTCTGTGTGGCTTTTCTCTAAGTAAACAGATTCTCAGACTGTTCAGATTCTAGTTTCTTTTTCGCATAAACCTAAAACAGGCGGATGAACCTACAAGAGTATCCAAAGATTGTCTCCCAGCTGTCTATTTTTTCTTGTTTTCTGGTGGATTGGGGGGGGTTTAGCCCAAAACTTTGGGCGCTGCTTTAAATGTCGATAAAAGTTTGTTTGGTAATAATATTTACCTCCCTCCAGCTTCATCTCGCAAGTCCTGGGGCGCTGTTTGGCTTAATCTGTTGGATTGCTATTTTCAATAATGATTATTAGCCGCATCTAGCACGGAGATGGAATGCTTCCGAGAGAGACTGAAGGGCGGATGAACGGTTTATTGAAATATTCAACATATTTAGCATGGCCCTCGAGCAGAAAACTTAATTAAATACATTAAAAGCTGATTAATAACAAAATGAAAATCAAACATCAGGCTGCCGAAGGGCAAACATTTTCCTCATTAATATTAACAACTTCATTTAAGCCTGCACCATCCCACCAATCCTCTGCTTCCCGCCCCCGCCGGACTCCGCCAAAGTGTCCACCGTCTGGACAAATTATTTTTGCAATTATGCAAAGTAGCTGCTAGTCCCGGGCATTGTTGATGCTGCTGCTGCTGCTGCTGCTGCTGCTCTTGCCTCCCTCCACCCTCGATGCGTGCACAAAGTTTGATATTAATAAATTTTTAATCAAAAGCCTCGGCCTGGCGTCAACTTGTGTGAAGTGGTTGCGGTGGGGCCACGGCTCTCCGTCCGTACGTCAGCAGGTGGCACAGCCACACACAAACTGGCCCGCGGTGCGGCTGCGGCTGCGGCGGCGGCTTAATGGCAAACTTCTGCCCACCCCGCCAAAGCTTAGCTTAACCCGTTAAAGGTGTGTTCCACGCTCACCGGCAGTCAGCAAAGTTCACGGCGTTAAGTCTAATGAAAACTCATATCGTAGTTGTCAGGGAAAGACCGCGGCACTCCCAGCTATTTCAGATCTAACTCTGAGATTGTAAATATTTGTATCTTCAATCAAAACCAAAACAGTCCGAGGGTTAACTGACTTACGTACGGTACCGTATGTACGGTATGTATGGAATACTTTTGCTTTCTCTGCCTGTTCCCCTCTACTTTTTTCCACACCACACTCCATCGATGTTGGAGGATAAACCCTACATCCCTCCCTCCTTTCGTTTCACGTTTATTTGCATGAGAAAAGAAATCACGTCGCACACGTGGCCGACACACAAATCTTTGAGGCATGCCAGCGGTATGTACATGCATACCTTTGTACATAAACAATTTTTCAACCATGCATACAGTTGTATGTATGTATGTATGTACATATACATACTTGGAGCAGAATGTGTATGTATGTGTGTACACACATATGCATGTTCCCCTTTTATGTTCTCAGAAGCGTAAAATCATCTTTAAAATCATCCGACTCGGGTTACATTTTCGGTGTGTACTTTGAAGCACGCTTAAGTTGCATGAAAAGTTGTATCCCCCTTTATGCTGGCTTAACTCTATGCTCCCAACCCCTGCTTGCTGCTGTTGTTTTGCTGACTAATTGATTGAGGAGTGCCAAAAGTGGTATGCCACACCCTGACACCTTCAGGCAGCAGCAGCCGCCACCCCACTCTCGGCTGTGTGATACAGCAGCCGCATGCATAATGCAGGGAGATATGCACCGAGTGTTGCAGCTGCTGCTGCATTACCTGCGACACGGCGGCAAGTGGCAACAAATAGTGGCAGGGAACGGGGTGTGTAGCAGTCTGTGCAAAGAGCATGTCAAGCTGTGTGGCACATATAAAATTTATGCGAGCCTCGCAAATGTTGTAGCGAAATGGGCTGAAGGTTACACACAGACACACACACACACACATACATACACAGGGACACACGCACAAGGCTCATAAATTTTTATTGTGTGGCAAAGATGGCCTGCCCCCCACAGTCGCCCCATCATCACTGGGCTTATTCGTGGTGGGAAGACGACGATGTTGGCTGTTGTCCGTCGTCCGGCCCAAGGCCCGAATAAACAACAATCCATAGCACACTTTTGGGCGCACAAATAGCATAGGAAGGATCTACAGGATGGATGGTGGAGGATGGGGTCCATGGGTACACACACAAAGTAATGAAGCAAAGTGCCTTCGCACGCCATTCAGCGCGAAATCAACTGGTCCTTGAGCTCCCGAGTCCTGGATTACAGATTGCAGTTGTTGTTGCTGTTGCTGTTGCTGCTGTTGTTGCCTCTGGCAAATAAATTCATTTCACTGTCTGGAAACGTCGGGACATAGCATCGCGGGGTCGGACGTATGGACAGCGGACCGAGGGCTTCGTCGACGGATGCCTTCGCCCTAGACATGCTGCTGCTGCTGGTGCAGGAAGTGTTATTTAAATGCAGGATATTGTATGAGGAAATTTATATCATTCCGCCCTGACATTAAAGAAAATATAGAGCCGCATACGTAAATACATTTCCCGCACAACAGCGCGTGGATGCTGGTAGACAGCGCTGCTCAAAAGTAATTAAAAGCCAACAATTCCGGGCCATATATTTTATTGCGGAGACTAACAGCACAGCCCAGCAGCTCTCCACTCTTCACTCTCTCCCATCTTGCCACTTGCTACAGTTTTCGTTCATTGTTTCAATGGAATGCCCCCGCGACACGCCTTAAATTCATTAATTGCCACAATAATCCAATTTTAAATATTTCAATTTGCCACTTGCCATATTTTGGGCTATTTCGGGGTAAAAATATACTTAAATGATTCATGTACTTGTGGCGTGCCGAAAACCTCTTGAAATATCGCAACATTTAATCGATTTGCAATCCAAACTAATTCCCAACACGACCAATATTTGTCCCCTAATTGAGCACGCGGCTTCAATTTGTTATTTTCGAAAACATTTTGATTGCAACAAACATAAAACCGTAACTATTCCAATCTTCGCTTGGCCAAAGCGAAATTTACCCTCACGCCAGGCATGGGGATCTCCCAGCAGCCAATGGATCTGAAAAAATGTTGCTATGAATATTTTTGATTATATTTCTTTAAATTTATCGATGCAAAATGTTTGCCTTTGCATGACATTCATTAACATGCATGATGACAGGCGGATATCAGCGGAATTATACCAAAAATAGTTCATATTTCTCCACAAATTGTCAGCATTCGCAATGTGTTGAATTCGCATTTAAATTTTGCACAGTTTTTTTGCTGCTTTCATTGTAAGGAAATTTAGATTTGCAGCTGTCATGGCAGCAAGCGGGAATCTCTTTGACAGTGTATCCGCGGTTTCGACTAGACAACTTTCCGGTTTTAGTTTTTCACTTTTACTTTTGTTTTTTGTTGCAAAATGCATTGGAATCTATTTTTTTCACATAAGCTGAAGCTTAAATATTTGTACATTTGCATGTCAGCTTTGTATTTGGTTGGATTTGGACAGATAGAAATACAAATTGGAGAGGGCGGCCCTTTGCCTTTTCTATATTTTCGTTTGTCTGGTGCATGCTGCGGCTTGAATAATTGAACAAAAACTGCGGCCCATTGAATATTAATGAGCAATTAGAGCCGAGTTCTCGACAAATACTAACAGCTATGACCAGGCTAATTGCAATTCGAATGCCCAACGCTGCGTATGGGTAATAAACCATTCAGAGAAGAGAGAAACTAAGAGATGGAGAGAGTAAGCCAAGGTGCCGACACAGACTCGAGCCGTATAATTTATTTGCAGCAGACTGATTGGCAAAGGAAAAAGCAATTGCAGGCCAGAGCCAGGAACTGCGAGGAGGGAGGGAGCATTGTGAAAAAGTGAGCTTGGAAAAGGGAAAATGGAAAATGGGAAACAAAACAGGCAGGCAATCGAGCTGATGCTGTATACATAACAGCTTGCAACCGCATGCGGGGAGTGGCAAGTGGCACTGCGGGAGTGCGGGAGTGCGGCATGAGACATGGAGCTGGCTGGCTGGCTGGCTGTCCGTACAGGCTTGCAGGCGGCAGTCAGGCCAATGAAAGGCTGTTGAGAACTGGGTATGCGGAAAACAAGGCGCAAACACTCTCTCGACTGCAAAGATAGAGAAAAATGGCGCATGAAATGAAGCGGAAGTGGTGCAAAGGAACCGACAACAAACAACTCAAACAGAGCCCAGAGCACAGACAGCGTGCGGGGAAGGACTGGGGTTGCTGGGTGGCCACTTACACTTACAGAACCGGACTAATATGTACATTAGTATCTTCAGAATGCATGTGAACAGCTGATAAATGTTCGGTCATGTCTGCATCTCTATGATTCTGTGTGTTCTGTGTGTGTGTGCGGTGAATCAAATCGAGCGTCGCATGAAAAATGAATGCCATTTATTTTACTTTATTTTATTTTATTTTATTTTATTCACTCTGCACCCCGCTCTTGCGAACAGCAAACAGCTGGCATTGGCAGGGGGCAAACAATGTGACATCGCCGCTTGGGCTTGCATTCGGGGCAAAAACTGAACTTTTATAGGCCACAAACACACACACACACACAGAGGCATGCTGCAAACATGCACACACCCACACACACACACTCATAAATTGCAATTGTGTGCTGCGGCATTAGCGGGGGGACATTGAAAAGTTCTCTGGCAAACGGAGCAGATATTTGAGTGCCCAGAATGTGCGCCAAAAAGTGCATAATTATTTATATTTCTAGTTGCGTGGAGTGTGCTCCCCTTTTAAGTTATCAAACTTGTCTCTGCTGCTTGCTTGCTGCGCCCAATCCATCGAAGACACTTCGTTCGGCCCTCGTGTTTTAGCCATTCGCTTGATTTATGACTCGGCACGGAGGCAAACGAGAACGAAAGGCAAAGAGAGAGTGCAGTGCGTCTGGTGACTATTTATTCGCCAGGCAAAAGCCGGCAGAGCAAGGCAAGGCTCGGGCAAGGCAGCCACAACTATTGCATAGATAGGCAATTTTCGTAATTGCTGCGATGCGGATATGAATAGGATGGGGAGGGGTTAGGGGATAGGGGATAGGGGGTGTGACAGAAGCAGAGTGCGGTGAACCAAAGTTGATTTATGGCCCGGTGAGTGTGTTTGTGTGTGTGTGTGTGTGTCTCCTGGTCGGCTGCTTCAAAGGACACACTGCATAAATATGCGATAAGCCCACCCCCCCTGTACCCGCACGACTATAAAAAGGCGAGTGACATGCTCGTACACACACGCACACAGAGATAAACACACAGTAGATACACTTACAGATACAGATACAGACACAGATACAGATACACAGTTGGCATACAGTTGCATAATGCATGCCGCAGGCGAGGGCTGGACAAGTTACGAACCGCAACAAGTGCACTCATCGCAGATGGGCTAAAAAACGAGGTGGATGTGGCAGCGTTGGGGTGCGGGGCCAGAGACGCTTTCACGATGGGCAGGTGCATCTGTGTGTGTGTGCGTGTGTGTGTACGACATGTGTCGTCTTCACACTCAAATGCACTTCAAACGAGCCACGCTCACGTACTGACTCTTCCCCATCCATCCATACAGCCATCCAACCCATTCGTTCGTGTGCACTCCCCTGTGCCAGGGCCGCCAGAGTTCCCTTGGAGCACTCATGGGCTGGCATAAACTTCCGCATTAAATCGACTTTGAACTTGAAAATGTTAGTTACATGGTCACTCACAGACACAGCCAAACACACACACACACACACACAGACACGTGCACACATGTGCATATCACGATAGTGGCCTTTGAAGGTTATTGTGCGGTGGAAACTTTGCCATTTCGAAGAATCCCTTCGCTGCACAGTTTGAGGCTGGCTCATAATATCTGCGTGAGTCTTTTATGCACTTGTCCAAAAACCGAACTCCTCATTACACAAGGACTGGCATTCAGCAGCCATCTATCGTGCACCTCTACTCGTGAATATAACTGACAAAAGCTTATCCAAGTGCCTGCTAATCAAGTGGTGGAACAGTGCCAGAGTGGAGCGGGAGGGTGGAAAGCCGCAGCAGAACGGGCAAAGCCCTGCAAGTCGTCTTTTGTGGCATTGTCTATCAGACTCAACGACTCAACGGCGCTGCCGCATGTGAGGGAATCATTTTAATGAGCTGTGCATTCAGTCGCTCTCCAGGCTGGCTTTTCGGCTTTTCTGTTGCTGTCTCTGTCTCTGTCTCTGCTTCTGACTCTGCTTCTGTCTCTGTTGTGCTGTGCTAAGTACTCCCATGGCTCTCAGAATAGCTCACTTAGCATTTTATCTGTGTAATTAGCAGTGCAGGCAGGCACCGGGATGCTGCCTGCAACTTGTAAACAAATTCAATTGCAGACAGACACAGGCAGCCCAGCCAAGTCGCAGCTGCGAGACTCTTTTCATTGGAAAGTGCGAAAGAGGAAAAAGGGTTCGAATGCATAGTTAATTCTCTCATTAGACTCAATGCGATAATTGCAATTTGGGGAAGTTCGAGCTGCAAGTTCTGCCTCTGGGACTGTCCAGCCACTATTCCCATGTGAAGCAGGACACTCTGGGGGGGACGTCACTTCAAGTCTTAACCTAGGCCATGCTATATCCATCACCATGTTGGCCATGTTCCCCGTTTTCGGGCTAGAGTGTGCTCGGTCGGGGACTATAAACTCAGCTGGCATTAAATATGCAACATTCTCGCTAGCTCGGGGTTTTATGGCGCCACACACGCGCATGTATGTGTGTGTGTGTGTGTTTGTGTGTGCATACATGTAGTGCCATACGATGACATTTTACCAGGCGCTTGACAGCTCCCTCGCCTCGTCTCGTCTCGCCTCGCCTCGTCTCGCCAACGCTCTTGGGGCATTCGCTTTCTTTCGTTTTCTTTCATTTTTATGCGTTTTAAATTTATTTTGCTGAAAGGAGGCAGCCCGCGCGGCAAGCAGGAGACGAAAGCAGCCGCTGGCAATGGCGCCTGTCGCACGCACGCCAAACTTCCGACCCGTACATGCGACCCGTGGTGTGTGTGAGTGTGTGGCACATGGAGGGAGAAAGGGAGAAAGGGAGACAGGGAGAAAGAGCGCAAGGAAAACAAACGCTTTGCTTGGCTGCCAGTCTCCATTTTTTGTATTTTATTTATCGTGCCAAGTGATTCTGTGTAATTGCAGAAATTGCGTTAAATTATTTAACAAGCGGAGGGGGAGGTCTGACGTATAGGCGATGGGCGGAGAAGCGAGGGAGTTGTAGCAGCGGCAACATTTCAAATTCATTTACACTCTCCACGTACGCACAATGCAAAGAGGAAATTGAATTCAATAAATTTTGTTGCCAAAAATGCCACAGACCTACAGGAAATTATTTTCCACCAGAAACATGAGAATAAACAACACAAAAACACGAAACACGAAACGCAAAACGAATAAAAATTGAATTTATCTCGCTGCAAATATTGGCTATTGGTCGATGGAGAATTTAATGTCTAATTTAATTTTGATTGCAGGTTGCAGGTTGCGGCCCAGCTTGCGGCAGAGTGCAGCAATTGGCTTTGGGGATAGCCGGATGTGAAATTAACTTCAAGGATATGAAAATGGCACATCAAATGGGCCACAAGCAAAGCACACGCAACCAAACGGAAGAGCTTAAATAAACCATACAAAAACAGTCCCGAAAATAAAAGAGAGTACAAAAACAACAGCAACACAAAAGCAACACTGCCGGAACAACAGCAACAATAGCAACAAAAGCAGCCTCAAATCAGCAGGAGGAAGTCGCAGCAGAGCGAAAAGAAAAGTGAAAGCCAAAAGCCGAAAGCCCAAATTGTAAATGCTCCGTGTAAACACTTGAAAGCTCGTTAGGATAATACATCCTGTGCCTGACACACACACACACACACACACTGAGGAAAGGTAGAGCAACGGCAGGTAGAGAGGCGCTGATGAGGGCATCTCGTTGTGTCACGATGCGCCGCCAACAGTGTCTGAGTAGCCACCATCAGGACAAGCTGAATCAGCAGCAGCAGCAGCATCACTGCCAGCACACCCACACACACACAAGCACAGGAGACACACAGCAGGTAGAGCAGCAGCAGCAGCAGCAGGACGAGTGCCCGTTTCAGGCCATTGCCATTGCCATTGCATAGTCGCGCTTCCGTTTCCGTCTGCTCACTCGCTTGCCTCATTTCCGCTGCGGCTGCAATTAAGCGAAATAACCCCCGAAAAAGTACCAACAAAATGGCGCACGAGACAAACTTTAATGGTGGGTTATCATGAGAGTCTACTCTTGCTTGCACAGCCTTTAAATCTCTCTCTTTTAGATGCACTCGACTACATTTACATCGCCAACACGATGAATGATAATGCCTATCTCATAGCCGAGCCCCAACCCGATCTGCCCGATGACGACCACGACAAGGAGGAGGAGGATGAGGACGCTGATGAAGAGTCGTTGGAGGTGCAGGACACAAACAACAATAAGCAGCGAAAACATTACTACGGCTCTGTGCCGAAGAAGAGAAAACCTTTTCCCAGCACCCTAGGCATGAGTCCGACCACCACCGACCAGACCACCGCCCCTACCTCACCCCTGACCACAGCCGCGCTGGCGGCAGCAGCTGCCAGTGCCTCGGTGGCCGCCGCAGCAGCCAGGATCACAGCCAAGGCTGCACACCGAGCCCTGGCCACCGCAGGAGGATCCCTCAATGGCAAGGAGGTAGCCATGGCGACGGCAACGGCAACGGCGACAGCAACGGCAACGACGCTCCAGCTCATTGATCTGGACAACAATTATACGAATGTGGCCGTGGGCCTGGGGGCAATGCTGCTCAATGACACACTGCTCCTGGATGGCAGCAGCAACAGCAACGACTCAATGCTGGGCCTCTTCGGCGTGATGGTGAACCAGAGCGGGCAACTGGATACGGCCAATGGCAATGGCACGGCCATCAATGTGACGACAAGCGAAGTGGCCGAGGATGATTTCACGCATCTGCTGCGAATGGCAGTGACATCGGTGCTGCTTGGACTGATGATACTGGTGACCATCATCGGTGAGTAGAGCGACGGAGACGGGCAGAGGGGTTCTACTTAAGCCAATGCCCAAACATAGACATAATTATTTCAGTCTCAGTCGGGTCTCACTTGCCCTGTCCCAGCCGCCACCCCAAATAAATTCCTCGAATGCCAGTCTCAGGCACGCGCCGGGGCCTTCGACTGGGGCCCTCCCCCCGCCTTCAAATCCGTGGGGACTAAGGCAAACAATTCAATAAGAAGGCAGCCCGACTTGATTGGAGGGTGGCAAAAAGCAGATGTAGCACAGGGAGCAGGGCCAAAGAGGAGAGCCTGTCCCTGGCTCCTCAGTTGTAGATAATAAAATACGCGTAACTGATATTTATGATACTGGCAGAGCATTTTATATTATTTATTATTGCTGTTATAATGGCTCAGAGCAGCAGCTTCAGCCGAGGCATCAGCTCAGTCTCAGTTATTAATAAGGCGGCTCAATGATGGGTAGAGAGAACAACGATATGCTAGCCAGAGAATGAGTATTGGACTGGGACTGTGACTGGGACTGGGACTGCGACTGGGATTGGACGGGGATGCTTTTGTTGCCGGCTACATTCATTACACGCATTTAGCCATAAATCCGATGGCAAACAAAACAGCGCCACAGTAGCGGGACAGGCATTCATCTAGGCAAGGACACGCCGCATTAAAATTGACAGTCAATCAATCAATCAATCACAGTGCCCTGCCTCCCTCCCTCCCAATGCAAACATTTCCATGAGCTAAACTTTATGTTCACATTGTAAAATCGAAAGAAATGTATACAGAAAAAAAAATGCTCAAGCAGATACAAATGAAAACGGCACAAGGCACAAGTGAAAGTGGAAGTGGAAGTGGAGGCAAACAGTGAGAGCTTTCGGCTGAAATTGATTTCATTAATTTAAGTAGATTTCATGTCGTTTCATTTAAAACGGCAACACAGCACAGCACAGCACAGGAGTCGAGTCAAGGAGGCGAAAGTAAAAGTAACGACGAGCGCTGCTTGCTGGAAAGTGTGCCACGATTTTCGTCCTTCACGCGCTGAGACTTTGCATTTGATTCTCCACTGCTGTTTTCCCTTAATTTGTGTTTATTTAGTTGGATTTCTTATTGCCTCAGTCCTTCCTCCCTTTTCTCTTATTTTCGTTACATAGTTTTTATTTTTTTTTCGCCCATTTTTCTCTCCACTTTTGAACTTTTGAAGAGTTTTTGTCGCCGTCTCTCGAGCGTTTAGCATTTAAAAAGAAAATGCTAATAAGTTTTAAATGCTAATTTTAGCCAGATTGCTTGTCGCTTTTGGTCACTCCAAACCAGCAGCAGCAGCACCCGAAAGAAGCGGAATAAAAATGTAAAAAGAAAAAAAGGAAACCCGGAATGTGCCACTGCTGCCTGTGGGTTGCCCGAGGACTTTAAAGGGGAAATTTAATGGTACAAAATGATGATTTATGAAGCAAACCTCGCACTGCACTGAGCTCAAAGATGCAAACACACACCTGGCAGGCATGAGGCATGAGGCTTGTCTACTTGCCTTCGCTTTGACACTCAAGTATCTAATTGCATGTGTCTTGCCCGTGTCCGTATCCGAGTGTGTGTACACAAATACAAGTGTGTCTCCAGGCGGCATCTCACTATGGGGCATTTGACCACTTTTTGTGGCATTAATTAATAACTTCCAAACGAAACATTATTTTTTGATTTAGTTTTTTGATATGAGTTTATAATAGTGAAAGGAAGGTATGTTGAAAAAATGGGCGTGGCACCGCCTTTTCTTCAGGGTAAAATCGAATTTTTATTTTATTTTTAAATTGAATTAAACAAATAATGATGGGAATATGTAAAGCAATGCCATATTAAACTAAAAAAGTTGTGCCCGGATTTTTAAAAATTGTAAAGTAGAAGATAATCGGATTTTTACATTGACTTCCTTGTATACGGCAAGCAGCTTCTTTTCTTTAATTTGTTGAATGTTGGACACAATAGCACTGCACGTTAGTGCAGATATACTGGAAATGTCTCAACGTTATTATAATTGCACGATTGAGCACGAATTGATCCAATCTGCACAGTTTTTACGATTTGTTTCAATTTTTCCGTGGAATTGTTCAATTTAATCGACAAACCGTGAAAAAAAGTTCTTCAAAGGGTCTACAAATATCCCTTATCGGTCTCAAAGCTAGTGACAGGTATTACCACTTAAATGCAATGCAAATCGACATCTTCTTCCACAACTTTCTTCTTCACTGAGTTTAACATTGCAAACAACTCCGAATTTCCAAACTTTAGGTTATGTAACGAAAACTTAAATATCTCCGAAGACGCAGAAAAGCGCAAGAAAAAGTAACATAAATTGGATTAAGAATTGAAAACTCTACAATATCTATGCAGTTTATTGCTTCCGGCGGGAACCGAACACTTTGTAAGTCTATTCAAAGACAAATTTTCGTCATAAATATGGACTTGTTAAAAAACTAGCCATTAAACATATTATGAGGTTAATTTTTTAATTTCAAACTCACAAACAACTTTTTAATACCTGTCTGAATCAAGAATGTTGTAAAAAATTTACTTAAATTGGTAAATTTAGCAATTTTTGCACTTTAAACTTCATAAAAAAAATCAGTTTTCCGATAACTTTATATTGTTCGTAGCAAACAGCTGACTTTAACAGCTGTTATCTTAACAGTGGTGCGCACTGTTAATTTTCTGGGTATGTAACATTACAGACTGATGTTATCCCTATGAATATCCGTTAAAAAAATATTACTTTTTTGACTTTTGACAAATGAGTTTCGGCCAGGAAAAGTGGTCAAATGCCCCATAGTGCATCTGTTCGTGTGTGTGTGTGTGTGTGTGTGTGTGTGTGTGTGTGTGTGTGTGTGTATGTCGCTGGTGGCACTCAGCCGGCGACTGTCGGCGAATTCAATGCCACAAATTGCATGTCTCGCACCTCCAGAGTGGCGCTCTGCATGGCAGCGCTTACACTGCTTTCTTTTGCACCTTCAAGTGGGCCCACAAGTAGTCGTCGTGACAGCCAGTGGGCGAAACAGGAAAAAAACAAAACAAGAAGAGAATAAGCTTGAACCCAAACTTGCAGACATCAAAGGTTGGCTGTCTTGTCTTCCCAGCCTCTCACATGCCCTGCCCCACCAGCCCCTCCCTCTCCCACTCAAGTGGGTCTGGTCTGGTCTGGTCTGTGATGTGATGTGGGGGCCCTGAGTCTGGGGCTTTTGGGCAAAAGTTTACGACAGTGCGATTAGCTCATGTCGTTTATTTTGGCTTTTGTGAACTTTGTCTTTGTCTGCCAAGTGCAACACTGGTGCAGGGAACGGGGCGGCGGGGAATGCATTGCAACTGTAACTGCAACAGTGCCACTGCGGGGAAGACAAGTTTAATAAGATTCTCATTTCAGTTTGGGGCCACGGCCCTCGCCTCGGTGTCTCATTCGAAGAAGAAGTTTGCCAATTTTCGAAAAAAAAAAGTTTATCTGTTCTCCGTTGCGGTTTTCGGGGTTTTTAGGGTTTCATTTTGTTTCAGTTTCCACCACCGGAGTCATCGATTTCGACTTGGGACGTAATTGAATTGAAAACTTTCGGTCTCGAGTCAATTTTCGCAATTAGGCCGCTGAAAGCCTCTCGCACACATTCGCCGCACTCGCTGGCAAAGTTTTCGATTCACCATTTGATTGAGTTTCGCTCACTGCTCACTGCATTGTCCCTTTTCTCATTTCAGGCAATGTGTTTGTTATAGCTGCCATCATACTGGAACGAAATCTGCAGAATGTGGCCAACTATTTGGTGGCCTCCCTGGCCGTTGCCGATCTGTTTGTTGCCTGCCTGGTGATGCCCCTGGGAGCTGTATACGAGGTGAGTACGAGGGAGTAGTGTGCGGGGATTTATTAAAGCATAGCAAAGATAGTTCATTGTGCCCTAAGTGGCCCGGACTAGACGCTCAATGATCAGCGATAAGATGCTCAGTAGCACTCCGACCACATAGATCCAAGCGCAAGGCGTGAAAAATGACAGCGGCAATGGCTGATAGTTATTCGTGTCCAGTGGCAGCTGCTTGAAGTCCACGAAGGCGCGAAAGTGGTCAAAGCCCATTTGGTGCCATTTTAACAGCAGGCCCGACTCAAAGATCCGATTGTAAAAGTTACTAAAGAAGAACCTCAGCGGCGACTCCGTGGAGATGGGCAGACGCAGGAGTCGCGCTGCGGTGCAAAGCTCATCTCCGATCAGGCGGAACTTGGGCACTTTGAGGTGCTGCTGGTAGAGGCTCATGGTACGCCAGTTGGGTGTATTCACCACGTAGGCATAGCTGTAGTTCAAATGCATAAAGTGCTGGAATTTTGTCTTCGAGTCCACGAGCTGCAGACGATCGGCCAGACTGCGTGGCAAATGATTCTGCTGGAAGAGCAGCGGCACGGTGGGATCATCGGTCATAATGAGGAGGTCGCTGGCTTGCAAGGTGGCCAGATTCGTGACGGCTGGCTTAAATGCACCAGAGGTGAGTCTTGAGGCCAATAAGCTGCCAGTAACACTGATATACATGGCCGTGCCGAGGAATGAAAACACTTCAATGAATTTCTCCGGCAAACGTAGCCGAAGAAACTCCCTGTTAGGCATGGGAATGCCCAATGCTAGCCGCAGGGCGCTCAAAAGTGCTCCCGTCAGCGAGCGCCGGTCATTGGCCAGGTACTTGATGGCAGTGTAGAACAGGATAAACACGAAGAAGGAAATATTAAGGCTTGTACCGAAAATATAAAAAACGTAGCTAGACCACAGCGCTGGCACTCGATGCGGCACCAACAGACAAATCCTCGAGTCGGTCAACACTGGACACGTCTCCGAAAGGCTGGAATCGTCCACCAGATTGGCTGCCACATCCACAATACGACCGCCAGAGTTCTTTGCCATTATGTAATCAGAGGTCTGCCGCCCCTCCATGGGCAGGATGTCCATTGTGGCATTCATGTAGAGCATAAACTCCTGCATCATAATACCAATGATGCCACCCATTCTGATGTTTCCCGTTGAATTGTACTGCAAAAGAATGGATTTGAATGGACGGATACTGGTAATTGCTCTCCTCGAACTTACCCAAAACACATTTGGCAGATCGTTGATGACCTGCACCAGTAACCTGTAATTCTTCTGCCTGAGAACATTCTGGAAAGTGCCGATGTGATCGGTCAGCTTCTGGATGTTCAAGACATTCGCGATGTAATAGTATGCCCATGCCTCGTACGTCTTCTCACGCCTGAAGACCAGAATGCAAACGACAAAATGCCGGTTCAGGCACCAGGTAAAGAATATTCTCATCTCCGCGGGGTTGAGGTTCTTCAACTCCTCCTCATCCGTGGCTGGTCGATGCAGAAAGAGAAAAGTGGAAGCAGTCTCACTCAGCGGCGTGTCACTGACGGCAGAGAGCGTCGGATCGTCCAGGCCGGTGAAGAAAGTGATGACCATATTATTTGCCTTCAGATAGTGACGGTTGAGGGGTCCCAAGTTCGATCCCACAGCGTACAGCGGAGTGTGAAACTTCTCCATCAAACGCTGCTGCAACGAGGGCCTCAGATCCATGCGCCCCGTGAAAGTAATAAAGTTGCAAACGCCATAACGACCCACAAGTTCATTGAGTATATGCAATATAGCGCCGATATCCTCGTCTGCACTCTGCTTGGCTGCAGGATGGTGCTGCCACCCCAGTTGGCCCACGACCAAGAGTAGGCTCCCGCTGCAGAGGCACAAACTTAGCCACAGGATCCTCATGGTTGATTTTTGACTGCGAACCTTTGGCAGACAGTTGACCCTTTATAAAGCTTTTCGCATACGAATCCGAGCCCAATCCCTGCTGTGTTTACTTTGTTATTAGAAGCCATTATATTTTACATTCTGTGGTGTGGCACGTCGGCCCCTTAAGCGTTCGTTTGGATGGGGATGGGGCTGGGTCAGGCAGGGAGTTAGCATCAAATTTAATAAGCCATCAACTTTTATTGTCTATTTGACTAACCAACTTTATGGCCTCTTATCTTCCACTCTTTCCCACTGCCACGCGCAACCGCAATCCCGCACACAGATCAGCCAGGGCTGGATACTTGGACCGGAGCTGTGCGACATTTGGACATCCTGTGATGTGCTCTGCTGCACTGCCTCCATTCTGCACTTGGTGGCCATTGCTGTGGATCGGTAAGTAATTACTTAGGAACTCTAATTCGAGCTCGAGAGCTTACACACATATCCAACATCCGACATTTGATAAATTGCCTCAAAAGTCTACTTGTAAGTGGCTTGTCCTACAAGCCAAGCCGTAAGCTCTGCCGCTCTCTCTCTCTCTCACACTCACTTATGCATGCATATGTGTATGTATTGTACATACATGTATACGTAGGCATGTGTATATGTGAGGCGAATCAATCAATCAAGTTTTTAACATGTCAAATCTCTTTACAAATCCACTTGCACGGCAAAAACCCAACCCAAAACAGGCGAAAATAACTTGTAAACATTTCAGGCGGCGTCAGAAACGTCGACACAACCGCGGGAATACCCTACAAAACTCCCACAAACAAGTAAGAGAGCGAGTGGAGCAGGGAGTGAATTTTAAAAGTTATTTTTGGTTATTTTCGGGGACTCTCAAAGGAAGTTTATTTGCGAAACTTAGTTTGAGGTTTCGCTTTGGCAAGCTTTCCAATCAATCGGCACACACATACAGCACACATGTGAACCATTTCCTTCCGCTCCAGCCACACTACGCTCTGATGGCTATATCAATTTAAAGTATATTGTACATATGTGTATGTATATCTCTGTGGTGGCATATGCCATAGAAATAAATAAATATACGTATGTACATGGGAACATGGCTGGCTGCATGCCATCAATCAATTTGTGGCAAACATTTCAATCAATCGATTAAAAAACAGTACGCAAAATGGCAAACAACCAGTGGCAACAGCGGGCTGGCGGCGGGGTGACAGACAGCATTTATTGTGTGTATTTTCTTTTGTGGAGCTGTGAGGGTAAAAACGAATTGCATTTCGTGTATTCCAAAGAGGGTTAGGGAGAGCGAAAGTCAATTGTATGGCCAAACCCTCCAATGTCAGTCTAATTTTCGTGCACTTTGCCACCAATGACAATGGCAGGGGGCGCCGTACAGCTGGGAGTACTGGCTGGAAACGTTGCACTGCCTGGCCGGCAGTTTTACGGCCACTTAGCTGCAGCAAGATTGCAGCAATTTTCCAATCGCCGTCCCACACAGCTCGCACAATCGTATTGCCGCCCCACTGCATCGACAGAGCCAGACCCAGAGGAATAGACGGACCAACCCATGACACTTTTTCCACTGTGTTTTTAATGTACACTCAAATGCAAAGGCAACGGCAATGGCAGTGCGGTGCCCAGTAATTTCCAAAATGTTTGCTGCACTTGAGCGGCTAATTTCATTTTATTGAGGACAGTCCGTATCGGTCCGGGCCTAACCAGAGCCGTTCCATTGCGCTCCGCTCTGCGCTCTGCGCTGTTTGCAATTCCCCCATGAGCTGAAATTATATGGCCGCATTAATTGGCTAAGCTGCTGGTCAATGCGGGCCAATTATTTCGAGGTTTCAATTAGAGCGCAGACCAAGGCAGCCATAAATAATGCAAATCGCTTTCTTTGCCACAGGAGCGGCACGAGCGCAGAGGTGAGCCATGCTGAAATTTCGGATATGGGCCTCATTAAAATTTAGCCACAATTTGTATGGCCACCCGCGGCCATCGAAGGCAGTCAGCTATTGTCAAATGAAATATTTTTGCGATGAATTTCGGTATTTGCGCTTTATTTAAGCCTTTCGCAGCGAGCGACATGCATTTGATTGATTTGCGATGTTTGTTCTATTGAAATTTGTGTGAGTTTCTTTGCTTAGCACTCGGTAAAGATTATTTTTCCGTGGAAATTCCTCTGGCTGGCTGCCATTGGCATACGGTCAGGTACTTATATGGCTGGATAGATGGATGAATGGAGGGGATGTGTTGCTATCGCTGATGTCTTTGTGATGCGGCTGTCAATTGGCAAATTGAAATGCTGGTTCCGCAAATTGCCTGTCAATAAACAAAGCCAAGTGATGCCTAGATTTCGCATGCATATCAATCAGCTAAAGCCACGGCCTGTCCTTGCTGCTTACAGCCCAAACGGTCATGGTCACGGGCAACGGCAACGGCAACGGCGGCTCACAAATGCCATTTGCCTGTCAGCTGGACACCAAAAAGAAGACACGAGTCTTAGTTCACATTATGATTGTGTGCGAGGGAATGGGCAATGGAGGGAAGCACTTTCATCTCCAGCTCCATCTCCAGCTCCATCTCCTAGGGAAAGTATGCAAATGACGAGGCATGACAGCAGAAAAGATTTACGAAGAGTGGCAGTGGCACATCACGATGAGAGCTCGGGGAAACAATTACCCGAGAAAGACTTACGGGGCACATTTTATTTGTTAGTTGTCACTTGATATTTAAAATGGAAAGTCTTTGTTTTATCGCCAAATGAAATGAAAATTAATGTCCTTTTAAGCAACAAGGCAACAGAGCGACGACCCAGAGCGACTCAGAGCGACAGAGACAGAGCTTGTGCATTAATAAATTAAGTTTGTCAAACGGTCCTTGCTCTGCTCTGCTCTGCTCTGGCCCCTGTCCTTGTCCTTGTCCTTGTCCTCTTCCCCCGCTCAGAGCACACAGCTGAATGATAAATAGTTCCTGAATTTCGACTACAATAATATTTGCAAGTATTTGTCGTTAGGGCTGCCGAATCGTTGACAATGTGCCAGAGCCAGAGTCGGAGAATGAAAGTCGGACTGGGAGCTGGGGGGCGCAACATGGCAAACATTCTCCAAGTTCATTTTCCATGTCAGTAATTTTTAAGCAATTAAGACAAAGTGCCAACAATATTTACAGAAACGAGAGCCTGGACCAGGGAGTAGAAGCTGCGAAGGCAGCGAGCAGCGGTGGAAAAGGTTTTTGCCTCTTTCTTCTCTCTCTTTTTTGTGTGCCAGTAGAGTGTTGGCGGCCAGCGTCGACAAATGGCGCACAGACATTAATCTTTATGCTACTGCTGACCCAATGCTCTGTTTCTGCTTCTGCGTCTGCTTCTGCCTCTACTTCTGCTGATTCTGTCGAATGTCGCTCGAATATATGCACATACATAACAGGCTCTGGTCCCACGCACACACTCACACAAAATCCCTCGTAGCGATGTGCATAAATTTCATGCTCTGCATGCTGCTGACGTCATTATTAGTGGCAGCACACAGACACAGACACAGACACAGACATACACACAATCCGGACAGTCGGACAGATGGACAGATGGACAGTCGGACAGCCAGAGTCTGTCTCTGTCTATGCAGCCACCAGAAATGATAAATGCCCCCACGGCTTTTGTGTGTTGCACGATGCCCGAAAAGCATTTAAATGCCAAGTTTTTCCCCCACACTCTGCCGCCGCCCGGGTTCTGTTAGTGTTAGCCCCTGGCCAGGGCATAGCAGGCCAGGTCTATGGTTGGAGCCCAGCCGTGTTTCCCTGATTTGCCGGACTCCTGACCGCATGCTGGCCAACAGTTTGTCGGCCTCTGCCGGCCTCGAATGTTGCTGTTGTCAGTGCAGTGAGGTTACTGCCTGTTCATGCAACAATATGTGGCAGCAGAAGGCTCTGTGATCTGTCCCACAACGATTGTCGTCCTGTTTCTGGTGTTCTGGTGTTCAGCTGTTCATATTTTTTGTTGTGTGTTTTTGTTCACACATTTATGACATTTTCAATTAAGTTTACATGGTTTTTTCGTAAATATTTCACCATTTAGCACTTAAAACGTAATTACATGTTCATAACCCGATGGCCATCATCGATGGAGTCTGTTGTAGATTCCCTTCCACACTCCACTCCACTCCACACAGTGTTTGTTTGTGTTTTTGGGTGCTCGTTTGCACGTAACCGCAGCACAAAAACAACAACAACACCAAGAAACATAATGGACAACAACAACGAACGAGAACGCAGTGACACAGCGACCACAGTGTCCGTCTGTCCGTCCGTCCGTCCCTTGTTCCATGTGCTCTGCCATATGTAAGTGTAATTGCTCTTGTCAGACACTCTCTCTCTCTCTCTCTCTCTCTCTCTTTTTTACAGTTAATGCGTGTGGTGTGAAAGCCAAACAGTGAGTGCAAAAAGTATGAGCACGATTTATTAACATTAACGGGGAGGAGTTTGCCAGCGGAGAATTATTTCGTATGGAGTACAACAATTTGTTGAACGTTTTTTGTTAAGCAGAAACGTAAACACCAGGAACTAAAGCTTAATTGAATTTAAACAAATATTGAATATAGTATATAAAAACTTTATAAACATATAGAACACATGTGTCGGTGTGTGTGTGCATGCAGCTGAGCTCATATTAGAAATGGTAACAAATTTTGATTCACTTAAAGCAAATGAGAAAACTTTTGCCCGGCACTATTCGTGCTATTTGGATGTTCGCTTGGTGTGTGTACATACAATAAGTGCACAAAATGCACATTGTACTTATTTTACATAATTTTCATGCTGTCGCGGAGCATTTTGGGCAAAGCTTGGAGCTGAACCTCGCCGCATTTGCCTGCTACCACCACAATGCCACAACTTTTATGTGCAGCATGTGGCAGAGTGTGTTTACGGTCTGCAGGGATGTGGAAAGTTTGGTAATTGCCCAAATGTTGCTGGCATTTTTGGCCCCCATATGTGCATGTGGGCGTCGGCGTACGAGTATCGAAACAAGCTAAGGCTGGCAGATTAGGGATTGGCCAAACAAAGGCATAACCTTAATTAAATTGGCAGTTAAACAAACGCATTTAACAGTATAATTAGTTTTCGTGGCACACACACGAAAGAGAGAGAGAGTGGAAGTCGAGTCTCCGAGAAAAGCAAAGAGAGAAAATACAGAGCAGAATACGCTTCATTTGCTTTATACATTCGATTTCACAAAACGTACTGTGTGTGTGTGTGTGCAGTCCTTTTCAAATGTTTAATGAGACAAAGTGGCAAACAGACGACTCAACGACAACCACGATGTTGACTACCAAGATGACAGGCAACCACAAAGGCAACAGGCCTCCCAATTCACAGCAGAGCAAACACACAAAACCAACCAGGCAATAAAACCGGATATGTTACTAAGACATTTATGTTATCTGCTAATGTCCCCTCCCCCCGCCATCCGCCCCACACACACACACACAGAAACAGCCCCAGCACTAAATACACACAAAGCTCCACACTGCGAGGAAAAGAGAAAGAGGTTCCCAAATCGAATAAACATAATGGAAATTTGTTGTTTGTTTAATTGGTCAGATTTATGGGTTTAGTTTTATGGATAAACTAAGCGCGAACTTTACTTAATTCTCAGTCAAAAATAACTGAAATTAATCATTTGTCGGGCTTAAGATTATCTCTAATCCAAGAACCTACCAGGAATGGACTCTCCCTTTTGCTGAGTGTAAACACACACACATAAAACGGCCACTTACACGTACACACATACATACACACGAGAATGCACATAAGTATGTATTACATGTCGAAAAAGTAATAGTTACAACGACATTTGCAATGAGGTGTTTGTTACATTTAAAGCTCACATTCTGCCTGCTGCTCCGATTAACTTCCCTGCAGAGTGCGGGTCCATAAAACAAGCAAGGCAAAGCAAAGAGAAAGAGAGCGAGAGAGAGAGAGAGAGAGCAAGGGAAATGGCTTTAAGGGCTGCGTTGTATGTTCGCTTATAAAATTTGGGGGCTTATTCAATCTCGATTAGCAGAGAGCTTGACATAATTCTAATGATTTATGTATTTACAAAAAGCCTCAATCAATATTTACGACTACACACAAATGGCCTATGTATAGGTGAGTGTGTGTGTGTGTGTGTCAGCCATAATTATGCCAAGCACTTGAAGGTCTGAAGCAGAGTAAAACCAAAGTTTTACCTACATTATGTGCAATAAATGTTGGCCCACAATGGAGTTTCAAGAGGAGCTGGAAACAACTTCCTCAATCCAATTGATTCTACATCCGATTGTGGGGCACAGAGTCGAACTTTTCAAATGAAATGTCAAAGCAATTGTAAGATAAACTGCATAAAACCACAGACGAGCAGGCAGCCAGACAAAGAGCGAGAGAGGGAGACTGTGAGAGTGTGGCAGACAATTGCATGCAAATTTCCATTTAAACTGGGGGAAGCCACGAACCCTAAATGAAGGTTAACCAGAGGAGAGAGGAACGTAGAGGGGGTGGGAGAGCTGGACCCACCGCAGCCAAGATGAATTACAATTCTATAACTGTCGCTCTGTGTATGTGTCTGTGTGTGCGTTTGTTTGTGTTTGTGTGTGTGTGGCTAACCCCAAAAGTGCGTAATTTCAATTTTCAGGCAAAATGGGAAATGGGAAATTTGTTCCTTTTCTGTTGCTGGGTTTTTTGTTGCGCTGCTTGTTTCGGGGGCATAAATCAAAATAATGACTGCCTTGGGATGATTAATCAGTGCGAAAAACTAAATTGAATTTCAAATAAATCAAATCAAATGGAAGCAAATGGGCAAAACGAGCCAGGGACCGCAGAGTGTTGTGGCTGAAGGCGTGACCAAAGATAAATTGAAATTTTCCAGTTAAATTAAAAGGCCGGAGACCGCCAGGAGGTAGCCAGAGAGAGAGAGAGAGAGAGAGTGCATTAGAAAAGTAAAACGCTCTTTCAATCCTTTTTGTTTTTGTTGTACATTTATTTCTGATATGAAAATTACTTTTCCACTTGCATTGAAAAGTTTGCGGCTTTATTTAGCCATAAGTAACTGTCCGAGGATGTGTTTGCTTTTGCTTGCGGGTTTGTGTGTGTGGTAGGTAGCCTCTGTGCTTGTTTTGGAGTTAAGCACAGTTTTGCCTAGTAGCCATGTGATTAATGGTCGAATTCGGACAAAACTTGCCCGGGAAAACTTTGCCCCGAAACCTCCTTGTGGTTTCAGAGCCAAAAACAGAAGCGGAACGAGACCCCAAAACGAAACCCAAAAGGCAAACGGGCAACAGAGCAGGCAGCCAAAGCAGTCAACAAGCCAGGCAGTCAGGCATTCAGGCAGCGACAGCTAGCCGGTTAATCTATTGTTTGGTTGGACCCCCCAGCAGCAGCATCTTCCATTGAAGCTTTTTGGCCAATTTTGCATGATGGTTAACATGAAAAGCCACTTTGTGAGGACATTGTCTTTGAATCGAGTCAGCGGCATTTCTATTTCTAACTAAGGATCAGTTGTTTCCTTTAAGCGGAGCTCCTCTGCTGCTGTTGCCGCTCCCTTTCTGGCATTGCGGCAACAAGCGCCGCATGCAACATGCAAATTGCGGCATAATTGCTTCGGACCAGCTTCGGCGACGTTCGAGTAACGTAGACGATTAAGCTTATTAAATATAATTAAGTGTCGCTTCCGTGACATCCCTTGCTGTGCCCTTCCCACGATGCAATGACCCACGCAATTATGCAAATTTCAAAGAACAAAAACGGGCCACAAATTGCTGAGTTTTAATCGACTTTAGCGAAAACCTGCAAGCTGTCCGTTCCCTCAATTTCTTAACATACAAACCCCTTATATTTGAGTCAGTAAATATAATTTATTAGAGTTTTGCTTGATTAAAAATGAGTGAATGAATTTCTGAAGACTTCAAAATTCTTCGTTTCGAAGTAGTTTGAACGAAAACCATTTCCACATCAATTGCCGTGCGTTTGCTCCACAATTATTTCCACTGCGCAATGGTGGCTCTAGCCAAGGGCTTCCTGCACACAATTACAGGGTATTGCAGATTGAGGTCTGAGACGGTGAAGGGGCGGCCGGGAGGGGGCATGCAATCAATGAAAGGCAGAGATGCAGGCACGCATAAGGCTCGCTGGCAGGAAGCGCAGCAGGGCAGCCAGACAGTAATCAGCACAGTCGGATGCATCGCAGAAATATCAGGAGAGTAGCAGCATTTCCTCCGTTTCGGAGGGTTGACAGTGCCAAGCAGAAGGCAGCAGACTCTGCTGCTTGTCTTTTGTTTTTGTTGCAATTTACATACGTTTTTCCTAGGCCTCCTTTCTCACCGTCTGTTTGCCCCGTTTGTGCGTCTTGTTGTCTTCTCCCTGTCGTAAATTACAATTGCGGGCCTCCACCCTCAGGGCACGCACAGGCCACGCACGCATCTCTCTCGCTCCCTTTCCTTGTCTGCCTCGCTCTTTCGTTTTTACGGGGCAAGGGGTCCTGTAATCAAGGAAAGACGCATCCTGCGCCAGCTGTGCGGCAACTAGGAAACTTTTACCCAAGCCCAGGCCTCATATTTCATGAACATTACTTCTCTTACGTTTACTTTTTATTAAAAGAATAAACCAAAACATGCAGCAGTGCCCTCTGCTATGCGGAAATTAACCGAACAACCGAGGCGGGAGGCACAATATTCCAATAATTATTTCTGTCCCTGTTATGCCAGGAACTTTGTCTCGCAATATTGCATTTTGTTGACCAAATAAGAGCACTTGAGGCCCAGATCTGCTCCGAGTTTGTGTTGTGAATTTGTTTCTGCCACGTTTGGTTTGCCACGTAAGCACGTTTTAAATTGAATCTCGCTGTGAGACACTTGGAGCCAAGTAGCCCCGGGGAAAACAAGTAGACGCAAGTACGAGACAAGTGGACAACAAATATGAGATCTGCCGCAGCAAAAACAGAGCAAAAGAAGATGGATACATTAGGGGCTTCCAGGAAGAGACAGGCAGATACACTTGATACACTCAACGATCCCAACAAAGCGCATTAAATACGATAATTGATTTCAACAGCATTCAAGAGCGTTGAAAAAGTTTCGTGGATAAATAATTGAGAGGAGTTGGCAGCCCAACCCAATTAAATAACAATCATACGACACATCGAGCCACATTGAAGCTGCAGTAGTGAATGTAAAGTGGAAGTTCAGCATTATGCACATTTATTTAATCACAGTTGCCACATCAACAGAATGAGTATGATTAAAGCATGAAAAGTAGCTGGAGATGTGCTAAAAATTCTATAATACCATCAGCTGACACATCGTCTCAATTTCCTTTTAGCTTCATGGATTTGATGTATTTTTCTTTAATGAAAAAGAATTTTCAATAGCTTGCAGACAGGCAGGCATGTGTACGAATTTTGACAGCGTAGAGTTGAGAGCTTACCCTTGGAAAAGCACTTACAAAACAACAATTGGGGGTGGGTGGCACAACCCCACACAAGAAACATTATCTGCCAGCCATTGTTTTGTTTTGTCTTTGGAATTGTTCGTACTGCTTGCAACGGAGGCTTTTGGGAAAGAGAGCGGATAATTTTTGCAAAGATTTAACCATGCCACAGATGCCGCTGCAGGGCGTAGTACAAAACAAAACTATTATATGGCCATACACACACTCACACACACAAATGTGTGTGTAGCATGCTGCCACACCTCAGACCTAAGCCATAGACCCCCAACCCCTGACATACGAGTGATGGTTGCTGCTGCATATTCCCCTGTTGTTCGTGAAACAAAAACATATCGAAAAAAGGGTCAGCCGCAGGTGAAATCTCTTCTTTATGCCTTCGCTTCCATTTTTGTTGGTTGTAGTATTTGTTGGTGCTTTTTTTTTGCCCCACGCTGAGCAGCTTTCGAATGTAATGCAATCGATTAGCTCCCGGCGGTTGGGCAAAACAGAAAAACATAAACCATGAAAGCAAACACCGGGCGACAGGCATCAAATATGCATTGAAATGGGAATTGCAAGGGACCCACCGATGCGATGCCTAGATAAATATTTACTCTCGCCACTTGACAATGCATATTTGAGCAGCTATAAACGTAGGCACATACATACATATCGCATCGTATCGTATATAAAAATTCAATTAATTATGAACAGCTTAAAAGGGATCCCGTCGTGTGTTCGTGGCTTTTGTTCTAAATGGATTTTTGCTAATGCGTTTGTGGCTTTCCGGCAATTTCCTTGAAGCGCTCGCAGGGGGGTCCAATGCATCGAGTTGATGGTTTTAAAAGTTGATATTCACACACACACACACACTCAGATGGGAAATCGTTGAAAAAATGGTGCGGAAAGGGGAGTGAGTGGAGCTACCGTTCTGGTTGTGTAATCCTCTTAAACAGGAACGCTCAGCAGATTTGTACTTTGACAGACAATTACGAGTGGATTACCCAATAAGAAGATGAGTCCAAATTAAAAGTAAAACCCCTTATGGGATAATAACTCATGATTTTATGTCCCTCTTCCTGTTTCACATCCCGGAGACAAGTTAGAAAAAAGAGCGAATGAATAAATTGATATGAGGCAGGGCGAAATTGTGTGGAAAGAGAAAAAACTCCTTTTATAACTCATGCACACATGCCACACACACTCTGAGTGGCACGCCCCATCCCTATCAGGGGCAGGCAGCTGTAAGAGTAATGAGCTTTTTGTGTGCTAGGCGCAATTTTTAAATGCATTAAAAAGTGTTACACTCGAGTGCCGCACATTTATCACACACACACACACACCCAGCAGCGAGAGGATAGAGAGGGGAGGGAGAGACTAAAGTCGAGACTCTGTGGGAGAGCAGCATAATGGGAAAAATCGCATTTAAATTGTTTGGCTCACAAATAAATTGTTATAATTCATCACTCAACTTAACTTGGCGACGAAAACGTCTCTGAAATAAATTGATTGACTTCAATTCAATTGAATTCTCGCAGCGACGACAGCCAGCCAGCCAGCCAGCCAGCCAGCCAGCAGTGGGTGGGTGGACCGTGCCAAGAGCTGAGCAAAAATTATTATGCTTTTTCCGTATGAGTTATATACATAAATTGCGGCGCGGCAAATACTTTGACAAAAGCATGACAGACACTTTATTAGGTTTCGCTATTAATTTGCATGGATTTTTCATTGCGTATGCACGGCACAGCGATTCCCATGAAAGGCCAACAAAAAGTGCGCAAAATACAGCAAAAAAATATATATTCAAATATATTTTATGTACAATGTGGTGCTGTACGCGGAGCGGCGCACAGTGACAGCAAAATCACAAAATTCCATTAATTTTAAGCAGTCAATCAAAATCGGCAACTCAAAGTCGATTATATTATGCTAATGAATATCTGGATGGCAGGGACTTGGACACCAAACTTGTCCCAGACAGATGGGCACTGCTGGTCGAGATCCTGGGAGTCAGATTGGAGTCGGAGAGTCAGCTGCAGAAGCCCACATCCTCAGTGTCTCTGAGTCTTAATCAGCAGCAGAGTCAGAGTCTGCCAAAGGCCAGACATATGTACATAAGTCATCGACCAGCATCATCATTCATTATTATTTATTATTTGTATGGCATTCACATGGCCTATGTATGAGTGTGTGTGTGTGTGTGCTTGATGCGGGATGAAAAGTCAGACAGAGAGCGAGAGGAAGTGCAACTTAAAGTCACTCCGGAGCACTCTCCTAGAACAACGAATTAACTCTGCACCGCATTTAGTTATGCGAACTTGCTAATTGAGAGACATTTCATTGGAGTACTTAATTGTGCTTATTGTTTATTTCATATTTATGAAGCTGTCATTTCAAGTTTAGGTAAATTAAGTTATGCTGAAGTGGCCATTCGCATTCACATGGGTCCATCTGGCAAATATTCACATGGCATTTGTGGGTATTGGCCAGCTCGAGTGCTTTGTCAACTCAATTAATGGTTGATTTCTGGGCTAAATGTGGGCGCAAACACAACGTTTGCCATCTAGACATCGTGCAATAATATTTGTTTATGCAAATTGAATTTAATTACAACACAAACAAGCGCCATGACTCCGCTTTGACTCTGCTGCTCCTCTTCCTCTTCATAATCCAGCCATGTGTGGTGGCTCCTGCCACATGAAGTGCCTCTGCGACCAGAAGAAAATGAGCAAAATGCGAGTCAGGTCTTGTCAGAATGTGAGATATTTGAAAATTTGCGGTTGCCTAGCGTTAATTTCCAAAAGCCACAGCCAGGCACAAGAATGGATGCCGAAGGCAAGGCAAATGAGATTTAGGCGCAGCCAGTAACCTCTGAACTCTCTCCCATCTCTCTCTCCCTCTGCCTCTTTGTCTCTTTGTCTCTGTCTTTTCCTTCTATTTCTCCCATATTTTACTCTTTCTGTAGCTATTAGCAGTTTAATGGCAACATCATCAGCCGCCGCACACATTAAACATCCTTTGGCAACGGCATTGAGTGGAATAGTTGCACACCGCACCACACACACACATACACACACGCACACACGCACACACGCACTCGCAACCAAAATGAGAATTGTTGTCTGTGTTGGTGTGTGCTTTTGGTCTGTTTTTCTGAGTGTGTTGTGTGTGTGTGTGTGTGTATGCATGCCTCATGCCACGTAACGTTTTAAAAACTCGTTTAGCCATGTTGTTGAACCCAAAACCAAGTGGAAAACTAGCTCACAGAAGCACAAATGCCGCGTAGAAAGAAGGGGAAACACGAATACAGAATGCTCTTACACAACCCAAGCCCAATCTATGCCTCACTTGACTCAATCTCAGCCAACTCTGCACATAACAAAAAAGGTTTCACCTAGCCTTCAGCCATTCATTCCTAAACTAGCAACAAACTCCTGCCAAAAGCCAAGTTACCTTCCATTTGTGTTGTACAAAAAATGGAAATTTCAAAAATGCCTCAAACGCTCTCTCACACTCAGCCACTCCTCACACACACACTCACACACACACACACAGAGAATAGAGGCATAGATACATAAACCATGTTTTGGCAACACAACAAAAAAACACAAATACAACACAGCAAAAATGGAAATGGCTACAAAATGCTATGAAAAAGTGAGAGACGGAAACTGAATATCGAACACGTTTCTTTACTCTGCCCGCTGTATGCCACATGCGGCTCTGCCTCGCTCCGAATGTGTGTGTGTGTGTGTTTGTGGGTGAATGTTTGCGCCTAGATTTATTCGGCATTTCATTTACATTTATGTGTACGAATGGGAATGTACATATGCACATGGCAAACAGCAATGGAAGAGTATTTATATGTAGAGTAACTAAACGCCCATGTTTAAGTGCGGCAATTGTAAATAAATTGCTGGGGCATGTTTTTTGGGGTAACATTTATTTGATTCCACGCTTACCGTTTTTGTTGTTGTTTCCTTTTTAGCTACTGGGCGGTGACCAACATTGACTACATCCATTCGAGGACCAGCAACCGGGTCTTCATGATGATCTTCTGTGTGTGGACGGCGTCGGTGATTGTCTCGCTGGCGCCGCAATTTGGCTGGAAGGATCCGGACTATCTGCAGCGCATCGAGCAGCAGAAGTGCATGGTCTCGCAGGATGTGTCGTATCAGGTGAGGAGCGGCGAGAGCCCACTGCTGCCATTTGGCCATGATTTATTTTCGCCATCCATTGCGCAGGTCTTTGCCACCTGTTGCACGTTCTATGTGCCGTTGCTGGTTATCCTTGCGCTTTATTGGAAAATCTACCAAACGGCCCGCAAACGCATTCATCGTCGACGACCGCGGCCGGTCGCTGCGGCTGTCAATAATAATCAGGTAAAGTGCAATTTGTATAATCGCATCTCTCTCTCTCTCTCATCGAAAATGCCTGCAAAGGGGGAGGGGAACAGGGCTATATTTACAGAATTTGTAGGCTTAACTGTAGCGTAAATTACAAGCTAAAAGCTTTAACAGACTCGACACTTATTCAAATAGGTTTAATTTAATTGAGTGCCATGAGGACGCCACCCTGTGTGCCTCCCTCGAATATTCTCTTTCGATTTCAAGGCAATGTCTGCTGAAGGGCAACTGCCGGCAACCCCCAGTAGGCTCGGGTTGCAGCATCTTGGGATGCAGACCACAGCCTGGCAAGTGCAATTATGCACTTCAACGACGTTAACCGCTTTGCGGCCACAGCCATAGAATCGTCCCAGAGATAAGGGTCAGTCAAAGGCCAAACCGCAGGCAACAAGCAGAAGGAGAAGTCGAAGCAGAAACAGATATAGAAGCTGCCACAGCCACAACCCGTTCATTGCACATGACTTGAGGGATGGGCGGTGGTCGCAGGGTATGTGGCAAGGACGCTTTTCCGGTTAAATATGCATAACAGACTCTCTTAGATTAGGGGGCCGAATGGGAATTGGACTAGGACTAGGACTGGGACTGGGACTGAGGGCAGTAATTAGGCAACATCATCCCAAGTGATTAAAGATGCATTGCAAAAGGGACCTTGGACATCGAATGAATATATGCGCATATCCTTATACATAGAAAAGAAAGAAAGGAGAAATGGTATTAAGTTAAGTATGCGCCACGTGTACATTAAAGCCATCTCGAGCAGTCGGTTCCAAAAGAGGAGAAAGTTGAGCGATAAGTGGCAGCCAAGGAAACTGACAGATTGTCTTGACTTGTTTGTGCGACGCGTGCGTCTGTGTGCGTCTGTGTGTGTGTGAGTGTTTTTTTGGCCAGAAGTTTTTGGCTTAATGCGGCAGCTGGTCAAACTAATACCCGAACCGTACACCCAGAGGATAACTGTCGCAAAAACTCTAGATAAATTGCAATTTTGTTTTTGTCCAGCACACCCGAAAATTTCAACAATTTTCAAGTGGTGTTTGTGGGGCGGAAAGTCATTTTTGGTCTGCTCAACTTAAGCCGAAAGAAAATTAGGATTCAGGTTAGGGTATCCAACTGGCAACTGGCAACTGGCAAGCTATTATTTTAGGCACTCGGCTCTCTCGGTTTTTTCGTCCCGAGGATTCTTAGACATTTCCTTGTGGGGCGGCTGCTACTTAGCTTAAGCTTAGTGCTGACTAAATTGAAAATGACCATTTGACGTCGAAATGTTTGCCAGCACTTACCTATACACGTGCACATGTATGTGTGTATGTGTGTATGTGTGGACAAAAGCTAGCCAAGAGAGACAGTGAGAGAGAGCTGGCAAAAAGTCATTGGAATCACAAATTCAATGCGCAAACAAGACAAGTTGTCCACTATTTGCCAATCGTACACATGTCCTGCCGCGTGTCTTGCCCACCCGTGTCCTGGCCCATGTGCTGCCCCTTGTCCTGCCACGATCTGGCTCCACATGCGTGCCTTAGCTACATGTCAACACACTTACCCGTCCAATCGTCCAAGCGTCCAGCCACCTCCCATACGCATCCATTTTGTGCCACTCACTCTAGTCCTTTCTATCCTAATATTCCCATGCCCTGGCATGCTTGTTGATTTTAAAATATATTTACCCTACACACAGACACACACACACACACGCACACACGCACTCTCATTTGAAATACCGTACAGGAAAATGGGGGGATTTTCCTCAGACTATATGATTAATTTTGAAAGATTTGCAAGGAAAGTTCTTGCGGTAAGAGGGAATAAATACATTCGAGATTCAATGGAAAGAGCATCTGTGGTTCGACCCTCCCTCTGGCTCCTGTTCAACTCTCTTGTTATTCATGGGGTTACTTTTACTTCGTTCTCTGCTAACTAAATGCTTTCAAATTGAAAATTGCTTTCCTGCTACTTGACGAGGGTCCCTCACATGGCGGCAGGGCAGCATCAGCAGCATCACACACAAAAGAAATATCCCTCCGCCCTCCCCCCACCCGTCGCGCTTTTCAGCTTGTGTTGTGCGATGCCTAACTATAGTACATATAACTATTCCGGTGGGAGTGGACATGGATTTCAAGCTAATTGCATTTGCTTTCGGTCTGTTTATTGGGCAAATTACTAAATAATTCGATGGTGCAAATGATTTAAACTGCAGTTGTGGCATAATCGAATTCCCAAAACTATCAAAAGTTGCCAGTACTGAATAATTTAGCCCCAAAGTCATTCTCACAGTGGGTTTGTAATTTTAATTGAAGTGTAGTTTTTAGTACACACACACACACGCACACGCACACACTTGGTGATTTATCAATTAACATATGACAGGGTGGACGGGGGACAGCAAATGGCAAATGGCAATTAAGGGAAATTCGATCAAACATGTATTATCTGTATCAATTCGGCTATTGGCACTGTGTCAGAGCCAGTAGATGTTATTAATAATTCCCCAACAGAGGCCACCAAATGCCCAGGGACAATCACTATATGCAGATGGATGCGCAATGCTTGTCCGCCCACTAACCTGACCAACTTCGTGGCCATTACATTTGTAACAACATCTCGAACTGATTGCTCCCGATATTGACATTATGTTTCATAGCCAAGCAAACATGTGACAAAGGAAGTCAAGAACCCGGCAGACACATGAGTGAGAAGCATATTTGTCCTGCGCAACATCTGCGACACATGACGGCGACGTGTTTGTGTCTATCGCCAGAGAGCAAAAATATTCATACAAAGAAAACGGAGAAAACTGCACAGCAAAAACTCTGAACATTTTCCAAGAATTAGGTGGGAGATATCAGAGAAAACTCGTTTAAGTTTCGAGGTGGAAGCATAGCTGAAAAAATACCAAAAATTAAACAATCGGAAGAAGGTTCCAGGAAAGAAATTCTAATAACTAAATTCCAGAAAGGAAATTATGCAAGGGATACTTTTCAAAAATTAAACGGAAAATATTTTGAAAAGAAAAGTATAAAGTAAAGGCTTCTGGTTGCTCCTAACTTTTGGGAAATGCTGCTTTTGCCATTAAGTTTTCGTTATCAGCAGCTGCTACTCCTCTCCCTCACACAGCAGAGAGCGAGATCACCAAAACAACACCATGAGCGCCGTTTCTCGAACATTCCATGCTCTCTTTCTGGTGTGCTCTCATTTGACTTTGGCTTTTGTGTTCTTCCTCTCCTTCGCCAAGAGAGCGCACAATCGTGCGTTTGCTGGTCACTTGTAAATGCAACGGTGAATGGTGAGAAGGGGAAAGCGCTGTACACCTGGGTTGCCATGTGTTGGGAGAGCGGAGAAGAAGCAGCTAGAGACAAAAGCAAATGCAGGGGAGAGGGAAGAAAGAAGAAACCAGTGCCCTGGTGTAGACATATTGCTCTCCGCCAATGTTCTTTACAATATAATGTGTGCAGGAATTTATATTTAAATTTTTATAGAGTCAAAGAAATGTTTTTCTATCACATATCGCTGGGTAGCCGTTCTTGCATTTGATTTCATTTTATTTATTTGAGATTTATTTTTATTTCCTTACTGGCTTTCCTGCTGGCTGTCCTGCTGGTCCTTAGCTCCACTCAAGTCGTAAATTTTGTTGGCCAGTGTAGTTAATGCCAGGGCATTCTTGTCACAGACAGGGCCGACATAAATCGCATGAAAGGCACATTATTGAATACACACACGCAGCGGCACACGCATGTTGGCCGTACGTACATATTTTTATACGAATACGTACACATACATATGTAATGTATGTATGTATGTTTGTATGTGTATATTTAGAAAGCTGAACACATGTCCCAGGCAAGAAAAACAATTAAATAAGAAAACAATTTACATAAATTAGCCAAAGTGCCAAAAATGGCTAAGGACACAGACGGAAAGACAGGAGGACAGGCAGAGAGCAAGACAGAAGTGTATCGTTTATGCGAACGCTTAAATACAAACAAACAAAGAATCATAGAAGGCAGCAAGGAAGCCAAGTAGATGTGAGAGAATCGAATGGCATAGAAAGCACATCTACATAAAATACACATTGGGGCCTTGTGAGGTTATCCTCATCGTTATCGTTATTGCCGGCCTGGCCTGGCCTGCTGAAAAGTATGCCACACAAGTGTCGAGAACGCTTATCGCTCTTATCTCCCTATACGCGCACGTGGTAAGGCCTGTTCGTGTGTGTGTCTTTATTTACTTTGGTATTTAAGTAACACGCAAGTACTTAAGTTTTTGCCATCTTCCAGCGACAGCATTTCCCTTGGGAGAGTGCGAGAAAGGGCGGAGAAACTTCCCTGTTCAAGGCATCTCCCATCTAAATATAAAATGTTTACCCGAACATAAGCATCAATGATAAACTTCTTGGCCTTGGATCTAACAAAAAATGTAGCTCAAATTATGAAAGAATCTCGTCTGCCGCTGCTTCCCTGTTATTTATTAATTTGCGACTGGCCACGGGGCCAGCCCGAAGGTCTGTCTCGTGTCCTCTTTCTGTGCGCCTAATTAAGCTTAAACTCTTTAATATTTAATAAGCCATCTGACCGGCCGTAGTCGGTAGCCCTGACATCTACGTCTCCGGAACCCACAAGACACTTGAGGAAAAGTTTGTGCCCTTGGGCGAGAAGCAATTTCACCCACAAAATAAAGGTCACATGCATAGAGGAGCTGTAAATCCATTTAATACTATTTGCGCAAATATTCACACCATTTCTCGGATGTGGATGAAGCGGCGGCACACACTCGAACCCGAACCCGAACCCGAACCCTTTTTCGGGACTGCTCCTCAAGTTTCCGCACACGAAAGCAAAATCAGCATAATTTTATTTATTTAAAGCAATATCGACTTTCCAAAGGGTCAACAGCCACGACCAAGACGACAAAGATGACGATGCTGCTGTCCATGTTGTTCGGGGCAAAGGGTTCGACTACTCAATTACTTTAATTTGGTGGGACTGAAGGCAACAAAGAATCAGTGGCAAAAAATGTGTTACCAGAACTTTGATTACACTGTCTCCTGACAGGCTCCTCTACGGAAATTCTTAGCCAGACGATGATTAAGGAGCAAACTCTAATTATGCAAAACACTTCATACACAGTCAGCTTCCGTAGCTCAGCTCGCAGTTCATTCTAAATAGCCTGCCAAAAATAAGAAAAGGATTCGCGGCTGTTGGTTAAGTAGAAAAATCAAAGAGGTCAAGCGCTGGGAGCAGTCAAACGTGAAATTTATTTCGGGCAGGGCGTGGCTCTGGGCCTTCTGGTGGGGTAAGAGGCTGCTCCTTGGGTGACTGTAACAAATACACACAATTTATTTACGGGACGGGAACGGCGACGGGAACGGGCACCAACTTACATATGCATATGGCAGAATGGGCAGCGCGGTGGGGCGAAAAAGGGGCACCGGATCGGATGGGATCTTAAGGCTCGGGACTGTGGCGTTTGATATGCGTACAAATTGCGGTTTATTGAAGCGTGAGGCCCAGAAAGCAAAGCAGAAAGAAAATGCAAATGTCGCCCCCACTCCCATTAATGCTGTGCGAAGAAGTATGAATTTAATTTGAAGTCATGTACAATACAGGTCAGGTCAAAGGCAGCACGGGCACGGGCACAGAGCAGAATGCAAAAATCAATGCAGATTGAAGCTATAGAAACAAGTTGTTAGCATCCTCTCAGCTCTCTTACTCATTCTATATTTATGTTGCCTCTCTTACAGCCGGATGGAGGTGCGGCAACAGATACAAAACTTAATCGACTGCGTCTACGCCTTGGAAGATTCTCCACAGCCAAGACCAAGGGCGGAAACCTGGCAGGAGGAGCTGGTGGCGGAGCGGCAGTGGGAGCAGCAGGAGGCGGCGGATCCGCTGGCACGGCCCTGTGCCTGGTCGAAGGCAACTCGACAAATACGGTCAACACTGTGGAGGACACCGAGTTCAGTAGCTCGAATGTGGATAGCAAGAGTCGTGCTGGCGTCGAGGTATGTACCAGAATGACGAGATGAGCAGCAGCAGCAGCAGCAGAAGCATTACACACGTACACACGTAGACACACATTTTTGGGTTTAAAGCAAATTTCATAACGCCTGACATGTGCCCAACGATCTGAGTTGAGGCTTTGCTTCCTGTTTCCCAGAGTGCACGCACGCACACAAACGAAGCCGAGGCACACGCACAGACACACACACAGCCACACAGAGGATAAGCTGACCAAAAATAAACCCACCAACACCAAGCAAATGGATGGAATGGATGGATGGAGTGGATGGGATGGATGGATGGGTGATGGCAGGCGACTTCCACTTCCACTCCCATCTCCCATCTTCAGCTCATTTCTCTCTGTTTATTATCCAACTATCGTATGCCCTCTCATTCGGCAACCTTCGGGGGATTCAAATGATTTTTCCTCTTGGCTACCTTTTCGGGGAGTTTTTCTTTATATTTGCCTGGGGAACCCTTCGGGGTTCTTTGCCTCTGCTAATGTCTCATTAACCTATCTCCCATCCCAACAATATGCACTTGAGAATTCCGTGAGCAATATTCTTGGATAATGATCTGGGCTCTTCGCTTTGGGAGTTGTTTTTCTCTTTTTTTCGCACCAGCGAATCTTAATGTACATTTTGGTACAAATATTCCACGCTATTTCCGGTAATATGCTAACGTAACACATTCTGGTGGATATTCTGTTCAAAAACTAAGAGAAATCTGACTAATGTAACCGAAATGTTGATTGTAATTTGATGGGCGGGCAAAGTCTTAAGTGCACGGATAAGAAATACAGCCCACAGAAAGACGGGGCGGGGAGGCACTGTCCCGTCCACTTGAATCGCAAATCCAACCAAATTACCCGCCACTCGACAGAAATGTCAGCGATAAAATGCAGGAAAAGCTTTCTGTTTATTGGTTGGTGGATATGGGGCAGGGTTCGGGTATGCTGGGGATTGGGGATTGCGATTGCCTGATGCCAAATTTGTATTTAGCCGCATTTTATGTACTTCAATTTTAGGGGCAGCGATTTTATGGCTAAAAAATAATCCAACCGGGGGCCACACATTCAATAATAACACACATTAAAGCGGAGCCGGGAAAAAACCATAAAAGAGCAGAGCCAAAATAAATTGCTTGAACGTTTTGTTTGCATTGCCACAAGGCAGGCAGGCAGGCGGGCAGGCAGGCAGGCTCTCCGTTTGCTACACTGCCACTGCCACGGCCACTGCCTCTGCTGGAGACGAGAGGTGGCAGAGTAAAGTCGAGTGGTCAAAGGTCAGGGAGCAGAGCAGAGCCAAATCGCCAGGTTCGTGCCGGTTAAGTAATAGCAAAGTCAAATATAAGCTGTCACAAGGATACGCTTCCTTCCTTCCCTGCACAGACAGCAACAGAAAAACAGAGAGAAGAGACAGAGAGGTGGATGGCAAGAAGGAGTACGAGTAAAAACAAAATAGCAACAGTCAGTTAAAGGTGAATTAAACAGGAGGTAAGACACATACACTAATCGACTCGGGGAACACTAATTTGTTTGAAGATCTCACACCTACTCTCTGTATCTCTTGCTTTCATTTATTTTGTATATTTGCGGCGTGACAAACTCCTCACCTACTGCAAAATATATACCTTGGGACTGAAAGTTGTGAGACTTTTGGCTCTTCGAATCCCGAATCATTTGGATTCTGGGGGTGTGGCTGGGGGCGCCTAACAAGGCACTCAATACGCTTGAGTAATTGAAGAAAATATGTTGATGGCTTATGGCTAACAGCTTTCGTTTCCATTCGCTTGGCCAAAATAACAACGCCAACTGTATTTGGTATTTGCCTTGGCATTGCTTTCCCTTCGTACACCCCCCACACCCCATGCCGGGGCTCGGTTCCACCGACACGCACACAATCTTGTCCATAAGATTAAATATTTACTTGGGAATGGCTTCTGCACACCTCTCATTCTCTCTTGCCTGCCCCCTGCCCCCTGCCACCGTTTGCAAATAAGTGGACAGCCGAATAAATAAGCAAACACACACAAACACACAGGCAGGGCCAAGAGCAAATATATAAATTTATTATTATAGTTGTGTGTGTGTGTGTGTGTGGCTTTGTGTGTGAGTGTGCGTTAAATATGAGCCAAAAGTCCGACCAAGCTGCGTGCATGCGCCGCTGCAAACAAAACAAAGCAAAAAACCAAAACAAACAAGAGAGAAGAGAAGAAGCGACGCAGAATGAAAGCAAAATGTAGTGGAATTAAATCGAAACAAATGCAACGGAAGAAAATATTTGTTAAGTTTTCCCAGTTACATTTCCCCGAAACGCAGTGCTTAATTTATGAATCTCTGCTGCCGCAACAATGCACCGCCCATCCTTTTTAAAGTGCAAAAATTGCAAAATTCTTCGGGCTGCACACACCACCCCCCGCATTGTTCCCCTTTGTTCGGTGTGTCTCTGTGCAAATTAAACTACATTCTGTCTTTGCAAGCTTTGTTGAAGGTTTGTTGGCTTCTATTCTGCTTTGATTTTTCGTTACCTTCGGCAATGCCCTGCCTGTCGCCTCCCGTTGCTTCTGCCTCATTTCGCCCCGCACTGTTCTCAAAGCATTAAAAATTCTATGGCAGCGTTGGAGAGAGAGAGAGAGAGAGAGAAGTTTCCGAATTGAAATTGAAAATGGTCGCAACTAGAATTTGTTGGCATTCGTTTCACAACACTACAAAGGCTGTAACAAAAGGTTGCAAGCAAACAAAACACACACACCCACACACACACACACACCGTCCACATATGTTTCTTATTTCGCTTTTGTCATGGACAATTTGCCAATGGCCATTGAATTTAATGTCCAGTCCTAAGCCCCGACCATTGTTGGCAAGTGCATTTTTTACTTTGCTCTCGAATTTGAATGTCTTCCTGTTGTAGTCCCTGGGACCACGGCCAGGGCACAGCCATTACACACGCTTGTAACAATATGCGCCGCAATGTATTATGCTATCAAAGTCGTTAAATTCATTTGGTCCAGGCACCAACAGGCCATTAATTGAACATGGCCTTAGTCTTCCTTATTTAGTAGTTACCTTTTGCCGGCAAGTGACGGACAGCCTGCTAAATATAGAAAGATAATTATCCACTTAATTGATCACCGTTTGCACTTTGTTGTGTTTCACCATCGATAACGATATTGTAAAAGTATGTTGCGATACTGCACTATCGATAGGATCGCGATGTTTCCAATTGTTTGTATTTCAGACTCTGTAATGAGTAAACTTAAACCAAAGTAATTCCAAGTGCATCGCTTCATTATACATACTTCCCGATCGCAATTTAAAATCTCCCCCATAAAAAATGAATATCGATCGTGTCGTGGCAATACTATCGGCTCCTAGTGAGGGTCCAGGGTCCATCCTTAATTGTTATCGCTGGCTCCATGTGGCTCCAGCTGTGGCCCGTAGACACAATTTATAACACATAAAGTTAATTTTAGCACTTCACGCTTCTGCACATAATGTGGCCAGCAGGCCGTTGTGCCACTTCCGACTTGCCCACACCTATGCCCGTCTCAAATTACAGGTGATTATATGAATTTTAGTGCTAGGCAAAAGCCCCGGACCCCAACCGGCACGGCACCATCGCACCGCAAATATGTAACATCCGACAAATTGGCTCGAGTAGTCAGCCCTTTCTGCAGGCACGGCACTCTCTCTACACTCTACGCTCTACTGTGTGGCGCTGCCTGATAAGCAGCAGGAATAGCCGCTGGGGGTCGGGGCTTGTGGGTAGGTTTGCAGGGCCCAAAATGGCCAACAAGCTTAACGAAAGCAAATATTTGCACACTGATTTTATTCATTTACAAAATTTATAACCTCCGCTTCCACTGGTGGCGGTAAAAGTGCCATGAAATTGACGAGCCAGCCAGCTGCGGGAATGGGAGGGAGCAGAGCCTGGGACAGAGCCCTACTAAATAAATTTATGAATGCAATCCGAATGATTGGTACGCGCGTGTGGCCAGCGCTGATTTAAAATGCTAATTTGGCGTATGAAATTTGACTTTGGCCCTCTCCCAGAGCGGATCTGTTTTAAATGTTGAACTCTCTTCACTTGCAGGCACCCAGCACATCGGGCAACCAGATAGCCACCGTCTCCCACCTGGTGGCCCTGGCCAAGCAGCAGGGCCAGGCGGCAGCGAAGTCGGTGGAAAGCAATGGCGCTGTAGAGATTGGCAGCGGTGGGGAGCACGAGGCAGCAGCCACAACCGCAACATCAGCAACGCCGGCGGTGGCCACGGGCATCACAGCATCAGCAGCAGCAGCGCCAGCAACGGCAGCCGCATCCCCCACAGCAGCAGCAGCAGCAGCAGATGGGGAAAACAGCGAACAGGGCAAGGCGAATGGCTCGGGGGCTGCCGTGGAGGTGCTCGAGGATCCTCAACTGCAGCAGCAGCTGGAACAAGTGCAGCAACTACAAAAAAATAGCAAATCCGGTGGCGGTGGTGGGGGGGCGAGCACTTCGAATGCCACAACGATTACATCAATATCAGCACTGTCCCCGCAGACGCCCACAACGCCGACAGTGGGTGGCGGCCCTGGGGCACCGCAGGCGGCCGGTCCGATGACAGCCAAAACCAGTACGCTGACAAGTTGCAACCAGGAACATCCGCTGTGCGCCTCCACCAGCTCCATGCCCGTGACGCCCGAGCCGCGATCCAAGCAGCTCCCGGGCTCTGCTCATCCGGCGGGGCAACAGCAGCAGCTGTCGAGCATTTCCAATCCCATGCAGAAGGTGAACAAGCGCAAGGAGACGCTGGAGGCGAAGCGCGAACGGAAGGCGGCCAAAACCCTGGCCATCATCACGGGCGCATTCGTGGTCTGCTGGCTGCCCTTCTTCGTGATGGCCCTGACGATGCCCCTGTGCGATGCATGCCAGATCAGCGACAGCGTGGCCTCGCTCTTCCTCTGGCTGGGCTACTTCAACTCCACCCTGAATCCGGTAAATAAAACAAATACTCGTGGGCCAAGTTGGTGCTCAATTTATTAAGCTTGAATTTAGCGAATGAGCTATTGGAATTGCCATTTCTGGTTGTCCAGGGGGCACACATTGTGTACCTTCAGCCATTTCGAGATGCAATGCAAATGATATACATGCTTGCAAAGACCCTTAGCAGTGGGGCAGTCCTCGGCGGTATTCAAAACATCACTGGCCTGGCACTCGATGCAAAGGTCGTTCAAATGGTTGCGGCAAATGGGGCAAACATCGTCTTCGATGTCGTAGGACCAGACTGCAACGGCGTTCCAAATTTTCACAGCAAAGTGTGGCAATTTAGCGATGCCCTTGGCGCTGTCCAATGGCGGCTGCTTATCAGCTTCCTCTTTGGTTGGGTCTGACATTTTTATTTGCCGATTTACGAAACTGTTTAGCAATGATGTGCTGCCATCGGAGTGTGAAATGAAAAAGAGGCGTGCAAAAACTTGCGAGAATCTGAGGTGGTCAGCTCTGACAGCAGAAGCCAAGATAGCAACACATTTGCAGCATACTGAAGGAACTAGTTCTTTTAATTGTCTTTTGGTATTAAATGCATATAACTAATTATTTCGATAACTTTAATCCACCAATTACCGATTCAATGCAACTCTGGTTAACGCTAACTTGATTATGAACATCTTTCAGGTCATCTACACCATCTTTAGTCCGGAGTTCCGGCAAGCCTTCAAGCGCATTCTGTTCGGCGGACACCGGCCCGTCCACTATCGCAGTGGGAAGCTTTAGATAGTGCACGCGAAGAGGCGAAGGTGAGTTCCCATTCACTGCTCTTATTACATTATCGCGATACTCTTTTTGCAGCTGATCCGGGGGAACACGCACACCGAATTGCATTCGCTTTTATGTGTTTCCAATTTGTGTCTGCGGTTTCAATTTTCCATCGACCTTATCCTGAAATTGATATTGCCACCGTTGAGTGGAGTGTTTATTCGAATTTGAGGTCAAGGATGTTTTCCGCTGCTCCTCTCGTTGGGCGCGCAAAGTGTTTCGCTTTTGGCGTTCAATTTTCCCTGACATGGCGGCGACTGTAACGGCAACGGCGACGGCTACAACGAGCCGCGTTCGCATTTGGCTGGCAGACAAACACCATTCTGCTGCCATGGATTTGGATGTTGAACGAAGAGGGCTTGAAACAATTCGCCAACTGTTGGGTGGGAGGCAAAAGTTTGAGCAGGGCGACGGATGGGTGGGTGGGCCACTCAACTGTGGCTAAAATGAAAGTTTTATCAAACCTTTATCGGTGCTGTCATCTGCATGCGACGATTTGGATTTGGTCAATGCAGCCACCGGATCCGGATGGGCCAGCACAAGCAACTCCAGACGCCAGCGGCCATTAGAATTATGCCACAATGCGAATTACATTTGCATGTTCCCAGAGCCCTCCATTGCCCACTACCCCACTGCCATATACTGGTATGGTATGGTATGGAATGGGTGGGAATGCTTATCTACAAAGACGCAAGGGGCGCACAAGTTCTCCAGCAGAGCAACAGCTTTGAATAGTTCCATTTGCATTGCATTGTGGAGTGAGAATGGGAGTGGGAGTGGGAGTGGGAGGAAGGATGGCTCAGAATTGGAGCAACTGAAGCCAAGCCGTGCCGAGTCGGCCCATCTGCATGTGGCAGCAGCTAAATCCCAGCCATTCATCCATTCATTTCCAAAGGCAACATGAAAGTTAAATTAAGTAACATTAATTTCGAACATTTCTGCCAAGTTTGGCGCCTGTGCATTTCAATGAACTTTTCCGTGAATAATCGGATATAAAAGTTTTCCCCACCCACGCACACACACACACACACACACGCACACGCACAAACACTTTACTAATGAATCTTGTAAATTGGACTCCTTTTTGCAGACGCTTCTGCTAAGCCGGCAAGTGGATGCAGGTCTTGCCTCTTCGGCGGTACACAACAGATATTCGGGGGCAGAGAGCAGAAAAACAAATTGTATACTAAAAGATGACTTCCGATGGATGGATGCACGAACCCAAACCCAAGACCTAGAGCATAAGAGAGTGTAAATAGTTGAGCTAAATGTGGTTAATTTAATGTTTAAACGTTTATGTTTTCCCTATGCAAATACGAGTACTTACTATAATTATAGTTAAATCGCTGTTAGAACTAGCTAAAATTTGTAAATGCCAAGTGGAGACTGTTTTTGGATGCAAAGTGAAGCGTTGAATTGATTGAAATGCCACCAAGAAATACAAAAATCAATAGATATATAATCAAAATAATTAGTTTTAAGCGGTTAATCCCCCCCATAAACCAGTATATATAAACATAAACATATTTGTACACTTACCGCTCTCTAATTCCTAAACTTTGTATGTGTTTTTGAACTTGATGTGAACTGTATAGATAGAGGCCATAAATCTATAGCTGATAGCGTTCGTTCCCTCTCTCTCTGGAACGTGTATGGGAACCAAGGCATTGGAATCGTTATAACTGAAGCGAGTACTCGATTATGTATGTATTTAATGTATATTATCATGGCTATATATTAGAGACACTCAATGTGTGCAATGATCTACGCCATCGGCAATGCATGTTAGGCTTAAGTGAATTTGTTGAGCATCGTACTATACTGTAATATCGATAGATTGTAATGCAAGAATCAGTTTAAATGAAATTTAAACGTATTGTTAAAGCCACACCTAGGTAAATTACTAGTGTACATTTAAAGTTGTTGTATTATGACTAATACTAAGTACGAGTTGGTTATTATGGGCAAGGATTTCTTTGAATAAGATGGCATATAGTTAGCATATTGTTCGCTTGCCTGTCTCGGGCAGCGAAGACCTGTAATATTTGGAGAGCAAACTACTTTCGGGAAAAATGGGTAAAACATAATTAGCAAAACAAAAACCAGACAGACGCGCGTAAAGCAGGCGACAGACGCGGCACACATTATAGTTAAGATTAAGCGAATATCACAATATTTCACAAACTACTCGAAACCGAAATCAAAACTCTATGAAATCTTTAAGCAGAAACCATTTCTTAGCCACTAAGTGTTTACCCGATACATAGTACATACTCGTACGTCGTCTATCTATATGGATGTAACAATAAAAGTCCAAAGTCAAGTCCGACGTGTACCATGCCAAACAATAGTTCTGAACAACACCCACACAACTTAACCAATCAAAAACTGCCAAAGGCACTTTCTATTTCATTTCGTTTGAGTTGATTTCAATGATTAACTTTAATTTCAAACATTGGCGCGCATTTAGGAGAGAACTATTGCTTGGCATGAGAGACAATTGAGACTTAGAGCCACTCACTCATCATCAAAAACAGGCATAAGTTATACTAACGAAATTACTATTAACTAACATTGGCTGCAAATTAAATAAAACTTAAATTTCATTCAAATGATAATTGATACTACGTAGCAGCAGCTTTTTTTCCGCTTCAATTTATATTTTTAGACAGTTGGGAAGAGATTCTTGTTGTGTTCAAAATCGGATGCGCAATACGAGTATGTTTACGATGAGAACTTCCCCCCCACCGCCTCAAACAGTGACGATTGCCGGCAGATTCCAACAGACTAATGATGATATCGAATTATTTGCGTTGTACTTCCCCACGCTGTATATTTCCAGTTCAAGCTAGTGTTCTATACACTGAAAAAAAAGATAATTGGTGGGTGCTTAATTGGGTAATAATTTGTGTAAAGATTCCGGGACTGTGCAGTGTATAAAAATTAGTTAAGTATCCGCTTGTCATCGGCGCACTTCATTCATCAGCTGTGTGTGTGGCATTGGATTTAATTTGGCATTTGTATCGGTCAACGACCCAATTCATTAACGATTACGTGAGGTAAGCCCCTCGTCATAGCCACTATCTGATAGCACATGTACTACTCGTGCTACGTACTAACCCAAATAATATCGAGATGGCCTGACAGAGTGCTCAGCTCAGCGTGATGATGATGCCTTGCCTTGAGTGGTCCAAGATAAACCGTTGCCAGAGAATGCGGCGTGCGGTTATCAATACAAAGTGCATTGCAACACCGAAGGGGGCCCAGCCCTAGCCCAAGTGCTAGCCACTTCGATTAGATGGAGCCATATCAGCGCAGAGTCAGAGCAACAGCAACAACAGCAAGAGAAACAGCAATAGCACGAGCAATAGTAGTCACCTGTATAAATACGAACGGCACTGTCACGGCCTGAGCACACGGCCATGGCATCTACCCAACTACGATCGTCGCTCTCCTCCACGCTCGGGCAGTGGCTGCTGCTCGCAGCACTGGCCGTTGGCTCTGCAGGCGCCTACAGTTCGGGCAATCTGCTGGCCTGGATGCAGCAGAGCAATTTTGGCTATCAAGTGCTCCATCAGGCGATCAGTGACAACCAAACGAGCGCCTCCGAGGCAGCCTGCGTGCAGGAAGTGCGCCTCCTGCTATTGGCGGCAGAGGCCAGAGCCCTGCCTGCACTGCGGGGTAAGATTTGGCGCTGAAAGATTAATTGCACTTCGATACTGAGCAACCTTTCTTGTGTCCTTCTCGGCAGTCCTTGATGCTTGGGGTAAGTTTCCGCAGGGCCTGCTCTATGGCCACTTCACGGACATGGGCAACTATGACTCATGCCTGAGCAAGGACCCCGTTGGAGGCAGAGGCAAGTACTGCCTGACGCACATACAGTTCGAGAGTTTGCTGCTGGAGTCAGTGGGGTCGAGTGCCCTCACATTGAGCATTGGCACGTGCATCCCGTCCACCTGCAGTGCCGCCCAGCTCAATCGCTGGATCAACGACTACCTCCAGAACATGTTCGGCCAAGAGAGCGACACGGGCGTCACTGTCGTGCAGGAGAATAGTTGTGCTGTGGCCCAGCGCGAGCCCATGACCGGATTGGACTGGTTCGCAGTGTAAGTACAGATCGGCAATCGAAAGCATTGCGTCATGGATAAAAGGGAAAGTAGCTGAGAGTCAGATATTGGATGAGTCAGAGCCCACCAATTATTGGGCTACTTGAAGGTGAGCTCGGGAGAGAGGTCGTTGACTTGCCGCCGAACTTAATTAAGTGTTTGTTTGCAAAGATATTGCACAACAATCATTCGACTAACAGGTTGAGTGTGAAGTATACAAACTGCTCAAAGTGAATAACAATAACAATACACCGAACGATGTGTGTAGCTGCGTAGCTTGTGAAACAGGTTTGAAAACCCTTAGCTAAAAAAGCATTCATAATATTTAAGTCTGCCTTTGAAGTTTGACCCAATTTTAATGACCGACATTTACATTTGGTTTTTATTTGCATGTTTGCAGTGTCCTGCTGATTCTCTTGGCCATTCTGGTGCTCCTAGCCACGCTGCTAGACCGTGCTAAAGGTGAGTCAATATTGTTCTTACAGGCTTGGCACACATTTAAAATGCATTTTAAATGATTTCAACAGCTTCGAACAAACTGCTGAGCTCGTTTTCGCTGCGGCAGAACTTGCCACAGCTGTGGAGGATCTCGGAGAGGGTGTCGCCGCATGTGATACCATGCCTGCACGGCATTCGGTGCCTGACAATAATCTGGATTATCTTCGGCCATGGCTACATGTTCCTGCTGCTGGCGCCCAGTGTGAATGCCTACGAAATCGTAGCCTGGGCCCAGACACCCTTCTCCATGGTGCTGCAGAGCGGTACCATCTCGGTGGACACGTTCTTCCTGCTCAGCGGCCTGCTGCTGGTTATGAGCGCTTTGCGAGAGCTGGAGAGGTGTGTGTTGTGTGCCATTCCTCGTGCTGCTGCTGCCCATGTAGAGCTCTAATTTATATTCTGGTTTGCCCTTGCAGATCCTCGGGACGCCTTCACGTGCCGCTTATGTACCTGCATCGTGTGGTGCGTCTGACCCCAGTCCTCGCGCTGGCCGTTCTCCTCTTCATGACGCTCTTTCCACGCCTGGGCAGCGGTCCACTCTGGCAACAGTTCACCGCCTCCTCGCAACTATGCAGTGACACCTGGTGGGCCGCCTTGCTCTATGTGCAAAACTATGCGGCCCCCGGACGGATGGTAGCTACCACCACTCTCAGTTACTCACCCACGTTTCTCCTCTGACAATCTCGCCTCATTGCAGTGCCTGGGCCACTCCTGGTACTTGGCAGTCGACATGCAGCTGTATGTCATCTCGCCCCTCCTCCTGATCGCACTCTACAAGTGGGGCCGAAGGGCTGCCGGCGCCATAGTTCTGCTCATCCTGCTGCTCTTCGCCTGCCTCTTCAGCATTATCATGTTGAACGAGCTGCAGGTATTCAGCCGCAACGGGTGAGTGTCCGCATACCCAGCTGAGGTCTAAGTTGTATTTCTTTCTTTTCTTTCAACAGCAACCTGGGGGAGGACAGCCCACAGATGCGGCTCATTTACTACACCACACACGCCCGAGCCATGCCCTGGCTGATCGGACTGCTCTTTGGCTACTATCTGCACATCGAGGGCGGTCGCCGGCGACGCCTGTCCAAGTGGCTGGCACTGCTGCTGTGGATAGTTGCTCTTAGTCTGTTTGCTACGGTCATCTTTGCAGTCTATCCGTACACGCAGACCGGAGCGAAGGGCATCTCGCCACTGGCTGGCGCCTTCTATCTGTCCTGCGGTCGTATCGCCTGGCCGCTGAGTCTGTGCTGGCTGATATGGGCGTGCCAGAACGGACTGGCGCCCGTGGTTAACAGCCTGCTCAGCTGGTCCTTCTGGCAGCCGCTCTCCAAGCTCTCCTACTGCCTGTACATCTGGCACCTGATGGTGGAGACGGCCAACGTGGCACGCAGCAAGACAAGTCTGCATTTCTCCAACTACGATGCAGTAAGTCGCTGCATAATATTCGCTTTTTTGCAATCACTTCTTAATGGATTCTCTCTCTCTCTCTCGCTGCCCTGCAGATCCTACGCTTCTGGTCGGACTTTGGCATCACGCTGTGCGTCTCCACACTGATGTATCTGTTCGTGGAAGCACCGATAGCCCGACTCGAAACACAACTGCTGAAACAGAGACGGAGTCCAAAGCATGATGCAAGATCCCCGACCAACGCTGTCGATGCAACACCCTCGCCAGACACTGCCCCACCCACAAGCATTTCACGGCAGAATCTAGTCGTGCCCTGAGCGGGCCGTGTTGATTTCCGTTTCAAGTTCCTGTTAAATGTATAAGCAAAAATAAATTAATCTTGCATGCAAGAACCTTATGTCAGTGGCTTGCTGAATCGCTCAACATGTGAGTGTATGTTCCCATTGATTACAACAGAAAACTCTCAATAGATTCTTTATTCGAAACAAATTCCGCTCAGTTTAAGGCACGTAGCCGCTAAAATGGCAAAGTAAACCACTTGTAGGCGACTTCTAACGGCGTCCGATAAGGTTACTATACGCCAGGGCTCGGCACCCATACAATTAACGAGCCGTTTTTGCGTTTGTGTGTGAAAACGCACTCAAAACGGAACATTTCACTTTATTGGTATTGGTACGAATCACTGTCATACGCGTGTACGTGAGGGCAGCGCAGCAGCAGCGCATTTTTCCGCACCCCAGGGATAGGGCCGTGCCGAGCCCTGCTATACGCTGACGACGACGCTATCGGTGATTGGCCTAATTGTGAAAACTAAAGCAATAAAAACGAGAAGGGACGTGTGAGACGCTTCTTCCGCGTCACAACTTTTATACCCAGCACTCAGTACTACATCTGCACCTTAGCGGTGTTTTGTCAAATTTTGCATTTTTCCTTCATCTGTCGTTCCTTTAGGTCGCCCCCCTTCCCTAGACCCACTCACTGCAGACTCGCGGCAGAGGCAGAGGCCGCATACTGCAGAAGCAGAGTGTGGATGAGAGAATGTGAATGCCTACTTCAAGGATCAATATTTTTCAGACAAAAAAACAACAGAAGCTGCGGGACGGGGTGGGTTAGCCATTGAAAATGTTGAAGCCTACTTCTTAATTTTCAATGGCTAAACGCATTTTCTGAAAAAATCAGAAAATTCTGTTGCATACTTCAAGGTTCAATTTCAGACAGAAAAATTGAACCTTGAAGTAGGCTATAAAATTTTAAAAAATTTCCGAAAAATCCAAAAATTCTGTTGCCTACTTCAAGGATCAATATTTTTCAGACAAAGGAGGTAGGTACCAAACAGACTGCATGTACGATTTCCAGCGCTCCATGTGCTCCATTGTTTATGGGATTATTTGGTGAATTGAATATGTCTGTTTGTTGTATGTTTTTAGAACTATGTATATTCTCTTGCTGCAAGCCGTCGTACGACTGGCTATCTACTAGATGGTGGGCGTGTCATAGGCACTGTGCGGTAGCCACCCTGGAAAGATATCACAGATGGCAAGGATGCCATAAATACAATGACTTTGATTACAGAAATTGTGAGTATATCAGCGGTACGCATCGATTATAATTGATGGGCAATCTTGTGTATGTGTACTTACTCCACAGTTTTCCAATGAAAAGGCTTCCAGCAAGGGAATTCTCTGCGAGAATTCGGTGGAAATGCTTCTGGGCTACGATTGGACTCTGTCAAGCAGCAGAAGCTGAACCTCAGGTCCATGGCCAGGGTCAACGTAAGCGGATTCGCGAAAATATACACGGCGACTCGGCAATATCAAAGATTCTGAGGATGCGTCAACTGTAGGAGCTCGATGAGCTTGCCTTGACCTATGTGCATGTGCCTGTCATAGATCTGGCCCAGATGGTAACTCAGAGCAATAGCAAGGAACCATATTTACAATAATTGTCGCACTATAGTGTAGATATTGTAAAGCGATGCGCAGAGAGGGTAAGGTGTATATTGATTTTGCCAGCAATTATCTTTTTACATGTTCGTGTTTGGTGTTTTTCAGAAAAACTAGACCCTTTTCGGCATCATGGAGCTGGAGGATGTGGATCGTACGCGTCACTACCAGATGGCCGATGGGGCCATCACGAAGTCAGTCCCAGATTCAAGTTCACGAAGCCCAAATCATCCAATTAAGATCGATCCGCTAACCGCCCTTTCATAGCGGCGAGCTGTTGTCAGACATCAATTGAATTCTCGATATGCCTGTTGACTATCGATAGTTCCATTGTGCATTTTTCAACACTAGTTACCACAGCAACACAATTTTTTGCTAATTTAACAATTTAATTTAAAAACAATTGAATTAGTATAATTCAAGTACTAAAAACGTAGGTAAACCGATAAACAGCCATGGCGGAAGCCGCAGCATGCCAATTGCAGTACGAGAACAAGGAGGTAGGTACCAAACAGACTGCGTGTACGATTTCCAGCGCTCCATGCTGTGTGCTCCAATGTTTATGTGATTATTTGGTGAAATGAATATGTCTGTTTGTTGTATGCTTTTTAGAACTAGGTATATTCTCGTGTTGCAAGCCGTCGTACGACTGGCTATCTACTAGGCGGTGGGCACGCAAATGAGTGACCACGCGGAATGACACAAGCGTGTCATGGTCACTGTGCGTTAGCCACCCTGGAAAGATATCACAGATGGCAAGGATGCCATAAATACACTGACTTTGATTACAGAAATTGTGAGTATATCAGCGGTACGCATCGATTATAATTGATGGGCAATCTTGTGTATGTTTACTTACTCCACAGTTTTCCAATGAAAAGGCTTCCAGCAAGGGAATTCTCTGCGAGAATTCGGTGGAAATGCTGCTGGGCTACGATTGGACTCTGTCATGCAGCAGAAGCTGAAACTCAGGCCCATGGCCAGGGTTAACGTAAGCGGATTCGCGAAAAAATACACGACGACTCGGCAATATCAAAGATTCTGAGGATGGGGATAAGGATGCGTCAACTGTAGAAGCTCGATGCGCTGGCCTTGACCTATGTGACTGTGCCTGCCATAGATCTGGCCCAGATGGTAACTGAGAGCAACGAATCATATTTACAATAATTGTCGCACTGTAGTGTAGATATTGTAAAGCGATGCGCAGAGAAGGTAAGGTGTATATTGATTTTGCCAGCAATTATCTTTTTACATGTTCCTGTTTGGTGTTTTTCAGAAAATCTAATCCCTTTTCGGCATCATGGAGCTGGAGAATGAGGATCGTACGCGTCTCTGGCAGGTCTCTGAAACACAGATGGCCAATAGGGCCCGATTCACCAACAATGGGCCATCTTGGGGGTGTAGCTGAAGACTGAATGCCCGACAATGCCACCTTCTTCCCGCAGACGAGCGACTCCTGCGAACAGGATTACAAGTTCTCCATCGAAGTGACCGATTTCCAATCTGAGTTGAGACCATGTCGGACTAGGTTAAGTCAAGGTTAATCACGTTAAGTTTAGCATAACACAAATATCAACAAATTTTGTAAACATGGAATGGCGCAAGTTTTGTGTAACAATTAAAAGTGTAGCATGCTTTCAGGATGCTACGATATTGTTTTCCAATATTTGTAGTATCTTTTGGGGGCTGGCTTGATTCGCAAAAATGTTGCATACTTTCAAGCTGAACGGATCCCTATTACAAAATTGCGTTTAGCAGCCATATCCTGCAGTCCTTGAGGTCCTTGATGGGTTCAAATGATACAGGAGACACTTCCGCTGAGAAAGAGGCGTGGCATGTCCTGTTCCGATAGGACACGGCCGAGTTATAGCGGTGCAAAGATTATAGTTTAAAACATCCTTAAACATCCATTATCCTTAATACCCTTGCATCCGAAGTGATTGTAATCAGACCGGGACATTGTCCCGATCACGAGGAGGTGTGGCATGTCCTCATCCGACAGGACACAGCCAAGCTATGCCGTTATAGGGATTACATTTAAAAACATCCTTAAAATGCCATTATCCTTAAAGTCCTTACATCCGAAAGGATTGAGAACGATAAAGGACATTCGCCTGATCACGAGGAGGTGTGGCATGTCCTGATCGGCCCCCAAATAAAGGAGAAAACAATAAAACAAAAATGTCCTGTTGTTGTTGTCAATTTATGTTGTTGTTGTTGTTGTACTACAAAAGATGTTTTTGTTATTGTTGTACAACAAGAAAATGTTTGTTGTACAACAAACAACTTTTCAAATTGCTTCGCTCAAATGGCAATTTTCGAACCGAGTACTAGGCGAACATAAATCAGCAGAAGGTAGCTGGTTCTTATGTTTTTTACCGTGTCAAGAGCTGGCTGCTATGAAACTCGGCCGTTTTTTTTAAATCTCAAGTCATTAAAGGTATGCACCAAATCGTAGTTCCACAGAACGTTTCTTGTGATTTTCTCTTTAATTTGGGGGTCGATCAGGACATGCCACACCTCCTCGTAATCAGGCGAATGTCCTTTATCGTTTTCAATCCTTTTGGATGTAAGGACTTTAAGGATAATGGCATTTTAAGGATGTTTTTAAATGTAATCCCCATAACGATATAACTCGGCTGTTTCCTGTCGGATCAGGACATGCCACGCCTCTTTGTGAGCGGAAGTGCCTCCTGAATCGTTTGAACCCATTTAGGACCTCAAGGACAGCAGAATATGGATGTTTAACGCTATTTTGCAATAGGCTTTTTATTGTTTTACAAAACTTTGGTCATTCCATGTTTACAAAATTTGTTTATAGTTTTATTATGATAAACCTAGCCTGCTTAACCTAGTCCGATGTGTTCTCTCTCTCAGATTGGGAATCGGCCACTTCGATGGAGAACTCGTAGTCCTGATTGCATCCCAAAGAGGAGTGGATCTTGCTTGCCTTTCTCGATCTTCGGATGGAAGAAGGTTGCATTGAAGGGCATTCACTTTCCAGATGGACCACATAGTTGGCGAAGCGGGCCCCATAGGCCATCTGTGTTTCAGAGACCTGCCAGAGACGCGTACGATCCTCATTCTCCAGCTCCATGATGCCGAAAAGGGATTAGATTTTCTGAAAAACACCAAACAGGAACATGTAAAAAGATAATTGCTGGCAAAATCAATATACACCTTACCTTCTCTGCGCATCGCTTTACAATATCTACACTACAGTGCGACAATTATTGTAAATATGATTCGTTGCTCTCAGTTACCATCTGGGCCAGATCTATGGCAGGCACAGTCACATAGGTCAAGGCCAGCGCATCGAGCTTCTACAGTTGACGCATCCTTATCCCCATCCTCAGAATCTTTGATATTGCCGAGTCGTCGTGTATTTTTTCGCGAATCCGCTTACGTTAACCCTGGCCATGGGCCTGAGTTTCAGCTTCTGCTGCATGACAGAGTCCAATCGTAGCCCAGCAGCATTTCCACCGAATTCTCGCAGAGAATTCCCTTGCTGGAAGCCTTTTCATTGGAAAACTGTGGAGTAAGTAAACATACACAAGATTGCCCATCAATTATAATCGATGCGTACCGCTGATATACTCACAATTTCTGTAATCAAAGTCAGTGTATTTATGGCATCCTTGCCATCTGTGATATCTTTCCAGGGTGGCTACCGCACAGTGCCTATGACACGCTTGTGTCAATACGCGGGCATTTGCGTGCCCACCATCTAGTAGATAGCCAGTCGTACGACGGCTTGCAGCAAGAGAATATACATAGTTCTAAAAACATACAACAAGCAGACATATTCAATTCACCAAATAATCCCATAAACAATGGAGCACATGGAGCGCTGGAAATCGTACATGCAGTCTGTTTGGTACCTACCTCCTTGTTCTCGTACTGCAATTGGCATGCTGCGGCTTCCTCCATGGCTGTTTATCGGTTTATATATGTTTTTAAAACTTGAATTATACTAATTCAATTGTTTTTAAATTAAATTGTTAAATTAGCAAAAATTTGTGTTGCTGTGGTAACTAGTGTTGAAAAATGCACAATGGAACTATCGATAGTCAACAGGCATATCGAGTATTCAATTGATGTCTGACAACAGCTCGCCGCTATGAAAGGGCGGTTAGCGGATCGATCTTAATTGGATGATTTGGGCTTCGTGAACTTGAATCTGGGACTGACTTCGTGATGGCCCCATCGGCCATCTGCTAGTGACGCATACGATCCACATCCTCCAGCTCCATGACGCCGAAAAGGGTCTAGTTTTTCTGAAAAACACCAAACAGGAACATGTAAAAAGATAATTGCTGGCAAAATCAATATACACCTTACCCTCTCTGCGCATCGCTTTACAATATCTACACTATAGTGCGACAATTATTGTAAATATGGTTCCTTGCTATTGCTCTGAGTTACCATCTGGGCCAGATCTATGACAGGCACATGCACATAGGTCAAGGCAAGCTCATCGAGCTCCTACAGTTGACGCATCCTCAGAATCTTTGATATTGCCGAGTCGCCGTGTATATTTTCGAGAATCCGCTTGCGTTAACCCTGGCCATGGACCTGAGGTTCAGCTTCTGCTGCTTGAATGAGTCCAATCGTAGCCCAGAAGCATTTCCACCGAATTCTCGCAGAGAATTCCCTTGCTGGAAGCCTTTTCATTGGAAAACTGTGGAGTAAGTAAACATACACAAGATTGCCCATCAATTTTAATCGATGCGTACCGCTGATATACTCACAATTTCTGTAATCAAAGTCAGTGTATTTATGGCATCCTTGCCATCTGTGATATCTTTCCAGGGTGGCTACCGCACAGTGCCTATGACACGCCCACCATCTAGTAGATAGCCAGTCGTACGACGGCTTGCAGCAAGAGAATATACATAGTTCTAAAAACATACAACAAGCAGACATATTCAATTCACCAAATAATCCCATAAACAATGGAGCACATGGAGCGCTGGAAATCGTACATGCAGTCTGTTTGGTACCTACCTCCTTGTTCTCGTACTGCAATTGGCATGCTGCGGCTTCCTCCATGGCTGTTTATCGGTTTATATATGTTTTTAAAACTTGAATTATACTAATTCAATTGTTTTTAAATTAAATTGTTAAATTAGCAAAAATTTGTGTTGCTGTGGTAACTAGTGTTGAAAAATGCACAATGGAACTATCGATAGTCAACAGGCATATCGAGTATTCAATTGATGTCTGACAACAGCTCGCCGCTATGAAAGGGCGGTTAGCGGATCGATCTTAATTGGATGATTTGGGCTTCGTGAACTTGAATCTGGGACTGACTTCGTGATGGCCCCATCGGCCATCTGCTAGTGACGCGTACGATCCACATCCTCCAGCTCCATGATGCCGAAAAGGCATACTTCACGGTTCAATATTTTTCAGACAACAAAATTAAACCTTGAAGTAGGCTTCAAAATTTTTAAAAATCAGAACAGAATGTTGAATTCTTCAGGTTTGAAAAATTTTGTATCAAAAATATTGAAATAATTTATTCATTCTGGCTATAATAATGATTCAATCGGATCCCAATTCGGTGATCTGATAGTTATGTATGTATGGTCCTTCCCTACAGAATGGCGTTTTATCTTTTATCTTCAAAACTGTAGATTTGGGAGGTTTTCGCCCTTTTGCGGGGGCGGATTTATGGGGTCGGAAACGTTTCCTTCTGTGCGTTCCCCACAAATACAATATACCCTATTTACTCTTCGAGTACCGGGTATAATAAGGCAAATCGCCGTGCGAGCGAGTTGAACAAGCCCACTTTTCACAGTGCGCCACATAAGTAAGCATCTATGGAATGTCATTAAAATCAAAACAATAATAGTACTGGGAGGCGTAATAGGTAAAGAGCATTTTGTTATGAGCAATGTGGTTGATTTTCGATTTAGTTTGGTGCAACTTGAAGAGCCTGTCCTCGCCCTCGACGCTCCACGCCATCGGGGCAACGTCCTCGTTGTTTCTCACAAATCTAGATCCTTGTAGGTACAGCTGTAGGATCGTTGAACGATGCTTGGCGATTCGCTGTGCTGAGAATGTGTAGCACTGGAACCCAAACCTGCAGTCCTCGAACTCAATGATCTCAACGTGCTGGCAGAGTTGAAGAAAGCGTCCAAAGCTGTCCGCATCTTCTATGAGGCAAGAATAAAACAGCAAGCGCTTGATGTGCCGAAAGGGATGCAAAATTCTACCCATTTTAGCAGACAAATTATTAACGTATTTCATTACGAATGTTTCAACATCCAACTGAAGGCGTTCACCATGAAAATATACATCACAAGCGTATTGTACTTCCAGTCGTTTTAGACTGTGGCGTCCTTCCGCCCTCAACTTCTCGGCGAGTTCCAACTGCGTTTTGGGATCTTCCATTCCGAGGATTGTGAGCTGCTTTAGACGTTTCAGATGCTTCAAATTGTCCATAAACAATGTGGAAAACTCAGTCTCGTTGCACAGCAGTACCTCTAGATGCCGCATGCCAGCTGTGGGTAATTTCACTACTAGGATATCATTGTCCCAGAAAGGTACATTAAGATGGAGAGTTTTCAGATAACTTGTGTGCATTATATGTACTAAGCTGCTGCCCTGGAAGTTTGAACAATGGGTTGCATTGAGGTTCTCCAGGTGCGGAATGTCAGCGAAATATTTTCCAGTCAATTGTCCAACGGGACTGAATGTCCTCAACTGTGGAAAAGCTTTAATTATCATCAGAATGTCCGCATCTTGCAGGCCGAATGAACTGATTGAGAAGCGAAAGTCGTGCGCATTCGGATACACGTAGCTGGTGAGTATGTCAAAGTTTTCCCGGCTGATCATATTGAACCGTAAAACTTGCAATGTCCTGCGGATTATGCACAGGCAGCGACGGAGATCAGCGCTGGATATATTCAATTCAAACAGTGACAGGCGCACTTTAGATCCCCAAACCAAAGGCATTAGAGCGTAGAAACGAGAATGCACTCTGGCGACGTTCAACTGGGACTGCAAGTCCAGGAGACTAAAGATCGAAATGAGATCACAGTCTGGCAGGTATTCCATTTTGCACTGGAAGTAAACGAAAAAAGTAAATTATTTTTAGCAAACTCATTTGCAAATTGAAGGAACATGAACAGGCTTGGACAGGGATTAACATTAATAAATACGTTTGAACATGACCAGGTTGCGACACAGTTAAAACTTATTTCAATTTGAACAATGTTAACAGTGGAAAGGCGAAAAGGTGCTGTAAGGCGCAAAAAATAATGACTGTTGGGTGTTCCACTATTCAAAAGATATTCTTAAATGAGAAGCTATGATTTGGTATATTTTTGAGGGTTTTGCGGTATATCGCTAATTCCGCGGTCACACTGTTGGTTTCCCAGTTGAACGGCTGCAAAAAATAACAATAAATAGCACAAGATGCAGAAATATGACAAAATGGAGAAGATCGGTGAGGGCACCTACGGCACCGTCTTCAAGGGGCGCAACCGCGACACAATGGAGATAGTGGCCCTGAAACGAGTCCGTTTGGACGAGGACGATGAGGGTGTGCCTAGTTCTGCCCTGAGGGAGATCTGCTTGCTGAAGGTATGTTCTGTTCTGTGGCCTTGCGGGACAGGAAACTGAAATGATTTGCAACCACAGGAACTGAAGCACAAGAACATCGTCAGACTGATAGATGTCCTTCACTCGGATAAGAAGCTAACCCTGGTATTCGAGCACTGCGACCAGGACCTGAAGAAGTACTTTGATAGCCTGAACGGAGAAATCGATATGGCTGTGTGTCGCAGCTTTATGCTCCAGCTGCTGCGTGGCCTGGCATTTTGTCACAGGTGGGTGTGTGGGCCAGTCATGTCGCCAGTAATAATAAATCCTTGTCCTGTTAGCCACAACGTACTGCACCGTGATCTGAAGCCGCAGAACCTGCTGATCAACAAGAATGGCGAGCTGAAGCTGGCCGATTTTGGCCTGGCCCGCGCCTTTGGCATTCCGGTGAAGTGCTACTCGGCCGAGGTGGTCACTCTGTGGTACCGTCCACCAGACGTTCTGTTCGGGGCCAAGCTATACACGACGAGCATTGACATGTGGTCGGCTGGCTGCATTCTGGCGGAGCTGGCCGATGCCGGGCGTCCGCTGTTCCCCGGCTCCGATGTGCTCGATCAGCTAATGAAGATATTCCGTGTGCTCGGCACACCCAACGAAGACTCTTGGCCCGGTGTGTCCCATCTGTCCGACTACGTTGCGCTTCCATGTGAGTATTCCGCGTGGCTTCCACCTCTTGTTGCAGCACTAACTGACACTTGTGCCGCTTGTAGCCTTCCCAGCCATAACTTCGTGGAGCCAGCTGGTGCCGAGACTCAATTCAAAGGGTCGCGATCTGCTGCAGAAGTTGCTCGTCTGCCGCCCCAATCAGCGGATCAGTGCCGAGGCTGCCATGCAGCATCCGTACTTCACGGACAGCACCTCGTCAGGCCATTGAGTGGGATACTCCGCGACGATGCATGCGACTGTTTCAACGTACTTTGATTAGCACTTAAGCCAGACTCTTCTCTCGTACTAGTACTAGTCATAATAATTATGCATAATGATGTCCTCAGTACTTCACTTTATATGTGTGTATGTGTATGTGTACCGTATTAAATGTACGTCCCCGAATGCAATCAGTTTAAATAATTTACACGTTAAGTATTTTAAGACCCCAATTCTATTGTATTGTATCTAGATTATTTCAAGTTTACTAGCGTAATAAATTGACTTACTCAGAGTCAGAATTTGTTTCTTAATGGAATTTTTAAAAGATTTATTTACTTTTCGCGCTAGCTTACGACGACCTTGTTTAGCCATTTCACCTTGCATTTCATCCTCTTGTCTATTGTATATTTCGGTATATTTCCGAGGGTCTTTCGGTATATTTGACCGATAAATCCGCGGTCACACTGTTTACGTATATATTTAAAAAAGGACTCGAAAACATTGCAAAAACCTGTGGACTACGAGAAAAAAATATTAAAATTCTTAACAATTGTCTGGCAATAGAAGCTGCCGCTGAAAACAATTGCTCCGACTACGAATCCGTTTTATAGAGCTTCACAAAATGACCTGGGGATTTGTGACCTGTGGACCCAACGAGGCGTTGGTAGTGTCGGGTAAATAACCAATTCGATGTATTCCAATTAAACCAATCAGTGCACAATCAGAATGCCCCCCCCTGGGACTGATTAAAGTTTTCAAAACACACAAATAAATCACCACCACCCCGCCCTCCACATGACGTCACCGCTTATTGATTTTTATGTACAACAACTTGTGATGCGTAGAAGAAGAAGAGCAAACCCCGGTGCCGTGCGCGCGCATTCGAAAACGGCGGTGTTGCCGATGATCTAATTCTTTTTGTTTGTAAACAACCCGAATTTTATGTAATCTTTTGCAGGATGCTGTTACATGAAGCCGCTACTGGTGCCCGGCGGACGTGCCTTTGTCTGGCCCTCCATCCAGCAGGTGCAGCGGTAAGTAAATTTTGTTGAATTATAGAAACGAATATGTGGAACACCATCCATCCCCCTACTTTTCCAGAATCTCACTAAACACGATGACGCTTCAGGTGGAGAGTCCCTGCGTGTACACTAGCCAGGGTGTGCCCATTTCGGTGACGGGCATTGCCCAGGTGAAGGTGCAGGGTCAGAACGAGGACATGCTGCTGACTGCGTGTGAGCAATTTCTGGGCAAGACGGAGTCGGAGATCAACCACATTGCCCTGGTCACACTGGAGGGACACCAGCGTGCCATCATGGGCTCCATGACGGTGGAGGAGATCTACAAGGATCGCAAGAAGTTCAGCAAGCAGGTGTTCGAGGTGGCCTCCAGCGATTTGGCCAATATGGGCATCACCGTCGTCTCCTACACCATCAAAGATCTGCGCGACGAGGAGGTACACAATCCACTAGCTAAATCACACTATCCTTTGTTGAACTAACACACAAACCCCCCCATTAGAGAGTAGCCTGTTTCGCGTCACTTCATTTGTTTCCCCGATTAACCTTTTGTATATACCGTATTTCTTGCATGTCCATTTGGATTTACGTTCACTGCAGGGCGACTCAAAGGTGCGTATAGCCTGCCGTGTAGACTTTTACACTGCTCCCTACCGCCGGACGCCATCTTGTCTTTTTGTAGCAGTTTGACAAATGATTTTACCCTTGTGCTCTTGTTCCTTTTCAGGGCTATTTGCGCTCCTTGGGCATGGCCCGTACGGCCGAAGTTAAGCGTGATGCTCGCATTGGAGAGGCAGAGGCCCGGGCCGAGGCCACAATCAAGGAGGCAATTGCCGAGGAGCAGCGCATGGCATCTCGCTTCCTAAACGACACGGACATTGCCAAGGCCCAGCGCGACTTTGAGCTGAAGAAGGCCGCCTACGACGTGGAGGTGCAGACGAAGAAGGCCGAAGCCGAGATGGCATACGAGCTGCAGGCAGCCAAGACCAAGCAGCGCATCAAGGAGGAGCAGATGCAGGTCAAGGTGATTGAGCGCACACAGGAGATTGCTGTGCAGGAGCAGGAGATACTGCGTCGCGAGAGGGAGCTGGAGGCCACCATTCGCCGGCCGGCCGAGGCCGAGAAGTTCCGCATGGAGAAGTTGGCCGAAGCCAACAAGCAGCGTGTCGTGATGGAAGCCGAAGCCGAGGCAGAATCGGTAATGTTTAACTGCAATCTGCGATGCAGTCAACCCGAATATACGAATCCTATTCTGCCACTTCCTTTTGTAGATCAAAATCCGCGGCGAGGCAGAGGCATTCGCCATTGCAGCCAAGGCAAAGGCCGAAGCTGAGCAGATGGCACAGAAGGCCGAGGCTTACCGCGAGTACCGCGAGGCGGCCATGGTGGAGATGCTCTTGGACACACTGCCAAAGGTGAGGAGTGCACTTTGGATGTGGAATTTCGTTGGACCACTCAATATTTATCAATGGTTCTTCCCAACAGGTGGCCGCCGAGGTGGCTGCCCCGCTCTCGCAGGCCAAGAAGATCACAATGATTTCAAGCGGCCAGGGCGACGTCGGTGCCGCCAAGCTGACCGGCGAGATCTTGCAGATTGTCAACAAAGTGCCAGAACTTGTTAAGAACATGACCGGAGTGGATATATCCCGGGTACGTTCCAATTCTGAATTTATCTAAGGGCATCAGAGGTCGGATCAGCGGAGCGGCCGGGAGAAGGCAACCTTATACAAAATGGCAATCAAAAGACTTGATAGAGAAAAATGTAGCAAACGGATGGCAGCCTGGGGGACAAGAACTATGTCTTCAAGTGGCTTCAAATTCGGTTTCCTATTTGTTTTGTGTTGATTTTCGTTGAATTTACACTTGTTTTCTCTTCATTTCAGTCCGTGCATGCTGGCTAAGTATCCAAAAACAAAACCAAAAAGATATCCAAAATTACACAATTCTTCTCCAAACAATTACTGCAAAACCAATAACGATCGAATACGTCGAACCAATGATTGAATATATAATATATGCATTTAAAGTTTGTTTATAAATTACATTTTTTACACCAACACACACACACAAACATACATATATACATACTTTGGCTTTGTGCGCTAACCAAACAAATTTTTGCAAAATGTTTTTTATACACACACACTCTCACAGCGGAGCGAAGGATATTTTGTATTCAATGTATGTGAATTTATACAAGTGTATGGCACAAAACGTGGAATAAAGATATTTCCGTATATATAAGCTCGACTTTTTTATAACGTTTAAGTTTTTTGCCGCGTTTTGCGATTTTACTGCCGATTGAAACTAGTGTGACCGCTTAACTATCGATAAATTATACCGACAGACCCTCGGAAATATACCCTTCCATTTTTTAAATATACTGTAAGTGTACCTGATATTAAATCGTTTTCCTCGACTTTGATATTCTCTTTAATATTACCAGCTGGTTAAGACTCTCAGCTCTAAGACTGTCTATTTACTTGAATCATCATTCAATTCTCCACAAGATCGGCTAATTTTCATGATTTCCCTTTATTGGAATGTTTTCCCATTAAGTTCACTAATTTTCGTAGTTAAAATATTCCCAAGAGTATATAATTGACCGAAAATGGTCACCGATCGAAACTGTCCCACGCCTATCGATTATGTGTCGTTTATTTCATTTTGTTCATCTCTAAGCAACTCAGCACTTTTTGGGAACTAGTTCGTGGGCTGCCAACCTGGCATAATATGGGTTGTTCAATATGCACACGAATATTATTAAGCTTGTAAAGCTTGACAGCAATTCAGGAGAGAGATTTCCTAGTCATTTTTGTTGAACGAGGTGAAAATTGGTTAGACTCGATATTTTCTTCGGTATATTTAAGGTATATTGCGAATACTTGAAGGTATATTTCGGTATATTTGTAAGAGTCATGCGGTATATTTGAGGTATATTTCCGCGGTCTCACTGCTCGCCAGACATTTCACTTGCACGGAAAAAATTGGTGGTTTTTTATAGAAAATTTGGTCGATTTGAATCGCAATTAAATAGATTCAAGCAGAGAAAATTGTAAACTTAAGTTGCAAGGTTAATCTACAAGCAGTTTAACATGGCAGACTCCAAGGGGTAAGTGTAAAAACAGCAAATTCAAGACCCTCAAAATAAATGCCGACAAAAGAGCGCTGGGCTATGACAGCGCTTCAATTTCGCGCAGTCATTGGCCTGACGGAAAAAAGTACGCAGGGCCACATATGTACATATGCAAAGGAAAGTTGCAAAATGCAATTGGAGAGCACTCCCAATAGCTGTGTGAGGTTTTCTTTCAAAGAAATACACTTTTAATGGCGAAAACATACATACATGGTGGCATATACTCTTGCACTCTGTTGCGAAACTAGGCCAATGCTAAGAAAATCGCCATTTGTAGTCTGCATGGTGTTGTTGTGGTTGTTGGGGCCATGGCTGGCGGCCCTTTCGTTTCTTTGTTGTCCTTGTGATTCCCCAATTTGCAAATGGTGCAGCGTCCATACGGATGGCGGCGCGTCAGCGTGCTTGACATTGTGTAGGGGAGGGGAAAGGAGACGTAGACTGTTCTCGAATAAAATAAATTTGGCTCCAAAGTGTTATAGAAAATAAAATGAGATCCTAGTGTGCTCTGAAATCCTAAATCTATTGTTAGAGTCGACTTGTGAGAAATCAGTCCAGGAAAGAAAAGTTTTGTCATGTCGGCAGGAAATAATGATCCTCGTTCGCCCTTTGGCGATCGACCAGCAGCAGGCGCGGGAAATTATAACATAAACGATGACGCTCGTAATCCAATCAATTGCATGGATCAGAATGGGAGTCGTCTCGATGAGGATGCAGAAATGAAAGATGCGTCACCACCGTCGCCATGGGCTGAGACTGGGACTGGTGGCAAGCCGGCGTCAAGTAAAAGAACTTCACATGCAAAATTGTGCGGCAGATAAATTCGACTGTGAAAACTGTGTGTGCTCAATCTGTTTCTTCCTTTACTCTTTTCCCCCCGCAGCGATGATCTCGCAACGGCGATTTTGAAGCGAAAGGATCGCCCCAATCGCCTGATTGTTGAGGAGGCTCAGAATGACGACAACTCCGTTGTGTCGCTTTCGCAGGTAAGTCATCGTCATCCCTGGGCCACGTCATCAACTCATCAAATCTGAAATCTCAACATCACTTGACCCTTGTACTACAATGCTCTGGCGCTCTCCCCTTTCCCGCTTCATTGACAGGCGAAAATGGACGAGCTGCAGCTTTTCCGCGGCGACACCGTGATCCTTAAGGGTAAGCGTCGCAAGGAGACCGTGTGCATCGTGCTCTCCGACGACACCTGTCCCGATGAGAAGATCCGCATGAACCGCGTGGTGCGCAACAATCTGTGCGTGCATCTGTCGGATGTGGTCTCGGTGCAGTCGTGTCCGGATGTCAAGTACGGGAAGCGTGTCCGCATCTTGCCCATTGATGACACCACCGAGGGCGTGACGGGCAATCTCTTCGAGATCTACCTGAAGCCGTACTTCCTGGAGGCCTACCGTCCCATCCACATGGGGGACAACTTCATTGTGCGCGCCGCTATGCGTCCCATTGAGTTCAAGGTGGTGCTGACCGATCCCGAGCCCTACTGCATTGTGGCGCCCGAGACGGTCATCTTCTGCGATGGCGACCCCATCAAGCGTGAAGAGGAGGAGGAGTCCCTCAATGCTGTGGGATACGATGACATTGGCGGCTGCCGCAAGCAGCTGGCCCAGATCAAGGAGATGGTGGAGCTGCCCCTGCGTCATCCGTCGCTCTTCAAGGCTATCGGTGTGAAGCCGCCGCGTGGCATCCTCATGTACGGCCCACCCGGTACCGGCAAGACTCTGATTGCCCGCGCCGTGGCCAACGAGACAGGTGCTTTCTTCTTCCTGATCAACGGACCGGAGATTATGTCCAAGCTGGCCGGTGAGTCCGAGTCGAACCTGCGCAAGGCATTCGAGGAGGCCGAGAAGAACTCTCCGGCTATCATCTTCATTGACGAGATCGACGCCATTGCCCCGAAGCGTGACAAGACCCACGGCGAGGTGGAGCGTCGCATTGTCTCCCAGTTGCTCACCCTGATGGACGGCATGAAGAAGAGTTCTCACTTGATCGTGATGGCCGCCACCAACAGGCCCAATTCCATCGACCCTGCTCTGCGTCGGTTCGGACGCTTCGATCGTGAGATTGACATTGGTATCCCCGACGCGACCGGCCGTCTGGAGGTGTTGCGTATCCACACCAAGAACATGAAGCTGCACGAGGATGTGGACTTGGAGCAGATTGCGGCCGAGACCCATGGTCATGTGGGTGCCGATCTGGCTTCGCTGTGTTCGGAGGCTGCTCTTCAGCAAATCCGTGAGAAGATGGATCTCATTGATCTGGAGGATGACAAGATTGATGCCGAAGTGCTGGCTTCTCTGGCTGTGACCATGGAGAACTTCCGCTACGCCATGACCAAGTCCAGTCCGTCGGCTCTGCGCGAGACCGTGGTGGAGGTGCCCAACACCACCTGGACCGACATCGGTGGCCTCGAGAGTGTCAAGAAGGAGCTGCAGGAGCTGGTCCAGTACCCAGTGGAACATCCCGACAAGTTCCTCAAGTTTGGCATGCAGCCAAGCCGCGGCGTGCTCTTCTACGGCCCGCCCGGTTGCGGTAAGACTCTGCTGGCCAAGGCCATTGCCAACGAGTGCCAGGCCAACTTCATCTCCGTCAAGGGCCCCGAGCTGCTGACCATGTGGTTCGGCGAGTCTGAGGCCAATGTGCGCGACATCTTCGACAAGGCCCGCTCGGCGGCCCCTTGTGTGCTCTTCTTCGACGAGCTGGACTCGATTGCCAAGGCCCGTGGCGGTAATGTGGGCGATGCTGGTGGCGCTGCCGATCGTGTGATCAATCAGATCCTCACCGAAATGGATGGCATGGGTGCCAAGAAGAACGTATTTATCATTGGCGCCACCAATCGTCCCGATATCATTGATCCGGCCATCCTGCGTCCCGGACGTCTCGATCAGCTTATCTATATTCCATTGCCCGACGACAAGTCCCGCGAGGCCATTCTGAAGGCCAACTTGCGCAAGTCGCCGCTGGCCAATGAGGTAGACCTCACCTACATTGCCAAGGTGACACAGGGCTTTTCGGGTGCCGATTTGACCGAGATCTGTCAGCGGGCCTGCAAGCTGGCCATTCGACAGTCCATCGAGGCTGAGCTTCGTCGCGAGAAGGATCGCGCCGAGAACCAGAACGCGGCAATGGATGTAAGTGAACAGCATTTGCATTGCATTTCCCTATTCTATTTCGATCTATTGTCACACAGATGGATGAGGAGGATCCAGTGCCGGAGATCACCAGGGCCCACTTTGAGGAGGCCATGAAGTATGCTCGCCGCTCTGTGTCGGACAACGACATCAGGAAATACGAGATGTTTGCTCAGACTTTGCAGCAGTCCCGTGGATTCGGACAGAACTTCAGGTGAGAGCTGACACTGATGCCTTTTGAGACAATTAGCAACTCAAAAATGCTTCTCCCTTTTCTGTTGCAGATTCCCCGGTCAAACCGGCAACACCTCAGGGTCCGGCACCAATATGCCCGTAAATTCGCCAGGCGACAATGGCGACGATGATCTTTACAGTTAGATTTTTAGTTTTTACACTGCTAAACAAAAACAAAACACAAAAGAAGACCCAACTTTTTAAATGAATTTTTCCCCGAAAAACCGATAAAGCAAACAAATTACATTCGCCGCAAAATAAACATCATTCAATTCAGATATATTCATTCAGCCTGGCGGAAGGATCACAAGACAAAGCATACAAATCCAATAGCAGTTCAAAAACATGACCGATACCAACCATCCCTGCTCTTGGCCATGGATTTTAACACTAAATATACCATTCAAATTCAAATTCAAATTTGGGACTATGCTTGGGTGCTGCACTTGGACCCAACTAATCCGAATCTATTGTAATTGGCGAACCAAATCGCGACCCCACTTATCATTCGTGCATTGTCGGTGGAGAGTGGCTCCGATAAATGAGTTTCTATAAACATAATTATAAAGGATACACATACACACGTACATTTAAAGATAATACATATATTAAACACCGTAAAATTATAAGTGTATTTGGAGCTACGTTTTTAAGTGAATAAAAATGATAAATTCAAAGGTTTTCCTAACTCTTCTTTTTGATGCAATAAAAGATTGTTGAGAATATTGATGGGAAGTTCAGTCGAATCCCTAAGAATTTGTAACTCTGCAGAAATAAAATATGCTTGTGCTTTTGTTTTATCGCTTTTATTAAACTTTTATTCATTCGTCATGTTTGCTTTTTTTGTGGACTCCATTCCATTTCCTTTCTTGTTTCGCTTTTGTTTTATGCATCTATTTTAATTTGTTTGTTATTCAATTTCTTGTGATTTTCTTTCATGCTTTGCGACCACGAGGACACTTTAACATACAATTTTCTTGAATTTTTTCAATCGTTAGATCTTATAAATAAAATCGTTCAGATGACGCTTCTTGTTATTCAACTCAATAATTTGCCATGGGTAAAAAAAGAAACAATAAAACAAAAGTTTTAATGGCAAAAATGTGTAAAAATGAAAGCAGGCAATTGTTTGAAGATTTTTTTCTTGCAGCTTCTTTGGCGCTTGATTGTAATGTTTTTCTTTTAATTTGTTACGAGTGTCTACACTTTGAAATTTCTTGTAAATATTTTGTTTGTTTCACATATTTATTTAGTTCTTCTCGCCGGTTCTTATTTGTTTTTGTTTTTAGTATTTCTATTACACATACACATAATATAAATACGCTTTATGCATAATTACAACACAACAGTTAAAGTACGAATAGGTTTTCATTATTTTATTTAAAGTTTGTTTGCGCATTTCTAGAATTTCTCATCTGCGATTTCCACGGTTTTCTTTGAGCTTTGCTTGATATTAGTTTACAAATATGGCGTGTATATATGTATGTGTCTCGTGTGAGTGTTTGCGTGTTAATGTGTGGGTGTGTGTGTGTGTTTAGTTGCGTGTGTGGTGGTTGTGTAGTTGGTATGTGGAAGAAAATGGCCAGCACTTTCAGCATCTTAATTAATTTCTAGAAATTTAATCGTTCGATATATATTATTTGATTTCTTTCTAAATCTTTTCATCTAATTTTTATTTTGCTTTTTGTTTTGTTGAAAGTTTTCAAGAATTTGTTGCTTTTAAAGTCTTGAACATAGACTAGACACCAATTAAGATTAAAAACATACTCGTTTATATTTATGTATATATGTATATAATATATATTATATAATTTATTACTATTTGCTGAACGATCTGTAGCAAATTTGATATTTCTTCCGTTTCTATTATATGTAGTTTCTTTTAGCTTTGAACACCTGTCGTCTGCTGGTATGCCAGTTTAATTTGTTAATTTCTATATACTCTATATGTATGTGTGTATGTATACCTATACACATACCGCTTTTAAATGTGTATATGTTATTGATTATCCGTCTACGATTTGTTTTAGTTACGCATTTTGTTCCAAACAATGAGGTTACTTTCATGTAAAGAACATAAGTAGTTGGAGTCGATTAGGGTTTCAGGGTGTAAGGTTTACCATAGTTTAAGCTCATTCAGTTATACATATAGAGATATAGGTATAGGTATAGGCATAGGCATAGGTTAGTAATACAGATAATGAACATCAAACACAAAATTGAAAGAAATACAGAAACACACTCTAAGTACACATTATCTAGGCCCTCGATATTGCTTTGTTTTGTTCACCTCTATAGCCCCGAACATACTAGAAACGAAATTTTGAAGCAGTTTTAGCAAATGTCTCCCACAAGTGCACACAGCACTTCACTCTCTCTCACTCTGCTAAGTTTCGTATTTTGTTTTTCGCTAGTTTTTCTCAAAGTTTTCTAATTTGATCCCATGCAACATATTGATTGTGCCTGTAGCATTATACTCCTGGTTAATTTTGGTTTTCTCTCCGAGAACTGCATAACATTTACATTCTCTCAATTCGTTATAGTGAGATCGATTGCGAATGGTGGTGGTATGTAGTATAGGAGGGTACAGTGGCTTGCAAATGAAGACATAATCAAACAGTTTAACTCTACTACTCGGGGGCTGAAACACTCTTCCTTCTTCACGTATAGACTAGTACATTGATTGATTTTGTTACAAGTTAAATAAATTAGATTTTCATTCTTTTATATGTGTATGTATGTGTATGTATGTATACATGCATATACTATGTATAACCTCTTTCAATCTGCTGATATAAACTTGTTGCTTGATGTGTGTGCGTGTTCAATTTGCTCTTAGTTTGTATATTTGCTTCTTCGCTTATCGAATAGTTAGCAGCCAAGGAAAGGATAAGTGAACTATGACTAAATTATGTATAAATCAATGGATAACAACAAAAATATATATGAATAAACAAAACTTAAATAAGCAGATTTAACAGTAGATTCCATCCGTTGAGCAGCCGCCAATCGATTTGCTAATGCTGTTCTGTTGTTCTTCGAATTTAACGCTCAATTGAATACGAATTACATTAAAAATTACAATTGCTAAATACTCGTACATACAATACAATTCTTAACTTGTTTGATATCTCATTTCTTAAGTTTGAAACATTGCAAAGCTTCTTCTCAACATGATCCACATTGCATCCTCATTCACATCATCATCATGATTTATCCTTTACCATTATCTTTAGCATATTATTATAGATTAATTTCAATTATCAATTATATATTCATGTTTAAGCTTTAATGATTCTTGTGTGTCCTTGTGTGGGTGCTACTTGTTTGGTATTTGTGCTTTGTTTGCTGATGGTTTTATCTCTTGTTCTGTTTCTTGTCTGTTCCTGTGGAGTGGTGTGGTGTGGTGTGGTATTGCTCATATTTCAAAATGAAATGCTAATTAAAATCCTAAGAAGCCTGCAAGTGTCCTTTTTCGCAGGTGTTGGTTGTTGGTTGTTGTTCCTGCTGTATTTGTATTTGTATTTGTAGTCATAGCTATAGTTGGTTATGGTGGCTGGTTGATTGATTGATTGATTTATTTATTGGTGGTTCAGACTTTTTATCGTGTATCAGTGATATTGTTTTTGCTACCAAATATCTTCACCAGCTGTGACTCGTAGTCATCAATGTTGCGCTTCATAATATCCATGCACGGCCCCAGCAGACGCTCGAATGCCCTGACATCGAGGACTAAATGGTAAAAGAGATTCACAAATTAGTTCAAGACTGTTGGATGTAAACTCCATTGGACAACACTTAGTGCATGCATGAGGATATCCTGGGGGTGATGGGAGGTGGATTAGTGGGATTGATTAATTATGAATATGTTAAAACAGAACCCACTCCAAATCGTACCGTTCATCACCACAAGCCCCTTCTACTTTAAGTACCCATTACAAAATACTCGTTAATCCGTCTCTTACCGATGCGATAATCGTTTGGGATCTGTTTCAGCATCAGACACGGACATGGCTTTGTGCTCTGTATGGAAAAGTGCGTTGGGTGGATGGGTGGGGGGAGGGGTTGGATGAACCAAGCGAAATACTCATGTTTTGTGTGCATTTGAAATGAAAACGATTCGATTCGATGAACACCTTTTTACTGAACTGGGAAATTTTTAATAATTAATAATTCTTCTTTTAATTGAATAAACTGGACAATAAATTTAAAGCGTTTCTCGGTGAGTGGGTGGAAGAGCCCATTGACTACAGATTGGTATTGCGGCGGGCCATTTCGGTGAACATCTGCTCATAGATCACAATGTTGCGCTTGAGTACGTCGGTGAGGAAGCCCATGATGCGCTCAAACGCCTCTGTGTCTAGGACTGGACGGAGTTTCAAATATAAACTAATAAAATGATAAAGATTCACGTTTCTAAGCTACAATAAAGTCAAGGCAACAGCTAAAACTACTGCAAGTTGAGCTGCAGGTTGTCAAAGTAGTCCCGCAGATCAGCTTCCAGGTAGCGATAGTCGGTAATGCCACGCTGCAGCAGCCGATTGCAGTTGCCCATGAGGCGTACAAAGCAAACTACATCCAAAACTACGAAACACACACACAACACAGGCATAAGGCAAGGTGATTTGGACAGGAGAACAAAGAACAAACAAACGAAAGCATTAAAGATTAGCCAAAGCAGGATGAGGAGTGTACGTGGGAGGCATCAAACGTTAAGCGGCGTCCGTGGACGTGCTGGCAACACTCACATGCAAGCCGGACATGGCCGCCCGTGGCGTACACGGAAGCGGCACGTGGCCGATGTGTCACCAGCGCCAGTTCACCAAAGTACTGGCCCTTGCCCAGCTGCGATATCTCCACCTCAGCATCGTCCTGATCCATGCGCACGGACACGGTGCCCTCCTCAATGAAGTACATGCCATCGGCAGCATCACCTACAGAGAACCCAACAGATAATTATTGTTTGAGCAAAAGCCAATGGACTGCATTCCATACCCTGCTTGATGATACGTTCGCCGGCCTCGAAGCTCTTGGTGATCAAAGCATCAGCCAGATTCATGCGTTCATAGTTCTGCGGATCACACAATGGTTAGAGAGAGGGATCTACTCGAAGGAATTACATCCAAGGGCCACACTCACCTGCAAGGCCTTGAGCATGGGCACGTTGTTCAACAACTCCTCGTACATTTTTCGCTTCTTGAATGCGGACTTGAGCAAAATGCGTCGGAAGGTCTGGCGGTCCATGGCCCAAAGTAGACCATTGGTTTCCGCCTGCACGGTGGCCGCCCTAAACAATTTAAATCAACATTAAAAGTAGTCTAAATATAGCGAGGTATAAACCCATTAACACATTGTAAATGTCGTCCAGACAGCGCGGAAAATTTACTATAATGCGACGATCAAATAGAGACGTACCTGGGCATATTGTAGAGCAGCGCTAATTCGCCGAAAAGTCCAGTGTGATTGTAGGTGTTAATGTGCTTGTCATTGATATAGACTTTGTAGATGCCCCTGCGGAGATGTAGTGGGAGAAGATGTGCAAATAGTAAGGAGGAGGGCGAAAATCCATTTAAATATAATGCAATTTATAATTACTGCGGTTGCTCACTCTCACTCTGTGTGCGTGTGATTGAGTGCTCATCAATATGCAAATTCCTATTAATTGCATTCCATATCGAATGCCAACTCAAATAGAAATTAATTAAGTATGCGTGTACACGAAGGAATATAATAGCAGGCTTAGTGGGTGGAGAGTTTCGCTGAATAAACACAGAAGGAATCTCCCTCACTTTGCGAACATTTAAGCATGATTAAAACATATATTTAAAAGGTTTCGTGTTTTATTTATAAAGTTTGGTAGCTAGGGAAGCTGAAAACAAAGGATTCCAGAATAGCTCCGAATAATTTCTATAAAATGCAAAGCAAATCTAAGCTGGAGTACTCTACATTTGCCTTATAATATTCAAGTAGCTTTAAGATGGATTTATGTATCCTCAGCAGACATCGATAGAAAATCAGCAGGGGCCGCTTGCTGGCGGATTTTGTGATTACATTTATCTTCGCTTAACTTTTGTCTTGAATTAAATATGATGACTGCCGCACAAACACACACACACAAGCGCACACACACACACGCATTCATCATTGATGAACCAGCTTGGATGTGATGGGAAATTTGTTTTGTGTTTGGTTTTGTTTTACTTACGATTCAATAACATAAAAGTTATCGCCATCGTCGCCCTGGCGTATGATATAATCGCCCGGCTGTACCTTCCTCTCGAACATCGCATCCAGCACTTGGTTCATCTGAAAGAGACACGATGGCAGCAAGAACGCAAAAGCAAGTTAGTGAGAGAGAGATAGAGAGCCTGGAGGTGGGTCTGTGGGTGGTATAATCCCCACGCAAAGGGGAAACCGCAAGCAGACACTGATTCGGGTTAAGCATCCGTGGCTCTGCGCGGGGATTATGATTTATGTGTGGCAGTGTCGAGGACGAGGACGAGGACGATGACTACGAACCTGTTCCTTTTCCAGCGAACGGAAGAGGAGAACATTTTTCACCGACTCCACCAATCGTGAGCGCTGTTCATCTGTTTTGGGGAATATGGCAGTGGCTCCCTCATCATCATCGTCCGCCTCCGGGTCGTACGCCTCGGCAAAGACTGATTTACGGCGTGAGTTTTGCATAACTGGTGGCTCTGTAAAATTCAATTCAGAAATAATCCCATCTTAGTCGGTTTATGGACAATCAAAGTGCATGAAACTTCAGTCAACCCCATGAGTTGTGCACTAATCAGAGGCAGAGACTGAGCCAGAGACTGACAACCACTGACATTGGCATTGTTTCGCTTATCGTGGACATGGAATGTGCTGCATTGGCCATGTCCGCCTCCAGCTGGGCTCAGAATCGCAAAATTTCAAATGAAACTGCAGTCCGTAGCTGCAGCGAAGAGCTCACATGTCACAGAATGCACATCAGATAGGGGGAAACAGAACCAAGTACCAAGAATTCTCAGTGCTCTCATTGTGAGTTGCACAATTCCAGGCCACCGACAGGCAGACGAACGCAAAATGAAAATGAAAACTGCACAAATGTTGGACAAACATCCACTGTCTGGGGATGGGGACTTCAATGCAAACATGAAAATTGGTCAAAAAACTCATTGCAACAGTGGTAGGAGCTTTGTGGCTTTTCTCAGAATGCCTGAGTACTGGAAACGCACTGTAAAACCCACACACACATAGACAGCCGCCACTAGGCCAAACTGCTGTGCTCGTAATTATGTATACATATGTACGTGTATGGACTGTACATATGTACATACATAGCACAGCAGCAGCAGCAACACCAAAAGTGTCTCAGTCCGTTCAGAGATGCATTCGCTTGGAGCTTGTTTTTCATTAGGTTTTGTGGATTTTTTGCTTTTTTCATGGCACCAAATTGGGAATTTTGTCGTTGCTTACCAGCTAATAAATTGCCAGACACCTGAGTAGACATTAGCAATTGCAGTTTGCTGCTTGGCGTTGTGCGTGTCTCTGAATTCACTTAGTTGCGATTTCGAATCACTTGTAACGACGACTCAGCGACACAGAAACCAGTTAGGCATGAACACGTTTAAATATATAACTAAAAAACAGCAACAACAAATAAAGAGAGATATCTATATCTATCTATCTATCGATATATAGGTATCTGTATACACTTATTGTTTGATGTACATATAGGCACATATTGTGTGTGCAGCTTGCACGGCCCGGCCCGGCCTCAAGGTGACTGCAAACGAGTGTTCTACTACTTATTTGAGCTTTCCCGTCACACGCGGCGAATGCGTAATAATAAATATTCATGCACTTGAGTGTTTCGGCTGCGATGGCGGCGCTGGAGCCTTCAACAAGTCACTCAGCTCTCCCTCTCTCTCGCTCTCTCTGTGTCTCATGATTCAATTTCGTTTACTGATTTTTGCACTGACTGCCTGCCATCCTCCAGCGCTTCAGCGTCATTCCGGCTGTCGTTCTTGGTCTCATTCTCGTTCTTGTGTCAAGTTGCCAACTGGAGTGTCGGTTTAATGATGCAATTACACAGACAGACACGCACAGAGAGAAAGATAGAGACAGAGACAGAGAGAAAGGCAGCTCCTTGCTGGCTGAGCCACAAAAATAGTACGGGCAAACCAGGAATGACAGGGAGGTAGGCAGGGGCAAATGGCATGAGTGGCGTCTCGTCTGTCAGGATTGTGCGGGCATCAAGGACCGAGACCAACGACAGCAGAGATCTCTGACACTCAGAAAACACTTTGCTCTTGGGTCGGACATTTCCTCTTGTTTTTAGGTATTTGTTTTGATCTGATTAAATGTTTAACATTTTTGTGGTCTTGCGATTTGTAGACGTTTTACTTATTTACTACAGATTAATGGCAAAAAGGAACCAAAAGAAGAGAGCTTTCGTTCCTGCTATTAAGTACAGTCAAAGAGCGGCGGATGGGTCTTTGCTGGCACAACAACAAAATGCTTTCCATCTGTAAAAAGCGTGCGAGATCCCTGTTCGGTTAGTGCAGGTCCAGGGCAGGATGCAGGGGAAATTTCCAAATGTAATCACACAGACACTCATTTAAAATATAATTAGATAATTGAAGCGCTGATGAAAGTACTTCAATTACGTAAGTTTACACCCCCTACGCACACACACACGCACACACGCACACTTGTCGGTTAAGTTGGTGGAATTTAATTAAGAATGGAACATAAAAAAAAGGAGAGGCGGGTTGCTTTAATTTCATTAGTCAAATGAGAGGACACCAGACCGACAGACCGACCGACCTCGACTGTGGAATGGCAACAGGAATGAGAATGACAGCGACGAGGACGCGGACGCGGGCGACAAGGAGAACTCGGCACGATGACGTTTGACGGCGACGGCGTTCCTCTAAAGGTATAAACGAATGAATGTACAACGGGACAGCGAGCAGGAGACAACGACTACGACTATGACTAACGGTACTGAATGACACTTGTTTGCTTTGGTTTATATATGGTGCTATCCTGTTGACGTTTGCCGAGTGACTGACAGACTGTGGCAGTGCCATTTCTGGCACAAGAGCCGCAACTTCGAAGCCACCGCTGCTGGAGCCGATGTGTGTGTGTGTGTGTGTGGCATGATGACAGCAGGCAAACGGGGTGTCAAACCAAAACCGGAAATAGTGCCTGCAAGTAGGCAGCAGCACACATCAGCAGCATCATGCCACTCAAGTGGTTCCTACACCCCACCCACCATTTATTTATACATATTTCTATGCTCCTGCCCATGTCCTCCACTGTCCATTCAATGTTGTGTTCTCTGTTTGTCGTTTTGGGGCTATAAATAGCAGCAGCAGCCACAGCCACAGCCCCAGCCGCACTCTTTGTCTTCATTAACATGAGCAAGTCTCTCTCTATCTCTCTCTCTCTCTCTGTCCTTTTTCTATAGCAAAAACATACAGATTATTATTAAGCGCAACAGGAGGAGGACCCTGAAACCACCCTCAAGTCTAACCAACATCCAACACACAGCGCGCTCACTGAGGGAGAGTAATTTCCGTTTAGGTTCTGGCCAGAGATACGAATATATCCAGAGACCTTCCACAAAATGCCGCTGGCATGTCAATAATGTTGAAATGTTAGCCCCATCCCCGAGCTTCCTCCCTTGGCCGTCAGCCCTGGAGCATGTCATGCGCCCTGGGTGCCCGATGAAGCGTGCTTTGAGGATGCTGGATGAGCTGTTCATCAGTATGCCTCAATGGTCGCACTCCAGAGGGGTGCACTCCAGCACTCCTCCCCCGCCTCTGATCCCATACTGCTGTCTATGATGGACTACCGCCGATGCTTCTGCTGCTCCACCTGTTCAGAGTGTTAATAAAATGTACCATGGTCAGCGCGTACCTCTCTCTCCTGCCAACAAACACACCTCTCTCCTTTGGGGACACATTTCTTTGGCAGTACACACACCTCTCCTGCCTGTGCACGCCTTTATCGTTTTTTGTGGGTCGCCAGGCAACGTGAATTTCCTGCCCGACTTTAAAGCTACAAAAACTTAAACAAAACGCTTTATACCCCAAATAGACATCAAAGCGTAAAAATACAGACAAAAATCGATGTGAAGCAGCGCGTTGGAGCAGGGCCAGCGGATAATAGATAATGGATGGAGGAGACAGAGACAGAGACAGGTAACGGGGGGGATGGCGTACGGCGGATGGCCATAGAAATCTATTTGCGTGTCACTTTCGCTCCAGTTGAGGCAGAGCTCGCAGATAGATTTTGTGGGCTTCAGTGAGCACGAGAGAGCCTCTGGCTTGGGAACGGGCAGCGATGGGTTAATAGTGAGACAAAAGCTCCAACCCAACCCGAACCGAGCTCCAACTAGGATATACACACACATACGCGTACGTACGTGTACCCTTCGTGCTTTTATGTACGGATTCCATAGAGTATTTATCCGTGGAATGAGAGCTGCATCCACTTTGTGTCGGCTGTGCTGCTCAGGCTGGCTGGCTGCTGTGTGCGCAATTAATAGATTTTTAATGGCAGGAACAACAGCAGCCATTGCCACTGCCTGTCTCTCCCCTCCCTTGTCTGTGTGTCTGCCGCCCCCCACTTGACATCCCAATGCTCGTAGTGGCGGTGCTGGCATCCCTCGAGGGCTGCGTGTTTGATTAACCGGAAGATAAACACGCAAAAGGAAGCTGTGAACAAAAGAGAGAGAGAGAGGAAGAGAGAGGGAGAGGCGGAGACAGGAACAAATTGAACTCTGGCTAAAGCTTCATCGCCATCATTATTTAATTTGGTTGCAAGATAAACTACATAACTACAGGATATATGTATTCGTTATGTACCAGTGGAAACCAAAGATTTATGACCACTTGATGTGGGTGTGGGGACGGGTACTAATTATCCGCAAACCAAACACGTGCTGAATGGTCAACGCAGCGAGCAGAGATGCTTCCTTCGCCTCACAGATACCAAAAACTCTACACTGAACGTAAAAAACTTTTCAATTTCTAGTGCAGGAAGGGCAAAAGGGAAAACCCCCCCTAATAAATCAAATTTCTAATATGAAATTACTGCCAGAGATGGTCAGAGTTTGACTCGTACAAATGTGTTCTCCCAGAGGGGGATGAGTTTGGTTGAGATTTTTGTACACCATTCGACTGGAACTGACATTGCTGACGTCAGCTGAAATATTGCAGCCAAGAAATCGCATGACGGAGGAAGAAGTAAACGAATAAAAAGAAACTGCAAATAAAAATAAACCAAGAAAGATTGTTGCAACACGCAGGCAGGCGGCCTCCCCCAAAGGAATCCGAACGAAAAGGATTTGGATGTGATTATGACGGGACAGGCTCACCTTCTCCATCCTGGGAGTTGATGCTCTGCTGATCATCCTGACTTTGATCCTGATTGGCCGGAGCCGGACGATTTGCCTGCAGCTTGTTGAAGTAGTCAGCGGCATAATCGATCACATCCGGCGGCTGCTCCACCAGATACGCAATGGAGAACTGCAAAAGGACCTCCTTCAGCTCCTCGGGCACTTGGATCCGCCGACTCGAATCGCTCGACATATTTGTGCTGTGGTTTCTGTTGCCAAAAAGAGAGAAGAAAAATTATTTAAAACTGATGTAATTTCCATTGAAATGATTTATTGAAATTTTCACAAATTTAATTCCCTTTAAATGCAGTTTCCATGGAAATGCGAAAAGGGCAAAAGGCTGAACAGGGGCTTTGGTGTAAGCCCCAACGTGTGTCAAGCGAAGATTACAATATTCCAAGAGATTGCGGTCACTCCACCAGCCAAATACTCCATTACCATAGCACCATGAGCAGTGCACCAGCAACCGCATGAACTGCAATCAAACACCCCCGTCCAACGTCCCACGTCCCACGTCCAACACCCGAAAATTCGCCAGAGATTTCAATGCCGTCAACAGCTCGGAGTAGGATGGGGAGGCTCGTTGGGTGCTCGTAGTGGAGAGGTTAACTCGCCGCTGTCTGTTGGTCATTTAGATGGAAATTACCCTCCAGCCGTGATCCCTCCCGGGCACCTCCCGCTGCCCCCCCAGCTACATGTGGTCGCCCATCAGACATCACAGACATCAGCCATTACACATCGCCCCACCGTGTCGCGTCAGCTCATGATTCAACGTTGCACAATTTCAGATTTTGGTCTTGTTCGTCGTTTGTCGTTCACCGAAAAGCGACAGACGTGAGAATCATGTTAAATTTTTGTCGCTTTACGGGTGTGTGTGTGTGTGTGTGTGTGTACCCCACACAAAAACGAGTTGCATCAAACATATTTTACGAGTAATTCACTTTTATATATTTTGTTCTCTCTCTTCTTTTGTTTATTTGTTTGGTTGGTATAGAAATTCGAATTTGGTTGCATTTGTCGCTTGGTTGCAGTAAATGAGTGGCTGAAGGGTGTGGATCAGCAAAGATATGCGATAAATATGGCTATCACATATTTGTGGAGTTGTAGCTAATCTCTGAATCAACCAAACACATCCCAGAGCTTAGGGGAGAGGTTTGTGGCAGCTCACCATCAGTGGATTTTGTTCTTTTGGTTGTGAATGAGCAGAATCCCCCAAAGTTGGTTATTTTAAGCCAGTTGTACACAAATATTCTAGGAACATTCCCCGCAGGTTACTCAAAATCACAGAATTAATGCTCCTGTCGGGGTTCCCACATTCCAGCTGCTCTTTGTTATTCATTTTTCCAGCATTTTCATTTTCATTTTTCGAAAATCAGCAAACAACTTAATTTCTTCGAAGAAACAGCATTAATATTTATAAGTTTTCTGCAAATATGCGTAATTATGTAAATTGCATATTGAGCCAATGCCTCCAGGGAGGGGATGGTTTTTTCAAGCTCAAGAAGTACAAATCCCCGCACCGCCAGCCACGACAACCTTGCCTCGACTCGTCTCGCCTCGCCTCGCCTCTACCTCAGCAATTGCCCGCCCGCAACATTTCATTTGTCGTAATTTGTAAATTAATTTCTGGCCCCAGCAGCGGCGGCAGCAGAGGAGAGCAGTAACAGTGGTTCGTGCTGTTGCGGCTGTGGCAGGAGTGGAATGGGTTTAGGGCTGCGGGATATTAGTCCTGGCTGGTGGAGCATTGTTTTTGTGTGCAAAGTTTTTCAATTAACTTCATTAATATTCAACTTTGGGCCACAGCCAAAGGCCTGGCGGAATAAATAAATATTTAAAACTAATATAAAGGCTGCTGAGTGTCCCCTGGAAGCGCTCTTCCATTTCTCTGCATGTTCCGCTCTCTGTCTACCTTCTCGATGCCACTTAAGTGCCACCTTTGCCACTGGCAGTCGGTCTGCCTCTCTGCCAGTGGCACTGATTGGTCGATGGGCGAGTAGTCATAGCTCTGGGCATTGTCTGGCAGCCATTTAGACATGCAATTAGAGTGGGTCAAGGTGGTTCACTCAACGCATTGCACGGCAATGCAATGCTGCGGCAATGCAACGCAAACTCAAACGCAAAACGCCACTGCACACAGCAGCTATAAATAGCCGCCATGCCTCTCAAGTAATGAGACTCTGTCTGTCTGAATGCCTGCCTCCCCACCCCCGTCTACGGTTTGCATCTCCACACTGCATCCCCTCAAGGACAAAACTCTATGATGGTGGCAAGAAAAAAACCGTAGCGCAAAAATGTAACGCTTAAAAAATGAAACGAAAAGAACGAAAGAAAAAAGTTAAACCATTTTCATTTCCTCACAATTTCCGCAGCAGCCGGAGAACCCATAGCAAGCGGAAGGTAAAGGTGCACATCTATAGATGTGTAACGTAAACTTAAAGGATATATACATACATATATATATATGTATATATGTACACCACATTCTCCTTGGTAAGGCATCTTGACGCTGGCACACATATTGTTGCTGGCTGCCTCTGGAAATTGCTTGTGTCTGTGGTCTTGAAGATACTTTTCCTTTGCACGAAATTAAATGTAATTCATTTGCCTCAAAAGTTATGTTTTAAGGTTTCGTACAGAACACATATAAAAAATACTCATATTTTTGCCACAGAATTTACACGAACTTGGAAAAGAAATACAGAAATTAAGTATTCAAAATCATTTTCCAGTAACTGTTTTCTGTTGGCTATTTCCGCTGGAATTTTCACTAGCGCTGGCAAATCCAAATGCATTTTCCTTCTCATTTCCAAAGTAAAGTTTCAGTTTCTGTTTGGGTTGCCCAACCGTTGGCCGGCCATAACCTGCCATTATGCGCCATCATCCCACCGTCATCATCAGCAGCCGTGAAACGTTTTTACGAGGGCGGGATTAAAGCCAACTAATTTTAACCACACCCTCCAACCCATTCGAGTGAACAGCTCAACCACAACAGAGCACCAGGATGGATGGCGGATGGAGCCTGAGCATCCCGTGGACTGGCATTAAAATGATTATCTCTTCATTGTTACTGTGCGTGGGTGGGTGTGGGTGTCTGTGTGTGTGTGGGTGTTGGCTACACTAAGTGATGCATCTATGACTCCCATTTTAATGTCATTTTTACTGCAGCTACGCAGGTGGCACGCCCCTGGGTGGCCACGCGTCACGTACAGCACCGCCCAGCACAGTTCCACGCACAACTATGGGGTGGAAAAAACATTCTTCGGAGCTCCTGTTTAATGGCAAGTTATTTGCCTGGAAACTTTGGAATTTCATAGCCATTCCGATACAGTTATCGGTCCACTAATTGCCAATGGTAACTGCTATAAGTCGAAGCTCTCTCTCTCTCCATCTCTGCATATCAAATGACAAAATCATCGAAAGACCTTGAGCGATACACACAGACACAAAACACCATATGACACGACACACACACAGTGCCAGACTGGAGGACCAACTGCTGTTGCTGTTCGGGGAACCTGTTTCCATGATTCTTCACCAGAATCTGCTCCTAATTTCGAACCAAAGACAGAATCTGTGTTTGGCAGGGAGGGGACGAGGCGAGGCTATCAAATTACGTCAACAGTTCAGCATTTGGGGAAATGGGACACCTGTGCGACTGGTTTTTTCTACACAACACCAAAAAAGTGACTTCATTAAGGAAGGGCCGTCATATGCGTGTTGAACATCTAAAATTTGATGGACTTTTGAGGGTACTTTCCGTACTCGGCACTCGCTCGCATTCAACAGTTGGCAAGACCTTAAACAAAGGAAAAACTTGTACTTGAAGCGACCTAATTATTATGTATGCCCCATGTCCATATCGAGGTGGGGGTTGGTCATTGTCATTGACACAGAGAGACAAAGTGACAGAGAGGCAGAGAGAGAGCACTACACACACACTCACATAGAATCGAACCTCACTTGACCTCCCACACAGCATAAGGCACACACACACACACAAAACCCAAACACACCCTACCATCCTCCTCCAGCTATTGGAATGAGGTTAAGTGCCAGCGGCAAAAGTCAAATGACAGAAACTCTGCATGGGAAAAAGATTTCCAAGAAGAATAATCGTTGAGAAATAAATTGCGAGACAAGGACATGGGCTCAAGTGCAGTTGCCATTGTGGTTGTCCCTGTCCCAGTCGCTGTTGTTGTTGCCCCTGAAAGAGTGTCCTGCCACACACATAAATATGTACATATGTATGTACGTATGTATTTATGTATGTACTATGTATGCATGTTTGTACGTGCACTCGCATTGCATATGCAAAGTGGTTAGACGCACAAGAAACGCTGCCATACCGAACGAGCAAATAAAAATCCAATTATGATGCAATTCCAGCACAAAGGAACTGAGCGTGGGGAGCGGGCTAACCCCTCTGATAAATGTGATTTCATGATGATAATTCATACGAGGGAATATTCATGATGCATACACAGTTTCAAGGCAAAAAAAAAACACACACACAAAATAGAGCACTAAGTGAAACTGAGAGTACAAATTGTAGCTGAGGTCGCGATTTAATGGTTTTACAGGGAGAGCCAGGCTATGCCAGGCAGAAACGGATAACGAATGAGGGGCGCTGCCGCATCACGCGACAGTCTACTGCTACTTTACATATCTACAGTTCTCTGGTTCATCTCTGCCTCCAACCGTTCACTTCCCCGTTCAGATTTCGCTCGTACTCCTGTCCTGTAAGTTCTAGTTTTAAAAGTTTGCTGGCATCTCCCCAATGCCACCTGGTGTCATGTCCGGGGCTGTCTTTACTCTCTGCTGATATTTGGTTCACTTCTTCCGGTCAATGCATCGAACTGGCAGCACGAAAAGGCGTGGGTGGAGAGGTGGAAGTAAGATGTCTGGCCTCTGCGAACGGGGCACTTAATATTCGTTGACATTTCAGTTCCGGTCTCCGCCAGCAACTGAAGTGGCCCCTCAGCGGGTGGCAGGGATGTATTACGAAGGATGTGTGCATACATATATGTTTCTGCTTATTGTGACAACAAAATATCGCATCCACATCAAAGCAATTTCAAGGCATACTTCAGGGCGCCGCCGGCACTTGAGCTCAAAACGCGCCACATGATGAGGCAAAGAGCAGCAACAGAGAGAGAGACAGAGAGAGGTTCAGGACTTTGGGTTCGTTTCCTCTAAATGCCAGTTATATATGTATATGTATACATACAGTCCCGCGAGTCTTTGAGGCAAATTTCAGTTCGTCACGCAACTTTAATGGCAAAATATTCGTATTTGTTTTCTGTATGTAGTACCAGTGGCTGTCCTGGCAGGGCCTTTCGCATCTCTGGTTGGGGCGGCGAGGGTTGTGGGGTTAGGTGTTGTGTGGCCTCTTGTGACGTACAAGTAAAAAGGTTATCAGCTTGAATATGTTGCCTGCTGCCTGCTGCTTGGGTATGTATTGATTTATTAACGCTCAACGGAACACATGTCGTATGCGCAATGAGCGGCAGCCGTGGCGGGGCGCACGCTAAGCAGCAGCAGCAGCAAAAGAAGGTGTTCCGCTGGTTACGCTGGTATGCTGACTCACACATATTCCAAATTGCCCTTTGTTATAAGGGATATTTGTGTGCCTGTGTGTATATCCTTCGCGTCCTGTTTGCACAATGGAAATGGAACGCTTAAAGCTGTCAAAAGGAATTTAACGGGCCACGCGAGCTGTTGAAATGCAATTTTCAAGGGAAAATATACACATATACATACACACACACATTTAGAACGCCTTTCGATTTCGTTTTGCAATTTAAAATCTGTTTTGAGACGATGGAGTTGTCTGTAAGACAACGACTTGTCAGTTAACCTTTGACATCTGCCCCCTGCCCCTGTCTAAGCCACCCTTTCTGCCTGCCTGCCTGCCTGCCAATTACGTTCTGCTCCGTTCTCTGCCTCTTTGCGGTTCTCTGGGTTTGGATTTCGCCAGCCAGACCCGATTCAATTACTTTTTAATCAATTGGATTTGAAGAAGATTCGCACATGGCCCGAAAGGAACGTAACGATGTGCACATCAAAAGGTTCCATTTGAGTGTCTGAGAGGAGACAATGCTCTCCAGAGACCACACGAGAGCAGGCCACAGGCAGAGTCCTTCCCTTAATCATCTCTGGGGCTAAGATGAGAGACTCAGTTTCTCAGTCTCTAATTTGCTTTTGGTAAATCATTAACAAATGTCTGTGGTTGGCTGCAATTAAAACCACATTCAGTTGAAGTGAGTTTCGAGTCGAGATTCGCGCAGGAGGAAGTCTTAAGTGAAGGATGAGGCCACAAGCACTAATCTCCAGCGCCACTGCTAATGCTCATTCATCTCTCAGGCTCTCAGGCTGTCAGAGTCTCTCGTCTCTTAACTGTTGGCTATAAATAGTTAAAAGCCAACAAATATTCCAAAGGCGAGGCCTCTCCCACGCAGCAATCTCAAGAGCATCCCGGCAATTATTATAGCCAGGATGATAAACTGCTGGATGGATGGTTAAATTGATGTCCATTAGCGTTAAATTAGAGAGCAATTATGTATCTCACTCTCACTCCCACTCACACTCTCTCTCTCTCTCTGTTGCTGCTGCAGATACAGATACACTTTAAAGGTGGAAGCTGTAGCAGAAGCAGCCACATGCCAACCCCACCGGATACATAAAAAGCATCTTGCTGTACAGTGCCAACAGGGCATTGGAGAACGTCTTTGTGGCTCTCCCACTGCGTGTCTTCTTGTGACATTATTCACTGTATCTTAAGTGTCGTTCTCTACGCGAATGCTGCTTGTATTTGTGTCTGCGTAGCTGTGTGTATTCCACCCTAAAACAGCAATAGCGATTATGTGTTGTAACAAAACGTTTATCTACATTTGTTGGCCATCCCCCACCGCTACCGCTAACTCTACCTCCACCCAACCGATCCGTGCCATGAAAATGCTTCCATTTGTTGCTGCTGTCGTTTTCTCAGTTTAATTTTAAACACGATTACCCTCCACCCCATCTCCCCACACCTACAAGCTCCAGGCAAGCCACCTCAGCTAAGTCGAACATTGCCAAAATTTGTTGCGCGTGGCAGGTTTTAAACGGCGCGTGCTCAAAGGCAAACACAAGCCCCACCAAATAAAAAAAGCAACACAGAAAAGAAACTAAAGGAAATAAAATGTCCCCCTCCTCCACACTCTACCCCTGCAAAAACAAAGGGAAAAACGAGCAAGAGTAAGAGTAGGAACACCCCAAATTGTGAGTTTTTTTCGGCAATTAACAACATGGCAGTAGAGATAAAAACAACAGTCGAGGCACGAGCAAAAAGCAACAACAAAAACTACACACAGCACGGCAGTAACGAGAGTGTTACAGTCGGTTTAGCGCATTGATTGCCAGTCGTTGTCAGTTGGGGCCCCTCTGGCAAGACAATAGCCTAAAAGGCCCAAACGGGGATTACAGCCAGAAGCAGCAGCAGCAGCATCGAATGGGTGCGGGTTGGCTATGAACGTTACCAATTGGTGGGGTGTCTTTTGATAATTAAAAGTGTTTTGTTGCAACATTATTAACTGCAAAGTTGGGGCTAAAACAGATATGAATGTCGAGGGAATTATTAGATCTTAATTAATTATTTAATTGTGTGTGAAACAGGCATATGAAAAAAAAGATTATTTATCTACTTAGAATGAATTTAGGGTTTGCAAAGACTTAAAATTTATTCCCTTAAGCTCCTCCACAGTTCTGCTGAAGTTCATGCACAATTCTCCCTTTTATGTATTTAAATTGCAATCGATATTAGCACACATCTTTATCCAATCCATCCGCCTGCGGCCTTTCCACAGACTAATTCAATTTTCTCAGTTTTAATACCCTTCTCTCTGCAGCTGCTGGAGCAAACAGAACGAGCAACAACTTAAACTCGTTTGCCTAACTTCCATAAACAGTCGATTTGGTCACACAGACAGCACCTAATCGAAGCGTTTATTGATGCAGAAATCGGTACCATGTGTTGTACTGAAAGGTGGATTATTGCCTCTCTCCTGAATTCTAATGAGTTCTAATGACCTCTCCAGCTCGTTAACATCAATGGCAGACACTGCAATAGCAACTATAAGATAAACAACAATATGAATTAATGCCTCAACAACACCCAACACCCACACACATTCATATTTACATATATGTACATGGTATATGTGTGCAAGGGAGAGCTGCAAATCGATGACTGTGTCCATGTGGCATCCGCATATTTCGCAATTAAGGTAGCATACATTAAAGGGACTCCGTGCCGAATCCCATGGCAAAATGCAAATGCAAATGAATGAATATATGTACATAGGTACAATATATGCAAATGTGTGGATAAGTAATGCAATTACCACCCAAAAACCTACTTCATTGAGACCTCAAAACAAGACAACAAACTCAGGGGAATAGCTATACGAATTCCTGTATTTAAAGTTATATATTTTTGTTAAGCAGGTCGCTTATAGCTGCTACACCTGTAACTGTAACTGTAACTGTAGCTGCACTTGTTCTGGATAATTATGCAAAAAGCTGCACTGTGTTGTGCCTTGAACAACAACAAAAAGTGGCAGACAACAGACATAGGCAAACAAGGCGGCAACGTCCTTTGGTGTTGGCCCTTTCGCATGTGGGTTAATGTGCAAAATGTGCTAAACAAATGCAAATTTGGTGCTTCAGTTTTTGGCTTGGACTTGATAAACAGCATGTGAGGGTCTCGCCATTGTCGCCATCGCCATTGCCGTCGCCGTCGCCACCGACACGGCCTCCAGCATGGCTACCATGCTATCACTCTTGCATTTTACGTTCAACATTCACTTGGCATTTATGCAAATTACTTTTCCCCACCCCAAACCCCAGCCCAGCCCATTCGGTGGCTCGTGGCGGCTCCCAGTGCACTGCCAACTGCATTGGAAATCACTTAGCCAAGAGGATAATGACGAGAAGGAGCGACTAACGAGACTGCGAAGGACTCATGTCCGTATGCCAAAGTGCCAGTGGAGCCGCAGGAGTGCTGCGAGTGGACTCAATAAGCTCGCCCAACCCCCCCCCAAGGCTGCCACTGACGTCGAGTGTCCTTTAAACAAGCTTGATTTGCTCTATCAGTGGCGATCAGTAGCCGCTGCAGCAAATAACCAAATTATTTCAACGCTCGAAAAACAATATGCAAACAGAAAGTAAACAAAAACAAAAACAACTTGATCCATAAGGCTGTGAACGTGTGGGGGCTGTCAAGGCAGGAAAAAACAACTGCATAAAAAGTGTCGAAGCAAAAAGAGAGAGAAATAACATATGGACTATGGGATACTCACTCTGCAGTGCTTGATATATTCTGACTGGAAGTACGAAACAACAAAAATAAGTTTTACCCGTCAAATATTCGAGCATACCCTTAGACTTCTCAAGTATGCAGCTGTGCAGGGTATGGGAAAACGGAAAAACAGAAAGTATGACAACCATTTGAAACGGTCGAGTGACATTTGTCGTGCGATAAATAAATGTGAGGCCATTTAGACGACGGCAGCGGCGGCAGCAAACGACAGCAGCGTGCCCCAAGTACGAACGCGAATTCGAGTCCGAATACGAGTACGAGCAAAAGTAAGGTAAATGCATATTTAGATATTCAAATTGTTCTGAAATTCTCTCGCACTTGTATGCCGAGTACTGTAAATTTATTAGGCCTGACATTTAGCGGGAGGAAAACCCCTCACTTGATAATGTATAGATACTTATGCCAGGCATGCCCCGCAAATGAGCGAACGGACCAACCGATTAGACACGACGACACACACACACACACACACACACACACAATATTTAAAATTGACAAATGCCTCAAATTAATTGCACAATTAGCATTGCTTTTTTTTAAACGAGAAAATTGTTCAGCAATTATTTAAATGTTCGAAATATTGTGTTGAAAAATATTTAAGTTGATGTTTGATGGTTTAATTTGAAAATCCAATTAATTGCCTATAGAAAATTTGTGGCAAATGCTTGTCAAATTATCGCATTAGGCTCTTTTAAATTTATAATTAATTTATAGTGAATATAACACGGTGGAAATGGGAAAACCAAAAAAAAAGTAAAAACCACAAAATGTTAATACTATTTAATTGCATTTTAAAAACATGAAAATACTCTTAGGCGGCTTTAAACGACTTTTAATCGTAATGAGATTTGTGCAAGAACTACAGAAATGATTCAAAATGAATGGAAAGTGAAGATAAAGAAAACATTTAAATGTAAAGGTAACTTTTACCCGTTGAGAGACATTGGAAGCACTTTTGAAACAAAGTTCAGTCAGAATTTCAACGGAAAAGTTTATCTTTCGTTTCGATCCCACGCGCCACCCTTTTGACCGCCACAACAATGGCCCAGACTTCACAAAAGAAATGTTAAACAAAAATATATGTATACAAATATCCAGATAAATATATATTCATATTTCTTGCTATGTATGCATAAAAAACTGTTTGCCTGCTGCTGCTGCTCTCTCATAAAAGTCCAAGCGAAATGGGAGCAGAGGCGACAACTTATGTTTATTTATGGTTTGCATATGCTATGCATCTGTATCTGTATCTCTATTTGGGTGGAGAGGAGAGAGAAAGTTGCATATATGCAGTAAACATACAGAGGAGACACAAACACAAAAGCGCAACATGTAGCAGGGACTACGGAATTTTCGCCGGCAGGAGACACAAACTTTTATACCTCTCTGGACCTACTTCTCCTCGTCTTTCCTTGGGAAATATTAAATGTACTTGGCTCTTTCTGTGCTTTTTTCCAGCCAAAATAAGGTTGGCTTTATGGCCGCATTACACGTGGCTGAATTTGACAACTTTTTTTGTTGTTCTTTGGGCAGCAAACCCAACATTAGGCCCTAGCCCCCAGAAACTTTTCACTGCGCAATGAAGGAGAAACGAAGAAGGAGTGAGATGTAGAAAGGGAGATGGAGGTGTGAGAAATAGAAGGTTTTACAGTGACCCCATAAATTTAAGAGACTTTAAGACTCACTTTAACACACTTTCTGTCGCAGGTCGCAACATTTTAAGCCGCTTGACAATGAATCAAAGTTCTTGAACCCTTTCTCAAAAAGGGACAAACCAAGCGAAAGGAAAGACATGGCAGATAAAAAGTTGAGTAAAAAACACACACAGAGTGGTGTGTGTGTGTGTGGGTGGGTGCGGAAGTAGACACAACAATAGAAGGGAAATATATGTATAAACATACAAAGAGGAAGAGCGAATAAACTTAAGAATATAATCTTAAACAAACAAGAGAAGAAAATGAATTTACTCACACAGAAAGAAAAAGAAAACAAAAAATAATAAACCAAAAGGCATACAAATAATATTATCAACGAAATAATACAAATATAATTTTCGGGACTAAGAGATTTACAAAGGATGCACAGCAGTGGTGGTATGAGAATGAGTGTGTGTGTCCATTCGATTAAATAATAAAAACAGATTTTGCATCTCTGATGAATAAATACGAGTAATTCGTAATTAAATTGCCTGCAACGCTGCTCGGGGCCGAGTCGAGTGCACACGATGCTGCCTCTCAAGCTGCCAAGGGAATCAAATTAAGTTTTGGGCCCCAAAGTCGAGTCGAGTCGTGACGAGGAGGAGGAGCCTTCAAGATGAAGAGCTCTCCACACGAAATTTGCTTAGCAAACTTGCCCCAGACAGACAACCCTTAAAATATCAATTAGGATGTAGGAGTAGATTGAGTTGTAGTCCATGTGTGTGGGCAGTGAGTGATAGACGGTAAAATTCGATAGAAAAGGTCACTCAAGATGGACTTCCTTTCTACCACAGAGAAGAGACAAACATTCTGTGAAATTCCTTTTGATATTTGTATACATTTCTGAAGAGTTTTTTGAATTAGATTGATGGCTATTAAAAAGCAGAGATATTTTATTAATTTAAGGAAATGCATTTGTCAATGATTTTACCACAAAATAAACAAAGATTCATTGATCTCCCGGGTTCTGTGTTCATTATGGATCTAACAATGTACGCAATCGATTAGCACGGCAGTTAGCAGAGTTCTGTGAATTTTTTTTTTTTTTTTAACGTTCCCACGAACCGCAAGCAGTTCAAGCAGTGCACGCAACACAACTGTACTATTTTCATATTTTGCCACATTTAACTCCCACACTGCACAAAAACACAAAACGCTTTTTCGTAACAAATGAATTTCTATTCCGAGAAAAATCGAAAATTGCTTGGCATTACCCAACTTTGGGAGAGACAAACTATAAGTTCACCTTATATGTATGTAGGTATGTAGCCAAGTGTAATTATATTCGTAACAAACGTTGACTCAAAATAGATTACACACTGGCACACACTTGCTACGTGGGCTATTAGAAGTAATTTACTCTTATTATGGTGTGTCGGAGAGTGTGTTGTGTGTCTTTGCACCGTTTTAGTGTTCGTGTCCGTGTGTGGGCCGCTCTTTTGACCACACTTCTAATAAGACAAGGGTAAACAAAAGCAACAACTACAAGCGACAGGGGGACAGGCACCACCCACTACACCAGTGCCATTGCCATCACCATCGCCACCGTCTTCGCCATCGCCTGCGTTTGTGGCTCCAATTGACGTCACGCAGCTGCTGCTTCTTGACTTTTGATGTTTGCCTGTGTGCCACATACAACAAGCTGAGCCACTGGGCCTTTGGGGCAGGAGAGAGGCAACGCCAGGGGACAGAATTGTTAAATCGATTAAAGTCAAAGTTTTGTCAGCGCCATAAAGCGAGTGGAGTGGAGTGAATGTAAGTATGGTGAGTGCGTATGTGGAAGGAGACGACCACAGTTGCCACCAGATAATGTTCCCTGGCCATCAGTCAGTCAATCATGGCGCCCACATTCACTTCTCCCCTACACTCCTCTATCCGCTCAGACCCAAACCTAAAACACCTCCCAAAAATTGCCCGACTATAAAAGCAAAGTTTTGCAATCAACAAAAAGTTAAAAGTTGCCATCACACTAGAAAAGTTTTTCTAATTAGTGGAAGCCATTTCCACTGCCACGGGCACAGACGCTTGGATGTACATGAATTGGTATTGGGACCGCAGGTGTCATCGTTGCCGCCTGCCGCACAGTCAGGTGGAAAGGCGTCATCGAATCAGAACTGGAACTAATTTTGCATATACACAACGTATCATACCTACATATATACCTACTATATATGGTGATAAGCCCAGACTTTAGATATAACCAAGTCAACAGGCAAATGCGTCAGTCTGCTTATCAGTCCCACTGGAGATTTAAGATTGAGACAGAGCCTAGACGATAGAAGCGACTCACTGGGTCACTTTTAATGAATATCTTTCGCTCTCCACTTCTTTATGCTGCTGACACACACAAAAAATATACAATATGTATGCACAGATACATATTTACCTGGCTATGTATGGGTACATATGTATGTACATATATCCAGCGCGTGGGCTGTGTTTTTTGTTCATTTTCCATCTGAGATGCAGACAAATGCTGTGCATATTAAAATAAAAAAGACAAAGAAATTTACGAGTTTCGCACAAAGAAAAAGCCACCAAAAAAATCACAATTTACGACTAATAAACCGAGTAGAAATGAAAAAGAAAATGAAAATGGGAGCAGAATTATTCACTTTTGTCTGGCAAGCAACCCAGAGCCTGTCACCACAGCCCCAGGCAACAGCCGCAACGTCACAGTGCCACACGGGTCTCAAGGGGTGACATCTCTTGGCATATTGACAGTCGACAGTCGACACACCACTCGACCAGAGACTCCCGCCCCCTAAAGGCAAACACAGAGCTGAATCAAATGGGATAAATAGCATGGCTGCCTGCCCTGCCCAGCCCTGCCCTGTCCTGCCCGATGGTATTGTAAGTTAATTGGCTTTGGTTCTCAAACTTTATTGACTAGCGCCAGTGCAGCCCAGTCCTGTCCTGCTCGACACTTAATCTATTTTCGATTCTCTGCCAACTAATAATAGTTCGCGCCCTCACGTGCCACTGGAGCTTATCGCGAGAGCCTCCAACTTTATCGTTTATTCAATATATGTACACTATATGTATGGAGGGGAGAAATAAAACTCAATCGAGATAAGTTTCCACACAGAAAGATGGGAATCAGCGAGAGAGAGAGAAAGAGAGAGAGACCAAATAGCAGGGCATAGGGAAAACTTTCATCGAGGGCATCAAAGCCAAATGCGGTTGCCCTTCCTAATTAGTTGGAAAGGATCTTAACCAAAAGCAGCAGAAGCAGCAGCAGCAGCAGCATCAAAACAAACTAAAAGAAAACTTTCCAAGTTTGTTTGTAATCAAATGAGCTGGCAACTGAAGCTGGAAGCGTACTCTCTCCTGTAAACATGGCAAGTAAATCCCATTTGGCACACAAACGAAACAAGATTGGACCCAAAAGTTGACATTTGGCTTAGCATTTGAATTAATTTTAAGTACAAAATCCTCTACAGCAGCGTAGATTTCGATGGGGATGCCAAGTTATCAGGAAAACTGAGGCTACCAGATGGTACCCAAAGTTTCAAAGTTTATTACTTTTAACTTGATTTGCACAGTACAGTCGAACGTGCATAGTTCCATGTGGCATAGGTACAACTGTGCGTTTGATAGGATAATTCAGTCATGTCTGCAATTCGCCCAGCAATTATCTGTTAATAATGTGCCTTGTTCTTGCGGCTGTCTGGTATCGATTTTTCCATGCTAATTGCCACAGCAATTTGGGGTTCTCTCAACTGGAGAAAAGTGGAATTATTGAAGAGCAGAAAAGAGCAAATCTGGACCTCCCCACTTGCCATGCAACACATACAATATATGTATATAAAGACGATATATAGTATATTTGGGCGGGAGCAGTAGGAGACCATTGTTGGGGGGGTGGTTTTTCTTTTTTTTTATGGTTCGCCGAAGGTCGTTGCTTTTATTGGATGTACTCGCACGTACATACATACATACATACACACATATTCGTATATACATTTTCAGCGTTTCTTTTCATTCGGTTTTGCTTTTCCTTTTGGCCAAACAATTAAATTTTTCACTGTGTGAATATTTCTTTTCATTTCGTTCTCGCTTCAGGGGAAAAATTCAAATGGGGTGAACAGGCGGAGCGGAGCAGAGCAAAAATTATGATTATTTATTAAGGCCGAAATTTGTTGGCCACTTTGTGATGAAGAAAACGCGCAAATTATGCGCAGTAACTTTTGTCGGAGGGAACAGAGAGTGTGACTCACTTTTGCAAATCAAAAATTTGCAAAATACGAATATTTACACATAATTTATCAACATCCGTCAAAAGTTTTGTTGACGTCACGCGGCAGGGTATTATCTCCTGTCCCGTGTCTCCTGTCTAATTAGACTTAAAAGTTATGCAGAAGCAGCAGCAGCAGCAGCAGCAGGTAGCTAATTAATAATATTCACTTAAGTTTCATGATTTCATTGGACAGGTAGAAGCGTAGCCCCAAATTCCAGCCAAAATATTGTTGATATGTATGCAGCGTGTTTTGTGTTTATTTACGCGATTGATTCGTAATTCGGTTCTGTTCTATTTTTGGGGCTGATAAATTAATTGCGAATCAGAATAGGAAAAACAATATCTATTCGTTTTCAATTGTTTTGGGCCACAATAAAATAAAGGAAATAAAAGGTGAACATCATAAAGAATCGTTTCATTTGCTTTCTTTCTGTTGATGTTTCCCTTTTTTTTATGATGGGCTTTTCACGTGCTCAACCGAACATCGGTTCACCCTTGTCAGCGGCAGGGAGATAGCTGCTGCTCCTGCGGCATCGAAAGCAACATAAAAGGGATACGAACGAAACGGAGCATGTGGCTCCTGTCAATATGAATGCCTTTAAGCCAACTCGTAGGAAAAGCTGGAACTTTTTCATTAGTTGCGACAGCTTACGAGGAGAGCAGACAGCAGGAAGCCAAACAAACTAAAATTGTGTTTTTATTTTTAGAGCATTTCCCATTGCATACAAGTGAACGGTCGCTGGGCAAATATTATTGATGAATTTTTATTTTAACAGCTTTCCCCATTGAACTACTGTCCATAATGGATTCCCAGCCCCCTAGCCCCTAGCCCCTAACCACCTGAAAATGAAAGGAAAATCAATCAATAAACGAAGAATTCAACCTTACAGCCGTCCAACATCGCAGGAAAATGGAGAAGAGGCGCCAGAAGCAGTAGCAAAAGTAAGCCGGGCCATAAGCTTAACAGGTCCAGGAAACGTGAGGACATGACAGGAATCTGCTGTCCTATGTGACAATGGAATGGGAGCAGGCTGGCAATGTGGCTCGGTCGCAATGTGGAGTGCTGTTGGAACGGGAGCATGCGATGCGGAGAGGTCGAGAGCGAGCAATAGGAATGGAATGACAAGCCTCGCCCCGGGCCATTGAATCGGATACGCATTGAAGTTAGTCCTCCCCAAAAGTTACCCATTTCCCCTACCACCACCCCTGCACTCACGCACTCTGTCTGTTTGGCCCTCTTTTGACTTTGAATTGAATTTGGCTTAGAAATTGTATGTTTTTCTGTTGATGGATTGCCATCCCTGGCATGGCTGCCGTTGGACAACTGTCCGTCTGTTGTACAACTTTTTCTGTTCGTGAAAATGCTGAATATATAAAAAATGGAATTAATTACAGCGAAAGTTCAAGGAATAGCCGAGGTCTTGAAGAGACAGCGTTGGAAGTTGAGCAAAATTGATATAGAAAATACAGCTGGATTTCTGTTATACACAGCTTACAAGTGTATAAAGGTATTTAACTGGTATACACGGTACAGTTACAGTAAATCCATCTGTCATACAACTACATATTTGCTTTCTTAATCGGAACACTGTTGTTCAAATCTCCTCTCTACTTACCACAACTTTACTGTAGGAATATTAGGTATTTCGATTTGCTTTTGGAATTGTCTTTCCTACCTACACCTTGCCATCTTGCACTTGAAGCACTATACATAAGCAGTCCACACAGTCTCTGCAGTGAGCGCTGCTTTATTAAATTTGTGCTTGCTTTTTCATTTATATTTGTTTATCAACCAATGCCAACCCTTGAGCAATTGATAAGCGCGTAAAATATTTAATCGCGCACAGTGGAGGGAGATAGATAGAGAGGTTATGGGAGAGGGAGACAAACAAAGTGGAAAACGGGAACACACAGCAAACAGCAAACAGCAAGACAGTACAGAACCCCTCGTACCCACACCCCTCATCAACCATCCCACGGAACCCCTCCACTCGAGTACCATGCGACGGGGCGGCACTCACCTGACTTTGTTGCTGGTTTCCCCTACGGAACGGTAACGGATTTTGATGGGCTGCTTGAAACGGCTTCGTTTGGGACTGCCACTTGCTGATGGATGCTCCTGCTGTTGTTGCTCTCTGCTCTTCTACTCTCCTCTGCTACTCGGCTGCTCCACTCTTGTGTCTCTTGTCTCTGGGCTTCCTCTCTTTGCTCTTGTTGCTGACTTTTTTGTGTATGGCTAAAACCAAATTTAATTTGTTACTCTCTCGTTGCGGTTGCCGTTCTTGTTTTTGTTGCTGTTGCAGTTGTTGTTGCTTCTGGATGGGTTGCTGTGGGTGTGGATATTCTGTTGCTGCGGCAATTCTGGCCGGGGATCACTGATTCGAGTTTCGAGAAAATGACTTTGATGTTCCAACAAAAAGCAACAACAACTAAAATTCGTTATTAGATTTGATTGAAAATTTCGTATTTGCTGGGATTTTAACGATTTTTTTTCCATCTACCGGTCTGTCTGTTATCTCGCTTGTATTGTTTTTGTTGGTTGGTGGCTTTTGCGGTTACATACACGTACACACATTCACACGTACAACGATGCTGGGGAGAAAAAAACGTAAAGAGACGAACTCTGTAAATTTAAGTGCTCCCTTTGAGAGTGCTGTAATTAAGTTGAGTAGAGTGGTGCCCATGGAATGCTAAAGAATGATTTATGTGCTGTTACATACATTTTATCCCATAAAATATTGTTCTCTCTCATTTGTTTATTTGAAATGTGTGCTCTGTTTTTTAACTTGTTCTGCCATATAATTGTTTAATTAATTATTTGCCATTTGAGTGCGAAATAATTTTTCGCTTAAGTAAACATTTCGAGTATACACACGCAGATGTACAAATGTATTTCTCCCTCTCTGTGCAATTCGTTTTGTTATAGCTCTTTTATGTACGGCGTGGTACGTGTGTATGTGCATAGGTGTGTACTGTTTATTTGCACTTGCCGTCTGTGAGTGTGTGTGCGTGTGATTTTGGCCCGACAACTCCTACACAGGCTAACAAAGACTTTGTTTTCGAGTTTCGGTATCAATTGCGGCGGCGATTGCCAATTCCAATAGTTGTCGCCCCTGACCCAATTTCGAAGTTGCAATTCAATAACGATAGCCATCGATAGCGGCAGTTTATAATAATCCAACACACACTCACACTCACTCCTAATATGCACACAAATTTCACAAATCTAAGGTGAGGCATTACCGCTATTTGGTTTGTACGCACTGAGAATATTCTACTTCGCTCTCTGGGAATTCCTAACCGCACACCCACTCACCGCACACAACACACCATACACACACACTCACCACCGTTAATCTTTCAGTTTCAATTTCAATTCATTCAATTACGCAAACAGCTAATTAATTAATTTACATTCATACACTGTACTGCTGTGTGAGTGTGTGCGTATGTGTGTACCAAATCTGATTAGAGGCCCCCAATTCCAATCAGAGATCGTATAGATAAAGTATAGCTGGAGCAATGCAGTGCACACCAATCCGAAATATGTATTGCCGTCGGCTTGCGCTCAAAACCGGCATTTGAATCAAGTGCGCACGGGGCCGAGTCTCCCCCAGATCCCAACCCCTCTCTTCAGACGACCATTCACACTTTAGCTCGTCATCGGACAACAGGCTTGCGGGCTGGGGCCTGGCTAAGCGTGTTTATTGATTGTTCCCCCCCACCGAAACTGAACCAGGGAAGCCCAACGGGCGGGCCTCCTCCTCGCCTCCGCAACCGAAAAAAAACCATGCCGCCAACACCAAGCAACAACAGCAACAGCAACGGGGGAGCAGGCCAAAATGATAGGTAGATTTTTGTATGTATGTATATTATATGTTTCTTAGGCTGGGGGTGGGTGGAGTCTGCCGACGACTGCCACTGCCACCTCCACCTTCAGCACCAACCACCGCCCACCACCCCATTCACTCCTCCTCGTGCATATCGGCCTCGTTTTTTATTACGCGCACGTAGTGTAACTTTTTTTGCCTGCTCTCACATTTTTACATACATTCACTTGCACAATCAGAGAGGGGCAGCGGCAACGGGGGGCAACGGAGCGTGGGCGAGGCTACAGTTAATTTTTCGACACAATTGGGAATTTGGTTGAGGTTTTCAGTAATTACTTTTTAATTTTTAAACGCACGCAGAACGCATAATCCGATGACCGTAGAATCGACGACGCCACAACGGTCCGCGCAAAGTATTATTGGGGGTTTTCTATTTGGAACTTTGGGGCGCTTTGGGGCGGCATGGCAGAGTCTGGTTGGGATTAGTGTGACCGCGGACTTGCGGATAAAACATACCGCATGGTCCTCAAAAATATATTGGAATATACCTTGTAATTTTCGACATATACCAAAAATATACAGAATCCTAAATCGTATTCCTTGATTTTGATATTCCATTTAATATTAGCCGCTAGATGGGAGTTCCAGCACTAAAAATATAATTTTATCCGATTGATGAACCAATTCTCCACAAGATTGTCTAGTTTTCATGACTTCATTTTATTGGATTGTTTAAGCTCAGTTCACGCTTAATTTTCTGTCGGCCGGCACTGGGTAGTTAGTGGACAAGTATGACCAAATTGGAAAAGTGTATGCTCTACGGGTATACTCTTTTGTGTTTGATTACAAAATACCTGTTAAAAATTCAAATTTTGTATGAAAGAAGGCAGGAGTGTATTATTTATCGCCAGATACCCATTCTACACATACTCATGAGCCTTTACAAGCTGCCCGAGAGCGTACGAGAGGTCCCTGTCCCTAGCCCAAGTAATTAGCATCATTGGTTTATTCTTTAGAAGGATATATTGACATTTATGACATTTCTAAGGAGACGATCACCTAGCCGCAAGTGCCAACAATGGAAGATTCGAAGGAGCTCGGAAGATAAGCAAATCTTGTTTATAGTTGTATAGACATGTCTCTGCTCAATCTAATTACTCGGCCCACACACAAAACCCTTACAAACAGCTGCCCCCAAATCTAATCTGGTGGGATTCAATGCCGCTTATCAGCGCTAATTGAGATGCGGACACGCACAGAGGTGGGCGCCACCGTCGGTTAGTGTGAAAAATGCTGCCCCTCGGACGAGTTCTGCGATCGCGTGCCCTGCAGCTGTTACAGTTACGTTACGCTGTCTGAGCAGCAAGGCTCCAGGCGATGTTCTGCCCAACAGCTGTGATGTCCTGATCATCGGCGGCGGCGGCATGGGAGCCTCTTCGGCATTCTGGCTCACGTCCAAGACCCGGCAGCAGGGAAAGAAGCTCAATGTGCTGGTGGTGGAGCGCGATCATGCTGTGAGTAGAGAGGCTTTGATTTTAATTACTGATTTCTAGCCATTCCCTACTGCAGTACACGAAGGCCTCGACTGTGCTGTCGGTGGGCGGAGTGCGGCAGCAGTTCTCACTCTCGGAAAACATACAAATGGGACTCTATGGAAACGACTTCATTGTGAATAGCCAAAAGCATTTGGGCGATGTGGATCTCTGTTTCCAGCCGCACGGCTACCTGGTCATGGCCACTTCCAAGGGAGCCGAAATCCTGACACAGAATTCCAAGCTGCAGAACGAGTTGGGTGCCCGCAACAAACTGCTCGGCCCGGAGGCACTTCGCAAGCAATTTCCCTGGCTCTCCACGGACCAAATTGAACTGGGCTGCTACGGCATTGAGAAGGAAGGATGGTTTGACCCGTGGGCCCTGCTGATGGGTTTCAAGAAGCAGGCGCGTTCCTTTGGCGCTCAGTTTGCCAACGGAGAAGTGATTGGCTTCGAGTGGGATGGCACTGGGGCTTTGTCGGGAGCAGTGGTGGATGCTGGCGATGGCATTCAACGCACCGTGAAGTTCGACACCTGCGTACTGGCGGCAGGAGCTCACTCTGGTCAGCTGGCTAGCCTAGCAAATATTGGCAGCACCCACGCGAAGGAGGCACTGCTGCGAGTGCCTCTGCCGGTGGAGCCACGGAAGCGATATGTCTATGTGTTCAGCACGCAGGGCAAGAATTGTCCTGGCTTGGCCACGCCGCTGACCATAGATCCCGATGGCACGTACTTCCGACGCGATGGCCTGGGCGGTAACTTCCTCTGCGGACGCAGTCCCTGCGACGAGGAGGAGCCCAATTGTGATACCTTAGATGTGGATCATGGCTACTTTGACACTGATATCTGGCCAACCCTAGCAAACCGTGTGCCCTGCTTTGAGGCTGTCAAAGTGCAGAGCAGCTGGGCCGGCTACTACGAACACAATACGTTCGATGCCAATGGCATCATAGGCAGGCATCCACACTACAGCAACCTCCTCATAGCGGCTGGATTCAGTGGCCATGGCATTCAACAGACGCCGGCTGTTGGACGAGCCATTTCTGAACTGATTTTGGAGGGCAGGTTCAGCACTCTGGACCTGTCGCGCCTGAGCTTTGATCGTATTGTAAAACAGCACCCCATGTTTGAGGTTAATATAGTCTGAGGAGGCGAATATGTAGGAAATTCGCTTCAAATTTGAAATCTCGCTTTTTGATGCAAATGCGAGAGATCAAAAATAAGATCTTGTGTCTTCCACGATCAATTACATTTACATCAGCTGTCTGGGGTACGCATATCGCAAAGTCAACTGAGACGTCATCACTGTCAGTTACAGGCACCGAAAAATATGATATCAAGCAAATAATATATTCCGCGATATTTTAATATAAATATGATTCTATCATGCCACATCCCTAATTTCTCGCTTTTTCCTTCGGAATACTTACGGTATATTTGGAAAATGAAAAGGTATTTCTCACACGGGTATATTTGATCGATAAATCCACGGTCACACTGTTCGCCACACAAAATTTTGCACACAAGCAGGCGACGAAGTTTTTTTTTTAAATAATAACAAAATGCTATGGCGTTGAGCTAAGCCCAACACTTTCACTTGCCCGTCCACCTGGGGAAGAAAGCAATAGTGTGGTTCTTCAGCAGATGTTCGTACATCCCTTCGCCCCATATCTATGAGTGTTTGTGTTTGCCCATTGCTTCCCAGTGAATCACTAAAAAAAAAGTTAATAGCAACACGCAGCGGAGATAAGAAAGAGTGCGCTTCCAACCGCACCGCCCCCACCCCAACCACCGACTAACCGCAGCGCTTTGCAACAGCCACAGAAGAAGCAGCCCCACAAGTTGTCCCCACGCACGAAGACAACAGGGCCACCGAGGAATTGGCAGCCAAAGTATTTGGTTGCATCAATAGAATGGGCAACGACGATCTCCGGCGGAGAAAGACACCTTGCGGATTTTGCATGGCTGTGTTCAAGTGGATTCCGGTTGTATTCATAACCGCCGTCATTGCCTGGTCCTACTACGCCTATGTCGTGGAGCTCTGCATACGTGAGTAGGCTCAATATGATGATTGCCATTGATTCATTAATTGGATTGCTTTCCTTTGCAGGCAATGCCGAGAACCTCGTGGGGATGATTTTCATGCTGTTCTTCTACCACATAGCTTTGATACTGTTCATGTGGTCCTACTGGAGAACCATAATGACATCGGTTGGCCGAGTGCCAGATCAAGTGAGTGTTGGTGGTGTTTGTGTGATTCACACGCTCTTATCGGCGGCAACCTACCGAAAACTGTTTGCGATAGTGCATGGGGGTGGGGAGGGAAGGTCTAGCCTGGGTTTACCCCTTTCGAGTTTGTCGTACACAAATTAATGTTTCTAATTGTTTCTAGTGGCGGATACCAGACGAGGAAGTGACTCGCCTATTCCGTGCGGATAACCCAGAGACACAGAAGCGCATTTTGAACAGCTTTGCCCGCAGCTTGCCAGTTACCAATCGGTGAGGAGTGGAAGTCTTCGAACTAACTTTGCAAACTAACAAACGATATCCATTTGTATTTTGCAGCACAATGAACGGCTCTGTCCGGTTTTGTGAAAAATGTAAGATCATCAAGCCGGACAGGGCGCATCACTGCAGTGTGTGCAACAGCTGTGTGCTGAAGATGGATCATCACTGCCCCTGGGTGAACAATTGCGTCAACTTCTACAATTACAAGTTCTTTGTATTGTTTCTGGGCTACGCTCTCGTCTATTGCCTGTACGTTGCATTCACCACACTGCACGATTTCGTTCAGTTCTGGAAGGTAGGTGCCGTAAGTTTCGATCTCTTAGACTCTTTTTCGTATTATCCCTGCATGCATGCTTGCCATGCATCCTGCATGAACAGCCAGTAGTTAATGAATGTATTTTTCCGTTTTACTGTATTGTCGGTACATATTGTACCTTGTACCTTGTACTTACTGATAAAACAAGTACGAAAATAATGGTTACTCGGAACAGGGCCAGCTGAACGGCAGTGGCGTGGGCCGTTTCCACATCTTGTTCCTGTTCTTCATATCCATCATGTTTGCCATTAGCTTGGTGAGCCTGTTTGGCTATCACATCTACCTGGTGCTGGTCAATCGCACCACCTTGGGTGAGTATAGCATCACGTGTTTAACTACTATATAATTTACCATCCATCCATCTACACAGAATCTTTTCGAGCACCAGTATTCCGTGTCGGCGGCCCGGACAAGAACGGCTTCAATTTGGGCCGCTATGCCAACTTCTGTGAGGTGTTTGGGGACGACTGGCAGTACTGGCCTTTGCCCATCTTCACCAGGTACGTGGACATCGCCGGTTTATTTACTAAGCACATCTAAGACCAGTCTCTGGCATTCTCTCACTCTCATTTGCATTTTTAATAATACTAATACAAATACTGTTCTGCACCCGAGAAAGCAAAGCTTCTACTCTCTGTCTCTCTCGCTCTTTAGTTGTTGTTTTTGTGCGCTTTTGTTTTTTTTTTATTTATATGATTTGGCAAATTAAAGGCATGCCCCACATCCAAGTCCCAAGTCCATGCATAAGTAGTTTGCCCACCATTTGATACCCACCCCCCTATCCCACAATTGTGAATCTCAAACGTGTGTTCCATGTTCAATGTTCAAGAGCAACAAACAAACAAAACAAAAAACTTATCTAACAAAAAATTTACACAAAATGTAGACTAAATAAAACGTTATATGTCTCTTTTATATCTAAAAATGTGGAGATTAGAAAGCAACAATCGAATGTTGTCCGATCTCTTTTTGTAATTTAGTTGTAAGCAACATCCAAAATTATCATTTCGTTTCTCCCCCGCCCCGTTTCTCTCTGGTTTGTGTTTGTGTAAATAACGAGATGTCCAGTGCCCAGTGGTCAGTGCTATAAATAGAGTTTAGTCCCTTACTAAAAAAAAAAACAATTTAGATGCGAGTTCTCTTCTGAATAAGTAACTAATTTTAAAATTCCGCGCCTAATGCTCTTAACACCTGCTTGAAATTCCGATTACTGCTTGCGGGACTAGGCTTTGCAAGCAGTGCTCTAACACACTAGTTATCTCTGTCTAGCTAATTGTAAAACCCCGTTTGGTTGGTGGAATTTCAAGCAGTTGTCATGCATACAATTACCAAATGCTGAGCGCTCACAAAAGCTTACTAAAATAATATCAGCCACATGCCTCACAAAAAATCAAATGAACTCGTCTCAACACACACACACACACACATCTGTGCAAATTTATAACAATATAATAAAACAACATCAGCAAACAATTACAACAACAACAACAACACCAAGAACAAAAGCTAAACTGTAAAAAAAACCAACGCTAAAATCAAAACAAAAACAAAAACACATTTCTGTTTGCAAACTTTCGTTTAACAAATTACCAAAACCTTTTGCTTATCCACAATTTATGGAAAACGACTTGTTCGAATCAGTCGCGGTGATGGCTTCAGCTATCCAACATCCACCGATCAAAGCGGCGAGGCGCCCACCGTCCAGCGATATGCTGCCATGGGCGACACGACAACCAACAGGTTAGATGGCAATCCAACAGATAAGTTGATTGACGCTATTCCCCTCGACACCACACCCAATAACCATGATCAACCACCACCTCAACACCAACATCCACATCAAGTAAGAAGCCAGAACCAGGCGCAGCCGCAGTCGCAGCCGCAGCAGGCGCGCCACCAGGCCCGTCCAAACTCGCTAAATCTGCAACCCGCACTGGAACTGCCATTGGCAAACGGCCAATCATCAAACTGCAGCACGGCAGCAGTCCCGTCTAGTCAGATGGTCGTTGTCAATCTTGGCACCCTGCCAGAGGATGCCAACGGCTCGGCGGTCATCATCGATATGGTTGGCGATCATAGTGGAGCTGCTGCTGGTGTTGCCGCTCCCAAGGAAGCCTGCCGCCAGCCGAACGGGGATGTCCCACTGAACTAGATCCTGTAACTGTCGCTACGTAAACCCCTTTTAGATACGTATCCCCATGTATGTTTGTTGTATATCTGTGTAAACTGCCAGAACTGTTGCACTTGTGGCCCGTCGTCGTTGCAGTTTGTTTTTTATTGAAATGTATGTAAATTACCACTAAGTTACCTCTCTCTACACATATGTATGTGGGTAGACCATACTCCATACTGGGGGACCATGCCACACACGAGAAAACAAGTAAACGCCCCATAACAAATAGACATCTAAGTAAACTTCTAAGCAATATGTACATTTACTATGTGTGAGAGCCCCTCTTGTCGATGTTTTTAATGGAAATGTAATGGATGGCAATATTAAGTGTTAGTGTAGGGATGAGCGCGAGACCTGAATGTAGGGCAAATGTTAAGGTAGTTCCTAGATAGGGCACCCCACCTCAACATTCACCTAATCGTGCCCATCTCTGGGTTGATCCCGATTAGAGTTAGTGTTCCCCATTCATGTCACCCATGTAGATAGCCAGCCCATCTCCGTGACTTAACCAATGAGATTTCAGCAACTGAATCGAAACATGCACAACCCATACAGAGAATTTCTTATATACATATCTACGATTCAGGCATTTCTTATTGCTTTTAATTAATGTAGTTCTAGTTGGTAACTCACTTACTTATTGCAAGTTGATTTGGGTAGATTCTTTTTTTATACTTTTGATACGATGTTTTAGTTTATTTTTCTATAATTTTTTACCTAAATATATGCGCTTTTATTGCATTTCTGTAAGAAGGGATGAAACGAACTTAAGAAGTATGGAAAATATATTTTAAAGATCAACGAAGAATTGTTTTTAATTTGCCAAAAAAACAAAAAAAATCTCCCTTTTTCTCTCTCTTGGATGGCTTAGCTTCTGTTGCACGGCACCAAGTCAATCCATCAATCAATCAAATACACACGCACACACTACTAATCATGCTCGAATATTTCCCCGACCCAACAAATACATATCCATCACCCTTACAAAATTAAATGTATAAATTGTACCGAAAGCCTGCTCAAATATAATGCCAACATCTCTTAGCTTTGGCGATGGCATTAGCTATCCCATACGACACCTTGAGGACGACTCCGAGACCCTGTTGGGCTACCACAGCGACACACGCATCGAGATGGACGAGGACTTCCTGCCGGAGTCGCGCTTCCTGCACTCGATTCCATAGCCAATCATGACAAGCGACAATGTGGCCACGTATTATATTTAGTGATTTTGTTTTACGGATTTCCTTTTGTTATGTGTAAATACGAGCAGTAATGGACAGAGGATTAACTAGGTCATAATCTTTAAGTTATCAAAGTGTGCATGATGATGAAGATGTTGGGGATGGGATGATGATGATAATGATGCCGATATGTATGGATGAATGTAACAATGTTAATGTTGGTGGGGTGGGAATAAGCACTAGCACTTGCTTGGACATTCGCGATGGAAACTTTAAACTGTATTCAATTAGTGTTTAAGTAGACAGTTACTAGAACATATAACCTTTCGATCAAAAAGTATGTAGATATGTCTGTCGGCATACAGCTCTAGTTATGCAACACAAAAACAAAGCACTGCAATATCCTGAACAGTATATAAATACACACGAGACACGAGTACATGAAACACATACATATATATAAATGTATATCTAGAGTACGTAATATGGTTAACAATTTAGTGGAAAAAAAACAATACAAATCAAATGAAACTCTAAGCTTTGAATGCGCGCATATGCGAGTCGATTCGAGTACGTGTGCATATGTTTCGGAGAGTAATAGCAATACGGTTCAATATATTTACAAAATATAAAAATTCCAAATTTAAACTCAATCAAAACGACTTAATTCATCGTCACTGTCGCTGGCGTTTGTTTTCCTGTTGCCGCTTGTTGTTGGCACCACTTCAAAGTCATCCTCCATGGCGGTCTTTGTCGCTGACGGATCGCCAAACGGATTCGCTGACAGCCTTGCTGGTGCGGCAACAACTGGCTTTGGGGTAGGAACAATTTTCTTTGGAGATGGAGTCGCTTCCTTTGGCGCAGGTTCCTCAGTCACCTCAGTTTCATCTGGCGCTTCCTCTACGAGCTTGCGTTTCTTCTGCTTCTTGCTAATCAATACATCCCGTCCCATAAAAGTGCCTGTGTCCTCGCTGCGCGGCAGCAAGTCACTCAGATCGGTCTCCACATCGGCCAGCTCCGGTTGCAGCTTCTCCTGCAGGGCCGCCAGTGCAATCAGCAGCGCCTCCTCAGTGCGAATGGTGCGTGAGCCTTGACGGGGCAGGACATTCACATAATGGTCGAACAGCATTTCGGGATCATCCACAGTCAACTTATCGTCGTTGGCCAGCGCCTCTTCGAGACCTTGGAGACCGCCGAAGACGATGAGCAAGTGTTTGTATTGAACAGAACGGTTGGGTACCTCGTGGACGTTGGTGCCGCGATCAGAGGTACCTAGCGTTACATCGTAGCTGCTCTCGTATGGCGACTTGGTGAATATGTCCGACAACGAATGGGCGATGCGCACCTGGTATCCCCAGTAGACGCCTGTCTCCCGCCGCGGCTCATCCGGACTGACCAGAGTTCCACGCTGCTTTCTGCTTGTGTCTGTAGGGGTGGGGAGATTAACATTTTAGTCTTTTACCTACTGATAATTCTACAACTGAAACATACCGCTTGATGGATCCATTTTGACAGTTACACGCACCCCTGGCTCAAGGGCCTTGTCGACGAGGACGTCGTTGAGGAGCCCCACGTTGGCGTAGCTCTGTCCGTCTTTGGCCTTCTTGTCGCTAATGACACCCTCGCGGTAGCGAAACTTGCTTTGCTGCCTCAGATGATGGGGGGTGTCCAGAGGATTCAACAGGCCAGAGTACTTCAGGTCCTTGTGCAGAGGAAAGAAGTATTTTCGCAAGTACTGAGGACACTCTAGATACTGCAGGATGCGGGCCAATTGCAGAGAGCTGCTGCGCACCGTGCCAGTCGCATTGCCCTCCGAGTCCTGCTCGTAGCTGCGCTTCGTCTCGCGAGCTGTCGCCAAGCCTACATCGTCAAAGACTATCACCTCGTTGACGCGAAATATGCAAGCGGCCCGAGCAATCTGGCCGGCAACATAGGCCCTCAGCTCTGCGGACTGGGCGTTCTCCAGAATAGAGCCCGGCACTGCTATGCTCAGAGTGGATGGATTGGGCCTGTTCTTCATTGCTTGTGCTGCACTTGCGGCAGCATCTGCCTTGGCTTCCGACTCCTTGGTCTGGTTCATCTGTTTGAGGAGCTTCTCCTGTTTCCGCTGCCGTTTCAGGGCCTTACGCTCTTCGTTTACTTTCTTCCACGACTTGTGGGGTTCCGTGGCCTTGCCATTGCTCACGACTGTTGGGGCGGCTGGCATGACTTTAGTTTAGGTTTGTTTAAACAGCGGTAAAATTTGTTAAAAACAAACTGTGCACGTGCGAAATAACGTCAGTGTGACCAGTTACCAGAATACGCCGATATCCCATTAAATCCACTGGTGGAACTAGTTCGAGTTACTATCGGTGTCCAAAGCGATTTATATTAATCGAACACATCGCTTGATGGTTTTTATTGTCAATTGTTTTAAATGGTTCATTAACTGGTTTAAAAAATAATTCTATTTATTACTTGCCTGTGATTTTGGTTCTTGTACGTTTCATACTTTCTCTCACAATCGCGTCTGAAAATTCCCAAACCATCGATACTATCTATTTTATCTTCGATTTGATGGTGTTCCAGCCCTGTCGCTTGTTGCTTTTCATCTCTCGAATTCTTGTCGATTTCCGGGTTACCCCTGCAATTGAGGGGACGTTTCGCCATTAGTAAATTTTTCAAACAAGATGAGCCGCGAAGTACTCGATCCTCCTGTTCAGGGCATGAGCCAGAACCGCCGCTATCGTGTTAATGTTGTACACGAAGATTTTGGCGGCGACAAGTGGAATGGCGGCAACAAGCAAGGCCGCCCAGCAAACAAGGGCTATGAGGAGCCCGGTATGTGGCAACAGTAGAGTATTTGACTGCATTACAATTCTTGTTCATAGATCTTTACGGCGAAGATGACGACGAGGAAGACCCGGCCGTCGCCCAGATTGAAGAGAATGGTTCTGGCGGCTATAAACTTTCATTCCATGTGTCAAAGTGAGTGTAACAGGCCCGCGCACATGTGCAATGTTCCATTCGAGTCACTCCACTTCCAGATCATTTTATGGCGGACTAATTGGTCTCAAGGGATCGACCAAACGTCGCATCGAGGAAGAAACCCGATCGGAAATTTACATTCCACGCCAGCACGAGGAGTCTTCCAATGTGACAATCAAGGCCAGGGATCGCAGCCAGGTGTGTGCCGCCTTGCGCCAGATACGCTGCCTCGTTGGCTCCCTGCGCAGGAAGATGCGTCCAACCCATTTTCTGGCTGTTCCATTGAACTTTGGCGAAGTGCAGAATGGTTTTCTGGAGCTTAAGGTAACCAGGACGCTGGGACACCAGATCAGCCACTTATTGTGTATTCACTTTGCAGAAAAGCATTTTGGAGGCCCAGTTTCCGGGCATCGACGAGGAACTCTTCATTTCCGAGATCTGTATCCACATAACATTGGGCGTGTACGTGCTGCTGGATGACAACGAGCGCAAGAAGGCGCTGGAGGAGCTCGAGTTCTGTCGCTCCATCCTGGCTGATCTCACAACTCCATTCGAGATGAAAGTCAAGGGTCTGGAGATCATGAACGATGATCCAAGCTCCGCGCGCATTTTGTACGGCTGTGTTGAGGCTCCTGAGCTGCAGAAGTTCGCCGACCGATGCCTCGCCCATTTCCAAACCACTGGATTGGCCGCCACGGATAACAACGAACGCGATTCCATCAAGCTGCACATGACCGTGCTAAACAATCGCTATCGCAAGAAGGCCAACAGTGCAGCCAAGACTCCCAACAGCTTCGATGTGCGCGAGCTACTGAAGCAATTCGGGGACTTTGACTTTGGATCTGCCCAATGTAGCGCCGTTCACTTGTGCGCTCTAAATTCGAGTGGAACTGATGGTTTCTACAAGATTAGTGGCAGTCTTAAATTCTAACAAGTTCCGCTGTCAAGCCTAATCCACTTCTATGTTCATACGTATTCAATAAATTCAAGCACAGAAAAACGTACACATATATAATTTATTTATTGAATATTGTTGCAATTTTTCTCAAATCAGCATTGTATATTTGCGTTTGGACTGCATTTGTTTTACTCCGTGTATAGTGTTTTGGGCTCTGAAAGGTGGCCATCTGTGCATTTCAGGGCTTTCGCTTGGCATTAACTAATTCGGTGCCAAACGAAAGAATTGTGCACAGCAATTTATTCTATTGAATGTTGCTTTTTCTGTTGCTGTTTCGCTTTCACTTCATTTGTATTACAATAAATATAAAAATATATATATTTACTCGTTTATGTGTGAGGATTTGTGGGGTGAAATCTTTTATTGAATTAACAAAAATATGTAATGGGTAAAACAAGATAATAGGTTATATAGGGTGTGTTGTGTCCTTAAAAGCTACAGAGTAGGAAGTCATAGACAAGTGGAGGACATGGGCCTAACTCTAAAGAGAACCAGGTGGCATGAGAGGAGAGTTATATGAGTATATAGATAGATAGATATAGCGGAAGATACCCCATTCACACACACACAAATGCGCACACTTGTAAAAAATTAATCAAATTGAGTGTAAAAAAACGACATCTTGTCTTAATTACTAACATTAACTACGCACAATTTGTGTTTGTTCTAGTTTTTGTCGCCTTGGCTTAGTACTTTTTGTTTTTTTTGTCAATATATCTTCAGTCTAAAGTTAAGTTTTGGTTGAATTTCTCTTGTGTGGTATGTTGCAGCTGTAAGAGGATTTCATTGGTTCTTCGGGCGGGATTTTCACTACAATAATGAGTTTAGAAAATTGTTTTAGTGGCTGGTACATAGACTATATGGAAAACACGCAAACATATATGCATTAGTAGTAGGTATATCCGATTTCTGCACAGTACAGAAATTTGTATATGGAAGATTTCTTAATTAAACGACCGAGTCGCACAGTGCGTCCCAAAAAGCAGCATCAGACAGTTTGATAGATTCTGATAGTGTATGGCTAAACGCTTCTAGTCAAATTCAGTCAGTTGTCGAATATCTTATGAAATTGAAGCTAGGCTCTCAAAGAGATCTAAATACAAAGAAGATTTGGGGGCATGTGCGATATGTGTACAACTGTGTGCATGCTTTGAAACGCACTGTAGGCCGCAGATAGTTTTAACAACAATTAGACTTTTGTTACACACTTAGATACATAACTATTCTCAACATATGCAGTAGGATTTGTGTTGTTTCTTGCCAGATTCACATGCATGTATATAGCGTTTACTTATTTATTAAAAAAGTTACTTTAATTCAAGCAATTCGTATTCAATTCAATTCAATCAAAGATCTAGATTCTAGAATGAAAACCACAGAAACCATAAAAATGTAATGTGTTCGTGGCTTATCTGTTTCTGTGTCTACATTTGAGTGTATTTTGTGTGTGTGTGTTGTGTGCGTAGTGTCTGAAAAAAATCAATCAGGTCTATCCATGGTCCTACTTCATTCCCATTCCCTGCCGTGGCACTCATCTCGTACGTCCTCGTCCTTGTCATCATTGTTATTGGTGTTGTTGATCTCTTTCTCTAGAATTGCTCGCGCTCGCCGCTACTATTTTGCATGACCATTACTGAGCACCGCTGGGAGCACGTTGGCCTGCTGCACCACCGCATTGATCACTTCAATCTCCTTCTTGAGGAAGGCGGCGCTGTTCTCCTCCGCTGCATGATCGGCGCTACCTCCACCAGGTGCTTCGGCGCGTTGTCCGTTCTCATGCACAGAGGATGTGTTGCGCTTGCGGAGTCCCACAGAAGCTGCTGCCGCATCCAGTGGTGCTGTGATGGTGCTGCCACTCGGCAATTTCAATTTGGGAAACTCGATGTCGCGCATTAGATCGTTCTTGAACTCCACAATGCCGCTGACGGTGTCGGTTACAGTCTTATCAATAAATTCCTCAATGTTTTTGGTCTCCGCCTCGAACTTCTCCTTCAATTTGCTGGACAACTGATCCATTTCGCACTGGTCGTGTGGCACGCTAATGGCGTCGCGGGCGTTGGTCGGCGGCTTTGGACTCTTCGGTTGCGGCTGCTGCTGCGGCTGCTTCTGTTGCTGCTGTGGATGATTCGAGGGCTGTGGGCGTGGTTGTAGTATTACATTGTTCTGTTGCTCTTTCTGCTGTTGTTGCTGTTGCTCTGTAAAAAGCTGCTGTGGTGTGTTGTCTTTACATTTAGCTTGCTTATCCTCGTCCTCATCCTCGTTGAGATCATTGCTGCCGGCCAGTGCCGCTGTGGCCACCAGGGGCACCGAGGTCGGTGAGGAGTCCCTGACTCTGGCGTCGGCCGCCACATTTTCGCCATTCTTGGACGAGCGTGCGCTCCTTTCGCCGCGTATAAATTGGGGTAAAATAAATATGATCACTATTGAAATGATGTGAAGGCACAAATAAAATCTCAGGTACAATTTGATGCTGCCCTGTAAATACAAATCGAAAGAGACCATTTAGTTTAAGGATCATCTCCGCATCTGCTGGAGTCGAGAATGCTCACCATAAATTCAAGCAGAACGAATGGGAATGTGGCATAGCCCATCACAATGCGTGTGATTAGACAGGTGAGAATGTCGTAGAACATTCGTGTGAGCTGTGTGCTCTGGAAGCGATGACGGAAGAGTCTGCGTCCCATACGGGCGGCGGTAACCGTCACGGCTCCGGTGGCAAAGGTCAGATAGTAGCCCGGATAGAAGCCATGCCATACGGCACTCAATGCAAAGGTGAGCAGTGTGCCGTACCGCTTTGGCACACGCTCATAGACGAGGGTGCGAAGCCAGCGATTTGTGCCGCAATTCCAATTGTTGATGGCATCGCGCATGTTCGACGAAAACTGCCATGGGACGACAATGGGGATAAAGATTATTTAACGGATAAAAATAGCAAACAGAAAAGATTTCCCTACCTCAAACGACAAGACATTGATGTTGGATATTAGATCCCATTTGGCATTGCCGTCCTTGTCGTAGCCGGCAAAGCCGAGACCAGCGTTATTGCATATCGCATCGGCCAGCAGCCATGCGTGATAATACTTGAAGCGTATGCAGGTGGTTGCCATCATGGCATACCAGTATTTATAGGCCATGCTGGTGTTCTCCAAGAAGTCATCCTCCTTCATATTCTTCACTGGATATAGCTTCACGAACTTCATGAATATGAAGGCGCACACGAGACTGCCAATCACTTTGCGTATCACGGTTTTCGTTGGCGATGGCTCCAGCACCAGCTCCGTTTTGCCATTGTCCAGTGAGCCCTGCAATGTACAAAGGAAATTAATCACTAATGACCATGGCAGGCAAAAGGATGAACAGGAAGCCCCACACAGATGGAAGGGGCAGTGGGTAGAGAAGCCAATTTATGGCAACTAATGAAATCACTGCAGCTTCCATTAGTGGCGACTGCTGCAGACGCTGTGACCTGACCACATAATGCACTTACGTTGCTGGCTGGACGCTTCAGCAGATTGTAGCCCTCTACGAACTCAATGTAGTCCTTGTAAAATACCAGTGGACCGGCCAGGATGCTTTGGAAATGCCACACATACGAGAAGTACTCCAATGCCGATGGCATTTTGCGAATGGCGTGATACTGCTGTGCCTTTGTCAGGTCCTATTAGGAGGAGACGAAATTGTTTTCAGTTTTTTAGAATTGATGGCGAGAGTGCAACTCAAAGTTAATTTACTCACCTCCTCCTCCCGCACGAAACCGTCGTGTATGCTGAAGGCCAGGCTGGTAACCTTTTGTGTGATGATCATTAGTGGCCCGGTAATGTCCAGAGCATAGGATCCATAGTCGTAGAGTTGTCGCATCAGGTGCACGCACAGCAAATAGCTCATGGCCACCAGCAAGACCGCTCTGCAATCTCAGTAAATTAGCGAGAGTTCAAATCAATCAGCGATTCTATGCCTATTCGTTACCTCTGCACAATGCGCGGATCTTGGGTGCGTATGACTATGTAGCAGATTGCCGGTAGACCGGCAATGTGTATTGCCTGCTGGCCAAAGCAAAAATAGCCAAAGGCCAGCCCCATCGACAGCGCGAATGTGTGGCGCAGCTTGCTGGACACCTTGGACGGATGCAGCAGCGAGCGGAAGAGCGAGGCCAGGAAGAGGGCTGATATTTGGCATATTAAAAAGTTTACCTGCAATGCAAAGGAAAATGTTTTGTTATAAGTTGCGTGAATTGTAAAGAAAGGTCTAGGGGTACTGGTTGGCCTTGGGAGAATGCCCTTTCTGGCGGGAGTCTCCCACTTAAATTTAATAGAGAATACGTCAATTTACACGTACATATGTACCTAGGGAAATTAAACCAAGTGCGAGAATCGTAACCAGTTCTCTGTTATAGCGGTGCAATACGATCCCCCTTTGAGATCCCAACCCCAACCAGAACACATGCGGTGTGCACGTGCCTTTTCTGATGTGCAATGGGCATCAGAGAGGAGCAACGATTGCATCTTTTGTCGTCCAATGCTCTTGATCATGATCAAGAATCCGCACAATCACAAACACGCTTTGTGATCAATGTTCGATTGATGCAGTGGTGATCCCCCTTGGCCTTGGCGCGAGTGGGTTGGCTTTTAGTTCAATGTAAATTCTACGTGAATTTCGTTCTCGGCGATGCCCTTTGCCAGCTGCCAGCTGACATTGAGAAACGAGAGCACCGCAGCAGCGACCATTCAAATAGATATTTATTTATGATCTTTTTTTTTCGCCACTCACGCTCGTGCCTGTCAATGCATAAACAACGATTGGGGTGGGGTGGGGTGACAGGCCCTGCTGAATTGGGTTCGGTAACAAGCACATGATATAAAGCCCATAATTGATATCAATTGCTTGCCACTCGCTCAACTTGATTTTGAGCTCGTTTGAAACGCATTTTACTTTGTTGCTGATAAGGTCCGATAGGGAGAGGTCCACCAGCCTCAGAACAACAGAGAACGAACCTCAGGACCCCTGGCGATTCATTGACAATTCATAAGCCCGAAGGCCAAGCGGATGCCGCGATTACCACTGTGCCTTATCAGGGACAATGTTGTGTCTACTCAACTCTGAAAATTTATTAATAGTTGTACGTAAACATATTAAATATATACACTTATATATTCGTACATATCTGTTCCAGACTGTAATCAGTTTTTACATTTGCCGCAAATGTTAATCACAGATTTTAAGTTGAATCTTAAGTTGAAATCGAATCTTGGAGTCAATGACTTCAAACGCGCGTCTTTAGCTTTCTGTTGTTGTTTTCTGCTGATGTTGGTGTAGCAGATGTTGGTCAAATGTTTGATTAGATTGCTATTTATTGAGTGGATTACTGTTGGTTAGGATACACGTTGATATACATGTTGCACGTATCATATCCGCTGATCCTTTCGTCTTCAGTTGCGCTTGGCGGGACAATTCAGCACCAGGCTGCGACGGCGGCACTTGCCTTCCTCCAGGTCGAACCACTGGCCGGCTCTGCACTTGTGCAGCACTCGGTGTCCGCTGCGGCACTCGTAGTAGCGGCGGCAGTGCTTCTCGTCCTGCAGGTAGCTGCCGTCAGCCCTTCCGCTGCACTCGGCGTCTCCAGTTGTGGTGACGCTGGAGACGCTGGTGGAGCCGGAGAAAAGATCTAACAGAGGCTTGGGAATGAGCTTCTCGATCAGGCTGGCAGGTGTTGTGGCAGCCGTTTCACAGGGTGTTGTTGTTGTTGTGGAACATGTTGTTGTTGTTGTAGTACACGGGGGTGTTGTTGTACACGGTGGTGGCGGAGGTGTTCTTGTACAAGGTTGTGGAGTCGTTGTAGTTGTGGTACAGGGGGGAGGTGTTGGCGTACACGGTGGTGGAGTTGTTCGTGTACACGGTGGAGGCGTTGTTGTTGTTGTGGTGCACGGTGGCTCAGGTGTTGGTGTGCACGGTGGCGGAGGTGTTGGGGTACAAGGTGGTGGTGGTGGAGGTGTTGGAGTACACGGAGGTGGAGTCGTTGTTGTTGTTGTGGTACATGGTGGCTCAGGTGTTGGTGTACAAGGAGGTGGTGGTGGAGGTGTTGGAGTACACGGAGGTGGAGTCGTTGTTGTTGTTGTGGTACATGGTGGCTCAGGTGTTGGTGTGCACGGTGGCGGAGGTGTTGGGGTACATGGTGGTGGTGGTGGAGGTGTTGGAGTACACGGAGGTGGAGTCGTTGTTGTTGTTGTGGTACATGGTGGCTCAGGTGTTGGTGTACAAGGAGGTGGTGGTGGAGGTGGTGGTGGAGGTGTTGGAGTACACGGAGGTGGAGTCGTTGTTGTTGTGGTACATGGTGGCTCTGGGGTTGGTGTACACGGTGGCGGAGGTGTTGGGGTACAAGGTGGTGGTTGTGGTGGTGGTGGTGTTGGGGTACACGGTGGTGGAGTCGTTGTTGTTGTTGTGGTACATGGTGGCTCTGGTGTTGGTGTACATGGTGGTGGAGTCGTTGTTGTTGTTGTGGTACATGGTGGCTCTGGTGTTGGTGTACACGGTGGCTTGAGGGTGGTGGTGCTGCACGGCTCCTGAGGGTCTGCAGGCGGCTGAGCAATGCTGTGCGAGTCTGCGACTACTGCCACAAGGGCCAGCAGAAGGAGGCTTGCTGAAAATGGAATCGTCATTAAGTCTAAGGACCTACTCGTTCCTAACACTGCGACACTTACAAAAATTCATTGAAAACTACAGGCAGCTCGAAAGGATAACTAACTGCAGTTGGTTACTTTACCGCTTTCGCTTAGGTGCTCTGAAGACTTCTCCGAAGCACCGGCCTTTTATAGTCACCCGTTCAATGGTCGACTCAAGTGGTCTCCGTGTATCTGGGTCCACCGACAAGCAAGTGACCACATTTCCTGATAATTTTGGACCAATTTGCAAAGTGCATTCGGCTTTACAACTCCGTTGTCAGAGAATAACTTCCTTCCTTGCATTATAGCTTCAATGCGTCAAAGTACCTCAAAACCATAACAACTAACCAAATATTTCAGGATAATCATTTAAAATTTGACTTGGACGGTGATAGATAATACCCAAATTCCATATACATATGTATAATCTAAAAAAAATAACAAATTGTGGTTTAAATATCGACAACTCACTGTACCAGTAGTTTCTCCTTTTAGCTATCTTTTCAAAACACTTTGCTAGCATCTTACAAGTTCTGTTCTCAAATTTCGTAATTGCCAAGGTACACGTCGGACTGTCGATAAGAGTTGTATACTCAACGTGTACATATTAGTGTACGAATATAAGATATAAGACATATTATCTCGAAAGCAATGTCCAACCAAGTATGACTGTAAAAATAAGTATATACATATGTACCTCCTCGCGCCACAGGTCAAAGACAAAGCCACAATGGCCTGATGGGCTAGGGTCTTTCATCATATCGATAAGCGCAATTCGTGTGAGGTTTGTTTCCTTCGTTATCATCAAATGCCGAGTAAAGAGTTGAATTACAGAACTGATTAGAAGGTACACACGCACATAAGTGTATACAATTAGCCGATAAATTTTGGCGTGTACACTCCGCAGAAAGGCCACAAAGTACAAAATAAGTCTCCCCATACAAATACGCAGTGTTGTAATCATCATCCAATCCATCCATCCATCCAAAGAGCTCATGCGCAATTATTCGAGTTGGCAATGCTCTGGGAAAAACCGGTTAACTGGGAAGACAAACTGCACAAAAGCCAGCCAGCACTGCCACCGCAATACCAAATGAAAGGAAAATCTTGCTTAAGAATAATATTTCAAGTCGAAATACAGTGGAAGTAGCTCGCGGATGGGATTAGGCCCCAACAAGTGGGTGGGCGGCGGCATTTTGTTAAAGCAGGAGAGCAACAATATCTAGCTCGAGTTCATGATAAATGCAAGAGTATACGGAAGAAACTCATCTGCCTGCTTGGGAGCATGCTTGGTTTCACCTTTTGATTCAGATTGAGCCAGACAGTTTTGATGGTTGGGGTATGCCCTACCTGAGGGCTTCTCAGCTGACCTCGAAAACGGGTCTCTGTCAAGTGCTCAAGGTGAAATAATTAAATTGAGCATAAAAACAGTGAGCCAATCGAATTTCAACATTGATATTGAATTTCTGGTCACGCAATGCTAAGGAAGCCCCCCTTGCATTTCGATTGTCAGCTGTTTTTGACATGCTGCAATCGAAGGGTGGCATTTCAAACACGATTTTATGCACTAGAATAGCAAATAGTTTAAAGAGAAATCTTTACCCCTCTTTCGTGACTTGTCTTCCTGCCTTTGCGACGCGGCTGTTTGCGCTATTGTCTGAAACTTGATGTGAAGATAAGACGTTGCTATAGTTTCAGGCCAACGGACGGACAACAATGCAGCTTAGGGGAAACTATTTGCGTGCTCATCTTCCTATTGTTCTATGGCGTTCTTCAGAGTAGAGCTTTGTAGGGCTGACAAGGGCCTAAATTGCAACAGAATGTTGTACAAGAGCTGCCAGTGCTGAAGCCCATCAGTCAACTAAAATGTTTATGGGCAAAACACGAATGCAGGCAAACACACAGCAAACATGCACCACAAATGGAAATATAACCATAAATAATTTAATAAACAGGGGAAGAGGCAGTGGCGGAGGCGAGAGCGGGAGTGCGCCAAGCAAGCGCGTACCGAAAAGTGGCGTGATCACTATAAATAAACCAAAAACAATAAAAGCAACAACAGAAATATCGTTCCCAATGCGAACGTACGATAAAAAGCAAGAGTGCGAGTAGAAGACAAGAAGGTGAAGACAAAGAACAAAGAATCAAGAAAGCTCTAGGTTATCTCAACGCAATAAAAAAAAGTTATACTGTGGAACAAAAGCGAGAGTAACCGATTGGCTCGGCTTGAAATTGCTTCCATATATGTGTACTTATGGTTTTGTTTGATATACCCAGCATAAAAATGTAGCCCAGGGTATGCAAACAACCGTTATATGCTAAAATGGCGCCACCAAAGACCAAACTCAGGGAAAAAGAAGAGGCGGCAAGTGACAACCGCACAACAGCCGCCGCGTGCTGCTTTCAACAGAGTTCACAACATCTGGCATCCCACTCAAGGTCATAGAAATAATAATTTATTACAATCTATGCATATGGAGGGAGAGTGGGAGTAAGAATGAGTGTGCAGAGAGCACAGCGCAACAATTGGTCACACATGCCAAATGGCCGCCTCTCTCTCTCTCTCTCTCTTTGTCAATTTACCGGTGCTGCTCTCTTAACCCTTTTGGCCCGACGCCATGCATTACAATTACCAATTTATATTTATTTCAATTGATTTACACTTTGCATTTTGATCGACCGGTTCAATTTCCAGTGCTACGCAGTGCCACAGCAGATAGAAAAGTTGTGAAATATAAATATTATACATACATATGCACGTACATTTATACAACAACAAAAATGAGTTGTTTATTGCTGTTTATTAATAAAAGAAAATACACACACAAACATCATTGTGCATGTTGAGGAGTAACCGTGGGAGGTGCGCTGAGAGAGAAAAGAGCGAGAAAGCAAATGAAAACAAACTGTTTATGGGTTGAGAAAATATGCCGCCATTGACCGGCCGGGACTGCAGCAACAGCTCATTGGAGCCGATCAATACTGTCAGCATTATAATGCCATAGAATTACATACATATTTATACATACATATGTAAATGCTTTCGGGATGAGGCAATTCCTCGAACAATTGGCTAATTCACCGGCATTGCGCATTTGCGTGCTTCAACCTTCGATTTAAATGTACATAATAAAACTAATAAAACATTTCGTGATAATGATACGTCAGCTAATAGTGAGCTCTTTCCAAATGTGTCATACACCCAAACATCCATCCGCTGCCATCAGGAGGAAGTTAAGTAGCTCCTAAGACACCCTGCAACTCTGATTCATGAGCGGAGCTGGGTGGGGTCTAGCAGGGGACAATAATATCAGCTGAGCCGCCACACAGAGGCGTGAAAGAGAGCGCGCACACACACACACATACATATGTATGTACGCCGACGCTCGCTCACATTTACTGTTGCTGCCATTTGTTTGCAAACAAAAGAGCTAAAATTCAATTATCGTGGAGCTCTTTGCGGGAAGGGGGTTGTTAGGAGCCATGATAAAAGTCGGTTAAATCGAATTTCAAGTATCTTTTGATAGAGACAACGGACAGCCAACCATTTTTCGAGTATGCGTGCTTCAATATCAGCCAAATTCGCACTTTATTAACACGTATGGACTACATACACATGCATACGCATAGGTGGACGGCGGCGCCTTTACATCGGATGTTGGTATTAGGTCATCAGCATTGAAAATATTACTACTCAGTAGAGTATATTACGAGTATGGCCATCATTTCATTCGAAGTGCTAAAAGGTTTTTGCTGGGCCAGCTAATATACCTAAAACGGATTTGGGCCAGGCCCTAAGCGCTGCGGATAAATGCATACAAATGCATGAATGAATCACACTTTTATTTCTCTCGTTCTTCACCTATGTACATATGTATGTATGTATTTACATTCGTATGTAGTTGCCGTTATGCAAATGAGATTACGGTCAGCGGGTGAGAGAGTGGCACAAAGAAACACATGCAGAGTGTGAATATGTGTACATATACATATTTATGTATATATGTAAGTGCGACACTTGGCGATCAATTGCCCATGACATCCCCCCGAACCAGCCACCCCCACTCATACCTTTGTTAAATGATGCAAAAATCTTTAACTATCCCGAAACCAACGATGCGTCAAGATGAGTCCAATGTACAAAATGTCACGGCGGCGCATATTGTGTAGTTTACTTTTGTTCTAAATTGGAAGCGTACAGCGTGGAAAATTCCACAGATTATTCTTGGCGAGTGTCAACAGCCACCGCACCCCTCTCCACCCCTGATAAGAAAGTGGGACACCGAAAATCATTCACGTTTTGCATGCATCAAACTTAAATTTACATCTGTAGTTGTTGCTCCTTTCAGCCGGCAGACCAATTGAGGAATGTGGTATTAACACTTTAGGAGCACAGTTAAAATTTTCAATTTCGCGCTTAAACAACCCGAACAAACGGTAAAAAAGCTGGTAGGCTTGAACAGAGGATAACCGGCACATTTAACCTTCGTTTTGATTAACACTTTCTTTATTTTGTTGCTAAGGAAAGCACATTCCTTCCAGATCACTGCAGAATTTACCTTTTAAGTACTGAGCTTTGTCTGCAATATTAACACTCAACACATGAATACTTGTATGTATATAAGCACAGATAAACACGCACACGTGCACACACCCGTTTGATTTATGTGTGTAGATGGCATGGGAACGGAACGGATCGTAGCGGAGAGTTATAAGAACTTACCAAATCAACAGAGAGCCCCACCATGTCGGCCAGCCAGGTAAAGGCATGGCTCCCATTGTATAAATCATTCTCAATAAACTTGGGCGATTCGAGCATTTTGCCAGTGTTCGTTCTCCTTGTTGCTGTCTTGACTGCTACTCCTACTCCTCACTACTTCATTTGTGCGATTTTTTCGAATGGAAAAATTCTGTATGTACCGAGTCACAGACACTTTGTGCGAGCGCCCCCGAACGATGACACCCTCCTGTTGGGGCGCGAAACTTTGCCGACGCCGCGAAACGTTTACTTATAATTTTGTGCAATATTTTCGAATTTATTAATTTTTGGGTGTTTACGATTCCGTCCGTCAAAATGTTTACGAATCCGTCAGTGTGACCGCGAAATTATCGATAGAATATACCGTCAGGGCCTCGTAAATATACCAAAATATACTATTGCATCTTCAAAATATACCGTAGTCTTAAAGCAGATTCCTCGCTTTTGAGAAAGCGGAGATAGGATTAGGTCAGCAGAGAGAGCAAGATATTCTCTACTCTCTCCTCATTTTTGCGTCTCAATTTGAGCTCAGAAATCCCACAGAAATATACCAAATATACAAGCACCATTCCTCGACTTTAATGTTCTACTTGATAAAACTAGCTAGTTACTAGTCTGAGCGCTAAGACTACAATTTTATCCGATTTATCAATAATTTCTCCATAAGATTCACTAGTGCTCAATTGTTTAAAATATCCTGAAAAGTATATAATTTAACTAAAATGGTCACCCTGCTTGACAACATTCGAACATTCTGAGACTATTTAGGGCTGTCAAATTTGCCGACGATCGAATGTCCTACAAAAAATAATCGGTATTTTTGTGCGATACGCAGACCTATCGGTTGTATTTTCCAATGGTATCGATATCGACCCCTTGTCATCTCTAATTTGCGCACCACCAACACCAAGTTCTGTGTTTCTGTAATTTTTACTTGAAAATTTGAATATCAAAATGTTGGGCCGCAGCAGTGTCATTGCACGCAACTTCTCGCAATCCATGGTCCGCTTCAGCGGTCATGGTGGCGTTCCCGGAGAGGTGAGGCAAAGGAATTCAATAAAACCCATTGGTTACATAATTGCAAACGCTCAAATCCCTTACGGAAAATCAATGATATCATTGGAAAATTATGTTTGAATTTCAGAATCTGCCCTTCGGCCTGACAAACAAGTACAGGATCACCGCTCTGTTCACCATCGGCTGTGTTCTGGGCTTCGGCTCTCCCTTCCTGATCGTCAGACACCAACTGCTGAAGAAGTAAGAGGCGCTCCCCCCCAAGTGGCCATCGCGCAGCCAGCAGCAACAACAAATGTAAGGTTAGTTGTTTCAACTGCAAACATTTGCTTAAACATTCTCTTGTTCTTGCAGATGTAAGATGCTTTGTAGGTCCAGCCAGGCGGTGCAGTGTGTTACAGTGTTAAGTGTAAAGTGGAAACGAAATAAAAGTTGCCCCCAACTGTAAACCAAGCGGATCAATGTTTTTCTTTAGCTCTAAGTAGTAGGCCTGGGCCTTTTGCTTTCTATCTCACATTAAATAATAGTTGTTGTTGTCAGCAGTCGACGCTCTCACAAAAAACTAAACTTTAAATTGTAGACAAAAAAATATAATCATGTGGCCTACACTGCGTTCCTCGGTGCGCAATATATGCGCTCCGCTGAGTCGCTCTTGCCATCACGGCTACTCGGGAGGTTGTCCGGGTGTGGTAAGTAGGCAGAGTTTTCGTGCGTATCCCTAATCTAATTCCTACACTCCTGGCGACTTATAGAATTTGCCCTGGTCGAAGGGAATGCATAACCCGATGCGTTTCACGCTGTTCTGGGTTATTATTGGCACTGTGGGCTTTGGTGCTCCATGGTTGGTTGTGCGCCACCAGATGCTCCGTAACACAGGTGGACCACCACCAGAACCGTAAGTACTATCAGATCAGAGCGGTCAAACGCAGCAACCCAAGAAATTAATTCTATTCCAGCAAATCAGAGGAGCAACACAAGTAGCATGAAGAACACATCGAACACAACAGTCTGCCTAACTACATTTAGAACACTTAACATGTGCATTAGAAGCGAATAAAAACCACACAACATATTACTGGAGGGCATTGCACATTGTTTTGATTTATATTGTCGTAACTAGTTTTTATGTATATTAGTTTCGTTTGAAAGTTCAGTCCGGATCAGCGCATGTCGCTGCATAACACAATGGTGATGATCATGGAAATTCGTTAGAGGAATTGACTAGGGGAACTGCATCTTTAGAGCTCCTCCTTTTCGGCAAAGTCGTATTCATCCTGTACGGGCGCCTCGTCACAGTATTTGGCCTGCTCTGAGCAGATTTTGATGTCCAAATCATTACCCAGCTCCTCGGCCTGGAATGCTTTCAGAAAGATCTCGTCATTGTCCTCCAGCACCTCGTTGCAAAAGTGGCCCAGGCTTTTGTTGAGATCACCGTCTTGCACGAAATCGACCAATGATGACTCCGGATTCATCTGGCCATTGACTATCATCTTCAGCAGTGTGAACTTGCCGTTGCTCTTGTAGGTGGCCTTCAGGTAATCATCCATTTTTTCACCTGCCAGGAGGTTATTGAAACGTTACGAGTTATTGCCGATGCTTTGATGTATTGCCACTTACAGATCTTCTCCATGAGCTCAGTGAGGAACATCTCAGACTTGATCAGGCGTACACGCTTGCTCGCCGAATTTCCCTGCGCATCCAGACGGAAACCACTCACATCGACCTTCTTATTGGCATCCTCCTTGGCAATGGCTTCTTCCAGCTCTAACACTGTGGCCTTGCAAACTGTAAGAAACAGATAAGATCCGATTTAGGAGCGTGCCAACAGGTCCGCATCAGCCTGTTGCTGCCTCCTTACCGTGGCACTTGACTTCCTTGGACGTGAAACTGTAACCTTGGGCCACCACCACGAGGCAGCACAATAGTAGAGGTAGGGTCTTGCTCAGCATGTTTTAAAACTATGTAACAATAATTTAATTAACAAAAACTAATAGTTATTGCAATTATTGGCTTCTTGGACCACGTCAGCACAGCGCGTGCGATTTGAAAGTGCGCGAATAGATAGCGTCTACCGTGGGATATACGACTTTAGAGCTACGTGGACTATGTAGTTCAATTACTCTAATCAGCAGTGTATTTAAATATGCTGCGGGCTGCGGGGAGACGGTAATAATAAATAAACTAAATATTCGACTAAAGTAAATAAAGTCTGACAATCAGTATGAGCGCCGAGCTATCGATAAAATATACCGTCTGCCCTGACATATATACCAAAATATACCTTTCATTTTAAAAATATACCGTAGTCTAAAATCATATTCCTCGATTTTGATGTTCTATTTGATTTGACTAGCTTGCAAAAACTTTTAACACTGAAACAATAATTTAATCCGTTTGAGGAATCAATTTAGCTTATTTGACATACTCCTTTTTTATTGAATTGTATACTTTATGACTTTATACAATGAATTTTACAATGAATCATTGTGTGAGAGAATTTCGCCGCAGGGGCCTGTGTGTGTGTGAGAGAGTATTTAATCGCTGCAGCGAATTGGATGGACGCACGATGATGAATCCGCATTGACATCGACATTTTCTTGAAAATAGACGTTGTCGTTTTTCAACACGAATTAGGAAGAAGAGCTAGCGCGGGTCTTTTAAATTTACCAGCATCGATCACAGCAGAAATCGTGCGATTTGCACAATATTTTTGACCGAGACTGTCTGCCGCAGTGCTCCCGCCTGGGCCAGAGAGATGATTGTGGCCCTCCCAGCGCTGATAACTTGAAAAGTCTCATTGTAAATAGAGAATTACTCGTGTGTGGTTCGCGCTGCGCTTCTCAATATAAATGCAATCGAGTAATATAGTTAACCGGGAAATTATTGGTTCACGCGTGCTCGCGGGCACTGTTCTGTGTTCATTTCTACATGCTCTTATTAACAATTTCGTCTCGCGAGATCCCCTATAATTGGCGTTAATTGAGTGTCTGTCTCTGCTTTTGTTTCTGTTTCTGTGTTTTGTGTCGCATGTGATATGTGTTCGTGTGTGTGTGTGTGCGTGTGTCGTTGCGGTCGTGTGTGGGATCTCTGGGGGAGGTAGGGCCTGCGCCTGCCCCGACTGTTTGCTTGGTTAATTGATAAGAGTGAATTGTGCATTTAGTTTTGCAATATTGATAGAGCGAACTGCCGCCTGCCCGCTAAGCGAAAGTGCAGCTGGAATTGCTGTGAAACATCTACCAAAAGTAGTCGGTTGTTGTGGTGCGATTCAGTTGACCCCTCTACGAATATTTCTGATCCCCAATCGGCGATAAGAGATCATTCATTCAGCACTTAATTATCACAATTGTCATGAATGGATCACTATGTTCGCTCAGCACGTGCTCATTGAGGTTTTTAATGTACTGTTAACTTTATTTTCAAGATTAAAACTCATTCCGCATCAGGATTAATGACGGCAGACACAAACAGCTTTGTTGTTGCAGTGTCCACCCTTGTAGCCTTTTGCCAGGCAGTGGGCGGCGCAGGCCGTGTGCTTTACGTTCCACTTCGAAAGCAGATCGCAGGTGGCTCGCTTCTGGCGACTGTGCACGGAGACAGCCTGGACGGGTTGCTCCATCAGTTGAACCAATGGTTTGGCCACATCCTCCACGATGGGCTCCTCTGGCAGCGGTGTAGACTTCACCAGACACAACACAGCCAAGGAAATAGCAAGGAAAATGATGAACTTCATTCTGGAGTCTTCGAAGAGTTGATACTGTTCTGTCTGATCGTGGCATCTGTGCCTTTTTATAGCAAACTTCCCAGCGTATTGTCTGAGCGATTCGCCTAGGGACTCCCACTGGTGTGGCCTACTCCCATCTGTCATCTATTTATGCACGGACACGTCTCGGGGGATTTTATTTGATTGAAAGTACTTCCACAATGAGATGGAAATCCCGCGGTCTCGGTACATTTATTAATGGTATTGCCAATATTGGCCATCCCAAAAGATAACAGAGAAGACAGACTGTTTGAGCTTATCATGTGTCATCCCTTTTATTGGGATCTAGTGGGAATATTGGGATATTGGAAATACAAAAGTTGCTGTAGCTTTTTAGCTCCGCAAATCTTTCAGGATAAAATGCAAACATAGCAAAGTCCCAAAATGTGCCAATCTCATTCAAAATATTTCTTATAAAGGCGATCATGTACACATAATTTGCTGATTTGGTGGAAATTATAATGGCTTCAATTTCTAAGTAACTGTTAAAGCCGCTCCACCATCCGAATTGTTGCAGATGCAGATACAGATTCTCATATACAGATACGCAAAACGCAAGACAATAAATAATTTCAACCGAAAAAGTTCTTCATAAAGAAAGACAAATAAACAAACAAGACTCACAAAATGATTAGTTGGCCACAACACATAAGGCGGGTGTATTGTATGTGTGTCTGTGCGTGTGTATCTATATCTATATCTGCATCTGGTTCTGGACTGAACCGACCTGAACCGACAATCCCACGGGCTGTAGCCTGTAGTTGTAGCTGTCGCAGTAGCAGGGCCATGCCATGTTGTCTCTGGCTCTCGCCCTCAAGTGCCCCTTGTCGCTGCCTGTTTACCTTTGTTATCGACCATGTTGTGTATTGAATTTGGCGTCATACTGTCTGGCCTGGCCCGTCTTCCCTCTCCACTGTACTTCAGTTAACCTCCTCCTCCTTCTCTTTATACTCCCCCCCCTTCTGCTCCTTGGCATGTTCGATCGTAAAAGAAGACCACAAAACTGAGTGTGGAACCAGAGTGAAGGCGGGGGGCAGCCGAAAACAATGCCTGAGAGGAGAGGGTCGGCTATCGCTGCCGTCAGACTGTCTGGCAGGTTTCACACCGAAACGAAGATCGGCTGACCGGGGGACGTACAGGGGATCTTGCCTCCTTCGATTCCAGCAGCAGCAGCAGCAGCAACACCAGCTCTATAAATCACAGACGTGCGACGGACGGCAGGAGCAGGGCTCAACGAGTATATAGCTCACGTTTTCCTTTTCTCCTCTCCTTCGGGCCATCTTTACCTTTCCGACTCCTCCACACCATCCACCACCTCTCTACCTCTGCGGGCACAGCAGCTGGTGCTGTGATCCCACCAACTGTTGCTTTGGTTGTTTTTTGGTTTTGTTTTAGATGTTTGGTGAGGCAGCAGCCTCTTGAGATGTAGAAAGGAACATAAATTTCACACTCGAACACACACACCCGCAAGCATGCCTCCGCTGCGCTTGTGAGAGACTTCGTGTGTGCTTGTGTGTGTGTGTGCCTTTATGCTGCTGCACTCTGCTGTCCAGTTTCGGACGCGGACGCGGGGCCGTGTCAGGGGAAGAAACACACTAAAAGGCAAAAGCAAAGTAAAAGATAAGATATGGCGGAGACAGAGACACGCTAGACATTGTGGCGACATTGTCGATGTTCCATGCTGCGGCAGCGGCGGCGACGGCGCTGCACGCCACCAGACCGATCCTCTCTCTCTCTCTCACTCACATACTCACACATGTATGCATATGTAGGTGGCAGCGCACAGTGGGTGAAGTGATCAATCTCACACGAAAGAGGCCAACTTTTTAAACGTGGAATTTTGTCAGTGGTTTAAATAATGCTTTTAGTAGGCACCCAATTGCATTGCTTGCAAGATTCCATAACTTTCTCTACATCTGTTTTCAAACATATAGAAAACCGACATGGCATACATTAAGAGCCAAGAGTTTCTACTTGGCGAATTGACCATTTCATCCACTGTGCAGCGGTACATTGGCTCTTTCTCTCTCGCTTGCCTCTGTCTCTCTCTCTTTGTGGCCAGTTTAGGCCTCAGCAGTATCGGCCGGGCCGGCTATATTCTGCCTTTGCTACTCCACAGCAACTTGGTGGATGTCAGTCGACAGAAAACTTTGCGATCGTTGGTTGGTTTTGGTTTTGGTTCTTCAGTTCGTACTTTTCGAGTATTTTCGGACGGTTTTTCAAATTTCACGAAACGAAACAACGGCAAAAATCGTTCACATAAGGCAGAAAATCCATTGTATAAACAAGATCTACAACACCTTAATGCACATACACACGTGCAGTACATATGTATGGTGTGTTCGCATGTACATATGTAGGTGTAGAAACAGTTACTATAAATAGCCAACGGAAATCGATAAATAAATAAAGCGCTTAAGTAAAAGTTCCATCTCTCCTCTCCCTCCACACACACACACACGATTCACACCCACAATAATAGGAGAAATTCTAATTGCGACTTTGCAAAAAAACAACAGCAACAACAAAAGTTTGATGGTGAAATAAGTGCATATTTAAATATCCGATTATAATGCTGATCTCCGAGCATTTACTGCTCTAACTGTGAATACGAACACACACTTGCGAACACTTGCGGCACGGCACACACAAAAGAGTTAAAGAGTTGAAAGTATTCGAATTGCACTGAAATGTTTGCCCGATGTTTATTCCTGACCTTGTTCGTGGTGGTCATGGCGGCGGCCGGCAAGAGCAACGATCAATCCAAGGAGCAGACGGTAAGTTGAGCAAAAAAATGTACATTTGTGTTAGTTTCGATATCCTTACTAATCCGATTACAGGGTATGCTTGAAAGGATCAATCATTGCCAAATACTCGTCTTTTAAGTAGTGCCCCTGCTCATTGCGCTAAGACATACAAATGTTCACCACTTGGTAATCCCAAGAAAACACTTGAATATTCCAGGTATTAAAAGTGCTTCTTCGGCTGGGCTTCGGCTGGGCTTGTCCAAAAGGCAGACAAAGAAGCAGTTGCCACTGATGCTGATGCTGCTCAACTCCAGCTTGTGACTTCTACCTAACCTGCTGCCGCCGCCGCGCTGTCTGCCAACTTCGTCTTGGCTGGGAGTTTGCCGGCCCGGCCCGGCCCTGTCCCACCCCACCTCTTTCGGTGTCTCTCCATCATTTTTGTTTTTGTTTCATCTGCCCGACGTACGAACGAGTTTCGTTTCGTGTTCGTTGGTTCGTTCAGCAAAAAGACAGAGGAGAACACAAAAAAAAGAACAGAAAACGGTCCAAAGCGTTTTGCCTCTTCGAATTGGAGTTGGTGTTGAAGTTGGCCAGTACAGAGCCCATACCCATACCCAAAGCAGAGGTTCCTTTTTTTTTGCCAATGCCACTAAGCTGCCTGATGATGACAAAGTGTGAAGAAGTATTTAAAGTGTTATTCTTGCTTTTGGGATCGGACTTGGACTCGGCATAGGGATCCCTTTTCCCCATCACTCCTCATAAGGTCCAGCATTCGGTGCTCTTCGTCTTCTTCTCCCGTTCGGCGAGCGTGAGAACTGTCAGTCAATAATTTTGTCGTTATCTCGGTAACAATCCTTGAGCTGTCTCCATTTATAATTTGTGGCCCTGTGCGAGAGACAGGGTGCCCCAGCCGGGGCTGGGCGTTGCTTTGGATTCCCAACCCAGGCACGTTTTTGGGATAACGCCCTATTTATAAAATGCCAATAATAATATTCAAAGGAATGCCATTTGCATTTCCAATTAGACATTCTCATGTCATTGGCGCCGACTCCGGCTGTGATCGATGGCATTCCGTGTCAAGTACACCTACCCAACACCGCCCCACCAACTATCGAGACACACCAGATGCCCCAACAATGTATTCCAAAGAACGGACATTGGATCTGCTGATTGCAGCAATATGATGGCATACGAGCATTCTCTGGCCCGCTCCCCATTCGTTCGATATCTGTCTGCACTGAATATAAGCATGTACATACCTACATATGTATCTGGGAGTCGAAAATCACCTGCGCACTCCGATTACCAGAGAGCGCGTGCTCAAAGCACACAATTTGGATTCAAAATGTTTACAGACATTCTATTATATTTGGGTGCATGTATGAGCAGAGATGTATGCACATATGTACATACAATAAATATGTATTTGGGGAAACAAGATAACACTGGGGCAGGTATTATTTGTATTACCTCTGAAGGTACAACATTTACTTCTGGCTTCTGGTATTTAAAGACATCCAAAGTTCTAATAAAAGGATCGCCAATTGATTGTTAGCTCTGTCATTCACAGAAGCCGGTGAGGTGAGCTAATTTGATTACTCTTCTATTGATTTTTGTTTTTCGAAGCCCTTTGTTGACACTATCACCTAAATTTTATTTCCATATTTATGTTTCAATTTGAATAGAATTATTTATCTAAAAGTATTCTCCCGCCGCATGAAAGACACGCGGGCAATTTTGTTCGGCCAATTTAAGATAAGCGCAGGGAGTAGCAACCCTGATCGTTGTGTTTTTTGAGTTACGGTTCCACACATGCACCAGATACGACGATTTTGTGAGCGCCATGGTCTGCTCCAGTTTGTCGGGCTCTAGGAAGTCACGCCACTGATCACCGGGTACAGCGAAGAAGGCGCCTTGTTCATACACCTTGAAGCCTTTGCAGCGATTGGTATTATTTAGCATCTTTGCAATTTTGTTAGTGCCGCAAATCTCTTTGGCCACTCGTGTTATCACCCATGGACCATTGTAGCCCCATTCATAGCCATTGAAATAAAGCTGAAAGTCGCGCAGACAGCGCCGGGCAATGTCATGACCAGTACCATTGTGTGAAAATCTCATGACGCCATTGGCCACAAATAAATCGGACTCGACTCCTGCGTAGTTGGGTGGCATATCCTCCATATTTTGCAGCACAACCACATCCAAGTCCAGATACAGGCCGCCATACCGAAACAGGGTTAAAAAACGCAGGAAATCCGACATCTGAACGACTAAATATCTGCACATATCAAGAAATTATTCACGGATTGGAGGCACTACACTTAGAATTCCAAATTACCGCGAGCAGAATAAGTACCCGGTGTTGAACCACTCTTCGACGGGTGTGCCGGCTGCGTATCTCCAGACATGCAGACGCCTCAAATGGACATTGTTATAGTTTAAAAGGGCATCGACTAGCGTCTGCTTGATGCCAGTTCTCCGTCCGTTGTTGTCATCATCAAGGCCGACGTCTTTACGGACGGCAAACAAAAGAAACACTTGAAAATTGGGATTGTGGAGTGCTGCAGATTCGACTGCGCATGCCTGACGGGCGTTTAGCTTCAGGACATTATCCTCTTTATTTTCGTCATCAAAGCTGCTGGTCTCGTGAAAGAAAATGCTCCGTCCGGGTGTGGGCCTGGGCTCCGCCAGTAGCACATCGTCTATACGGATGCTCTCCTCCTCCTGGTATGAATTTTTCCAAAGGTACGAGTAGGCAAGGGCTAAGCTTCCAATAAGTAACCCAATCATAATCAGTGTCACAAACAGCAAAAGAAACCGTCGCAGCAGCATGGAGTGGACTTCAGGCTCGTTTCTTAAAATAAAAATAAAAAAACTGAAATTTATTGATTAAATGAAGGGCAGACATACGAATGACAAAAGACAAGAGTTAGTTTCACAGCCTTCTTGGGGTACCGGGAGATACAAGAAAGATTCTGCGTTGGTGTGCCACAAGAATTCGGAATTTGAAGCTGCCTGGGATGCTGTGTAATTGATCTTTGATTAGTCAATTAGTAATGATTAGTCGAAGCAACACTGTTCGTATTGTTATTGTATAATGAGTAGATCCACTTTCGCTTTTGGTATTTGCGAGAACCTCAATTAGTATCCTAATATCTTATCCAAAACATGTTTCACCTATTGGAACTTTTAGATACGCAGAGATGAATGTGTCTTTTCAATAACAGCAAAATTTCATTAATGTCCAAATGGACGTGGGCTGTGGGCTGGCCGAACAAAAGGCGCTGCTGCAGTGGCAGTCTTAAGTGCTACGCAATTGTGTTTGGGCCCCCAATACTTATTTTTTATGATTTACATACATATTTAGTACATATGTATGTACAAATATATGTACACTCATATGTATATACTTCTGATTTTGTGGGCTAAACAAGAAATTGGTCACTCAGCAGCCGTGCCGGCCCAGGCATTGGCATCGGCATCGGCGTCCCAGCCAGCCAGTTGGTCGACACTCGACAACATCCAAGCGACAACGAAAGCGACAGGCTGCCATAATTTCGGTGTGGATTTTTGGGTTTCGCATAGCTTTTTGCACATTGCTCGTATTTGCGATGCCATTCAAGTTATGGGCCTGACAACTTTGATTTTCATATTAGCCATGTCGCGTGTATACGCCCCGCTTCCGCCGCTGCTGCCCCTTCTGCCGGGCCTTGCCATGGCAGTCCAGGCGACCAGTCACTGTTCGCCATTCCGTATGCAAGTCAGATTCGCGTAGCCAGACGCTTGGCGACTCGGTGACTTGGCCATAAATGCGATAAATCATTTTACGCGTGTTTGATTCTATTTAAGCGTGTCCCCCCCTCAGCGGGGAGAGTGGCAGTGGTATTGGGAGCGGTGCGGAGCGGTCCGGTAGACAAATGCTTCACATTCACAATTGACACCTCTTCCTTGGACTTTCCAGCTGAAGCTGTCTGCGTGCGCCGCCAAGCTGGGCGAGTGCGATGAGAGCGAGGGTCCTGTCTGCGGCACCGATGGCCAGACCTATCACACTCGCTGTCACCTGCTCCGGGTGCAATGCAGCGGCCATCCGGTGAGCCTTAAGTACCGCGGTTCCTGCAATGGTAAGTGAGAGAAGTTCTGCTGCCACAATTATTATGCTTACTTTGGCCATTTGCAGGCTGCCTGGAGGCTGTCCAATACGCGCGTCGCCAGCAGGCACGCGATCCCAAGTACTTTGTGCCGCGTTGCCGCAAGGATGGAAACTATGCTGCCAGGCAGTGCTACGGAGAGGCGGGATGCTGGTGCAGTGATAGCATGGGCCGTCCCATTGAGGACACCTCCACGTCGTCGCGTCGCAGGAAGCCCAAGTGTCGGGCATACAGGCGCAACCGTCGCCGCTTGCCCACGCGGCAGATCAGCTACGATGCAGACTCTGCCAGAGGCAGTGCTGAGGCAAGCAGCAGTGGCAGCGGCACATCTGCTCATCGTCCGTGCGGCAAGTCGGATCGCACGGCTTTCAACACCAATCTGATCGAAGTGTTCCGCAGCGAGTATTTGCGCTTTGGCCCAACAGAAACTCACTCGGATGCCGCCATCTTGGACTGGAAATTTACCAGACTGGACGCGGATGGCAATCAGTTGCTGGACAGGCAAGAAGTGCGCGAGCTGAAGAAGCTCCTCAAGCGGGTGAGTAGCGACGTCCATGTGCCTTGTAGACGTCAGCCTCAAATATGTGAACACCCACTTTAATGCAAACCAAACCCATGTATGTTGCTGATTTGTATGCGAACAGGCGGTGAAGCCGCGACGCTGTGGACGTGCTTTTGGCAAGTACTGTGATGTCAACAAAGACGACAACCTGTCCCGCATCGAGTGGAGCCTTTGCCTGTTTAAAGATGCGCATAATCGTAAGTAAAGTTATTAATTTCTTATATTTCTTGCACTCAAAACTAACTGTAATTCACGACTATCGATCAGAGAATCGGTTAACCAGGGTTAGAGCACCTGATGACATATATCGATAGATAAAACGTTAGACCAGGGATGGACACACATTTATTTACTAACTTCCATAAACCATCCATTCTATTAAATCATCCAATTTGTACGTTACTCACATCTGGTATCTGTGTGTTGTCTGTATCCAGGTAGTGCCGCTGTAGATGTTCCAAATGGCAGCTTAGCCACGGCACCGCCACGCGACATGCACTATCACATTCACACCACAAATTCAAATAGCAACAACAACCACGATCATACCAACACCAATATCATCGGCAGCAGCAGTCCGCACACGTACGCGGAGGATCTGAGCGTGGGCAGCGAGGAGCACGATGAGAACTACGATGATGGCGCCACAGGGTACGGCAATGGCAACGGCGAGGACGAGGACGACTCGGACACCTCGAGCATGCACCATTCACGCACATCCTTGAACTATCCGTCACTAATCAGTACGTACACATATAAGCGCTTGAGTTGTTGTCTTGGGTGCAGAGCACTAACCAAAATTAGTAACATTCATATCCATTTGGCATGTATCCAAAGGGCAGAATAGATTGTATGTTAATGCCCATATCTTGACAGTGCTGAACTCCAAGACGCCGGAATCGACGAACACCGAGAATGAGGGCGAATCCAACTGCTGGGTAGATCAGGCGGTGGCATTGGAGGAACAAGGCGTAAGTTCAATCACTTTCCACCCAAAACTTGAATTATTCTAATGAAAATCCTCTGGTTTCCACAGCACGGTGGCAAGAGCAGATTCTATGTGCCAGAGTGCATGCCCGATGGACGCTATCAGCGTATCCAGTGCTACAGTTCCACTCCATACTGTTGGTGCGTGAACGAGGACACGGGCAAGAACATACCGGGCACTTGGGTAAAGAACAAGCCGCCCCAATGCGATGAGGACATTGTCGTGCGACCCATGAAGGGATGCACTGAGCCGCGCAAAACACAGTTCCTCAAGGAGCTCAAGGCATACCTCAACACGCAACTGTCTCTGCCCAGCAGTCCAACGAGGTAGCATTGCTGCCGCAACACCGTTATGTCCATCGATATTAATCGAATACTTCCACTATCCCCAGCAGCAGCAACTCGACCATGTGGAAAACGGAGGATGAACGAATTGCCACGCTGAGCTTTGTGTATCTGGATAAGAACAAAAACAAGTCATGGGAGCGCAGAGAATGGAAGGTGTTCCGGGATCTGGTCACCAGTGCCAGGTGAGCATATTTCGATTGTGATCCGAAGAGTTATTATTAATCCATAAACGTATTCCATTCCAAAGCAATTTGCGGAGATGTGGCAAGAAGATGCCGCGCTACTGTGATGTGAATGGGGATAAGAAGATCTCGTTGGCCGAGTGGCTCAATTGCCTGCAGTCTTCCCCACGGGCGCAGAGTGCCACCACAGCTAAGCCGTCACAGTCAAGTGAGTAAAGATCTGGAACGCTTGAGGAATGATTGATAATGATTCTTGACTTCATTCCAGATGAGACAGCCAATCCGAAACTCCTGGGATTAAATCCGCTGGAGAAATATCTTAAAGATTAGTGTTTGGGAGAATGTTTCTGGTTCTTTTTGCTGCTACTGCTCTACTCATTAGATGTCGTCGTGCCATGCCACACATCCACACACAGCCTACACACACACACACACACACAGACACATTCCTAGCATATAGATTCTACGATTTACAAGTGTATGTTACTAATTCGTAATTAGTGTTGTAAATATTGACATAAATGTTTAAGTTTAGTGTAAAGTATTTGGTTAATCAGCACAAGGACTGGGACTTGACTTGGGTTTTATTAGCGCAGCTTTTCCACGAGACGATCACAGTTGACTAGGCGCAGGAGCAGCTTGGCGGCATACGATAGCAGCAGTAGCACCAGCGTGGTCACCTCCATGATGACAAAATGCGATATGGAAGAGCCAATGTCCAGCCAGGAGCCCTGATTGCGCACCAGAAATAGGAAGTTGAGACCCATTATGTCGCATATGATCAGCAGACAGATGAAGATTCTCTGCTCCTGCTCACGCGCACACTCGCAGTGGGTGTAGACAATGGCCAGGCTGAGCACCACCGGCAGGAGCAGCTTCAGCAACACCAGTCCCATTATGATGAATGGCAGGAAGTTGCTCAGAAAGCAACGGGCAATGTTGGGATCAAACGAACTGATCGACGCAATGTTTCCGCTGCCAAACAGCGAAAAGAATGTATACAGTAGAATGGTGAATGCCAGGCGCAGAACTGATTTCTCTGAACTCCGGGAACTCTGGGCGGAGAGCGACAGGCTGAGCTCCATGGTGAGCAGCTGGACGAAAACGGACTCGTATGAGGTGCAAAGAAGAGCATAGAGTGAGCCCAGGTTGAAGCAGATCTGGGCTAGACGCAGCTCCAGCTTTGACTCACTGTTGAATGCAATGGAGGCAAAGGCGTAGATCAGAAACGACCAACTGGCCAGGTGCAGTACAATGGGTACGCCAATTTGGTTTGAATGAAGATGCACACAGACGATGGTGTTCAGCAGGACCAGAGCATTGCAGTATTTGGTGTGATTGCTGAACATGAGGCGACGCTCCGTGGACCACAACGCATTCACGAGTATGAGCACAATGCCAGCTAGAAATAGATACCAATTCTGGTAGCCCACTGACGGCGGCAGAAGCGGGAAACAGCCAAGGGTGACGACCAGCGCCAGCCAGGTGTAGAATTCCCGGGAATTAGGCACAAAGTTTCTCCAATTGTTGTAGCATCCAAAGGCCACGAAACACACGGAGATCAGGCGACGCTCGAAGAAGGTGAACACCATCAGTTCAGCGCATACAATAATCAGAAACAGTTGCGACGCTGAAGTGAGCCGTGCAGATGCTCCAGGCTGACTGATGGGCACAGCTGCGGATGATGTTCCACACGCCTTGGGCTTCAATGCCATCATCCACACAGGAATCGGGAGCAACAGGAAGAATGCAATGGCAATCGGCGCACGCTGCGCCACAAGAAAGAATAGCAACAGGAACATGGACACATCCAACGCTACTCTGGACACATTTTCTTGCCTCTCCAGCATTATCTGAAGTTTTCCAGCCGAGTTCCTGGACAGCAGCCGATACAGGTAGAATATCCAACCGAGGAATGTGGCCGTTGTGCTTAGCAGCAAGCAATTCCGATAGTAACCGTGATAGTAATCAATTCCCTTGAGTGTTAGCTCCATGACGACATTGCTCCTGGCCAAAGATTTCGCATAATCCCTCTTCGTGTGAAGCTTGACTATCAGCTGCTTGTACGCATCGATTTCTGCCTGCGACAGCTCATCGAAGTTGTTCAAAATGTCAGCAAAGAGGCCTTTCCTGTGCTGCTCCAGCAGCTTTTCGTATTGAGCCAGCAACTGGAGCGCATTGCTGTGGGCAGCCATGGCCTCGTACTCCTCACTCACAGCCATGTACCCGGTAGGCAGTATCCCAAAATTGTTCATCGGCGGAGGCAGGCCAATGAGCGCGGACATCAGTGGCGTCAGCTGTGCCTGCTCCAGCTCATGCAACGGCAGCTGTACTCCCTCATCGTTGGCTACAAATTTGCGGTTGCCCACAGTGGTAGCGGTGCGGGAAACTCCAGCGCCCCAGAGCATGAAGGGTGTTTCGGTTTCATGTGGGGCGCCAGAACCATGGGAACCTAAAATTGATAAACATTATTAAATGTGCAAAATGAATGAGTGTTTTCGCTGCAAACCTGAGTCCGTCATGCCGTGGTCGGAGGTCAGCAAGTAGACTGTTTTCTTATCAGGAAAGACACTCTCAAATTCGATGTAAATCTGCCAGATGCCATGCTCCGTAAAGTTGAGATTTTCTAGGAAAAGCGCCGTCTCTGGCTTGTGGACGTGGCCGGCCGTGTCGAGGCCTAGCAAGTGCATGAAGAAAACAACCGGCTGATGTTTGCGCAACTCCTCCTTTTTTCGGTTGAGGAGAAAGCGCACCTGCCTGAACACCCACTCGTCCAGCTTGTAGGTTTTGTGCTTTCCCGAGAAGTCCATGTCGTGAGAGTAAGCATCGAAGTACATTCTGGGATCGTTCTCGCCGGTCAGCTTTTGGAATATGTTGAGAATGTCTGGAGCTCCCCAGGAATAGCTGTGGCCACTGCGATTGAGCACCGTGTCAAAGTCAATCGGGTTCTCCTTCCAGCCTTTTAGCACTGCCGATGGATCCTCGTAGAGACCGGCAATCAATGCTATGTGACCCGGTCGAGACTCGGTGGGCACACGAGTGCGCGATATACCAACCAATCCTTCGCGCATGAATATCTTCCGTAAGTGCGGCACATGCCGGCAATTGTCTTCGAAAAACGAAGCGGCGCGGAGTCCATCAGTGACAATGAGAACCAAACGATTCGCCGGCGCTTCCAATCCGTATCCAATAAACTGACTCTGTGGCTTCAGATCATTGATGACGGGGGAACGAAAGTATATCACAAATATAGAGCCCAGAAGCAGTACATGGACCACCAAGGCGTAGACAATCCACATTTGTGCAGTTTTCAGATTTTAATTCATGACTCAAATATCAGCTGTTAGCCTACTGCAGCGCCCGATATCGATATCAATCAAATAGAACAGCTGACCCTGAGAAATATACAAAAATATACCTTAAATATACCGCACATCTTAAATCATTTTCCTCGTTTTTGATGTGCTATTTAATATTACTAGCATGTTAGGATTATCAGCGCTAAAACCATAGTTTTATCCCAATCATCAATAAATTTTCCACAAGATTGGCTAGTTTTCAAGACATCGTTTTGTTGGAATCTTTCCAAATTAACTTTAAAACTAAAAAGGTAAACCAACAAAATTATCATAGAACGTAACTTCCGATTTACAAAATTATCTGAATTAACCCGCCTATATTTAAATAGGTGAACACCTCGAGTGCACAAATAATACGATTGAGCATGGGTATTCAGCGTGCACTCTGTGAATAAGCGTAGATACTCAGACTATATTAACCTCAAACATGGGCTGCTGTTTCACAATACGATCAAAGCTCAGGCGCGACAGGTCCAGAGTGCTGAACCTGCCCTCCAAAATCAGTTCAGAAATGGCTCGTCCAACAGCCGGCGTCTGTTGAATGCCATGGCCACTGAATCCAGCCGCTATGAGGAGGTTGTTGTAGTGTGGATGCCTGCCTATGATGCCATTGGCATCGAACGTATTGTGTTCGTAGTAGCCGGCCCAGCTGCTCTGCACTTTGACAGCCTCAAAGCAGGGCACACGGTTAGCTAGGGTGGGCCAGATATCAGTGTCAAAGTAGCCATGATCCACATCTAAGGTATCACAATTGGGCTCCTCCTCGTCGCAGGGACTGCGTCCGCAGAGGAAGTTACCGCCCAGGCCATCGCGTCGGAAGTACGTCCCATCGGGATCTATGGTCAGCGGCGTGGCCAAGCCAGGACAATTCTTGCCCTGCGTGCTGAACACATAGACATATCGCTTTCGCGGCTCCACCGGCAGAGGCACTCGCAGCAGTGCCTCCTTCGCGTGGGTGCTGCCAATATTTGCTAGGCTAGCCAGCTGACCAGAGTGAGCTCCTGCCGCCAGTACGCAGGTGTCGAACTTCACGGTGCGTTGAATGCCATCGCCAGCATCCACCACTGCTCCCGACAAAGCCCCAGTGCCATCCCACTCGAAGCCAATCACTTCTCCGTTGGCAAACTGAGCGCCAAAGGAACGCGCCTGCTTCTTGAAACCCATCAGCAGGGCCCACGGGTCAAACCATCCTTCCTTCTCAATGCCGTAGCAGCCCAGTTCAATTTGGTCCGTGGAGAGCCAGGGAAATTGCTTGCGAAGTGCCTCCGGGCCGAGCAATTTGTTGCGGGCACCCAACTCGTTCTGCAGCTTGGAATTCTGTGTCAGGATTTCGGCTCCCTTGGAAGTGGCCATGACCAGGTAGCCGTGCGGCTGGAAACAGAGATCCACATCGCCCAAATGCTTTTGGCTATTCACAATGAAGTCGTGGCCATAGAGTCCCATTTGTATGTTTTCCGAGAGTGAGAACTGCTGCCGCACTCCGCCCACCGACAGCACAGTCGAGGCCTTCGTGTACTGCAGTAGGGAATGGCTAGAAATCAGTAATTAAAATCAAAGCCTCTCTACTCACAGCATGATCGCGCTCCACCACCAGCACATTGAGCTTCTTTCCCTGCTGCCGGGTCTTGGACGTGAGCCAGAATGCCGAAGAGGCTCCCATGCCGCCGCCGCCGATGATCAGGACATCACAGCTGTTGGGCAGAACATCGCCTGGAGCCTTGCTGCTCAGACAGCGTAACTTTAACAGCTGCAGGGCACGCGATCGCAGAACTCGTCCGAGGGGCAGCATTTTTCACACTAACCGACGGTGGCGCCCACCTCGGTGTGTGTCGCATCTCAATTAGCGCTGATAAGCGGCATTGAATCCCCCCAGATTAGATTTGTGGGCAGCTGTTTGTAAGTGCTTTGTGTGTGGGCCGAGTAAATAGAATGAGCAGAGACAAGTACAATCTTTATACAACTATAAACAAGCTTTGCTTATCTTACGAGCTCCTTCGATTCTTCCATTGTTGGCGAATTGGCGATTGCGGCTGGGTGATCGTCGCCTTAGAAATGTAATGAATGTCAATGTAAGCTTTTCTTCATTTGCATATCCTTCCAAAGGGTAAGCCAAGGCGATTAGATTAGTTGAAGATTAGCTTTTGGTGGCGTAGAGAATGCACTTAAGTATACCGAGAACAGGGCCTGCAATGTTAACTTTATGTTAAGTGTTATGTTAGGTTAACAGTTTGTATGAAATGTTAACTAAATTCCTTATTCCTCTTCGGTTTAATATTAAGCGCAAGCGAAGACTCTCAGCCATGAGTCTACAATTTTATCCGATTGAAGAATACATTGTCCACCAGATGGACTAGTTTTTAGGGTTACTTTTTATTGGATTTTTTGTAGATTTTGCGCTATTGAAATTTCAGGACAATTGTAATCAGACCCAGGAGCAGCTGTGCGGCCCAACTTAGCAGAAGAAGCACCACAGGAATTAGCCCCACGACGTTGAAATTAACTATTGAAGCTCCCATTTCAGCCCAGGAACCCTGATTGCGCACCAAGTAGAGGAAGTTCAGTCCCATTATGTTGCAAATGATAAGCATGCAGATGAAGATTTTCCTCTCCTTCTTACGGACATACTCGCAGTGCGTATACAAAGTTGAAAGGTTCATAAGCACCGGCAAAAAGTGCTTCAGCAGAACAAGACCCATGGTTACGAATGGTGCATATTTCCCGATGAAGCAGCGTCCACTGTTGGAATCAAACAGATCAAGGGATTTGAGGGTTTCCATGCCAAAGAATGAGAATAATGTGTAGAGGAGAATACTGAAGGAGGAGCGTAGAAGAGATTTGTCCGAGTTCACGTTCACCGCGGCAAGGGCTAGGCTCAGTTCCATGGTGAGCAGCTGCACGAAGACGGACTCGTATGAGGTGGAAAGCATAGCATGGAGCGATCCCAGATTAAAGCATATCTGAGCCAGACGCTCCTCCGGATTATACTCCTTGTTTATCATAATAGACACAAAGGCATAGATCAGGAAAGACCAGCTGGCTACGCATAGCACAATGGGTATGTCGTAGTCCTCCGAGTCCAGATACGCACAGATGACGGTATTCAACAGGATCACAGCATTGCAGTATTTGGTGTGATGGCTGTAGCTGGAGCGTCGCTTCTTGGACCAAAACTCTTTAAGAAGAGCTAGCACCACACCAGCTAGAAATAAATACCAATTCTGGTAGCCCTCTGCCAGTGGCAGAAAGGGGAAACATGCCAGGATGACGACCAGCGCCAGCCAGGTGTAGAATTCCCGGGAATTAGGCACAAAGTTTCTCCAATTGTTGTAGCATCCAAAGGCCACGAAACACACGGAGATCAGGCGACGCTCGAAGAAGGTGAACACCATCAGTTCAGCGCATACAATAATCAGCAGCAGTTGCGACGCTGAAGTGAGCCGTGCAGATGCTGCAGGCTGGCTGATGGGCACAGCTGCGGATGATGTTCCACACGCCTTGGGCTTCAATGCCATCATCCACACAGGAATCGGGAGCAACAGGTAGAATGCAATGGCAATCGGCGCACGCTGCGCCACAAGAAAGAATAGCAACAGGAACATGGACACATCCAACGCTATTCTGGACACATTTTCTTGCCTCTCCAGCATTATCTGAAGTTTTCCAGCCGAGTTCCTGGACAGCAGCCGATACAGGTAGAATATCCAACCGAGGAATGTGGCCGTTGTGCTTAGCAGCAAGCAATTCCGATAGTAGCCGTGATAGTAGTCTATTCCCTTCAGTGCTAGCTCCATGACGACATTGCTCCTGGCCAAAGATTTCGCATAGGCCCTCTTCGTGTGAAGCTTGACTATCAGCTGCTTGTACGCATCGATTTCTGCCTGCGACAGCTCATCGAAGTTGTTCAAAATGTCAGCAAAGAGGCCTTTCCTGTGCTGCTCCAGCAGCTTTTCGTATTGAGCCAGCAACTGGAGCGCATTGCTGTGGGCAGCCATGGCCTCGTACTCCTCACTCACAGCCATGTACCCGGTAGGCAGTATCCCAAAATTGTTCATCGGCGGAGGCAGGCCAATGAGCGCGGACATCAGAGGCGTCAGCTGTGCCTGCTCGAGCTCATGCAACGGCAGCTGTACTCCCTCATCGTTGGCTACAAATTTGCGGTTGCCCACAGTGGTAGCGGTGCGGGACACTCCAGCGCCCCAGAGCATGAAGGGTGTTTCGGTTTCATGTTGTGTGCCAGATCCATGGATGCCTACACGGATCAATGATTTAATGGTAGTCAAATAAATTGGATTCTTTTGCTGCATCTCATACCTGTGTCTGTCATGCCGTGGTCCGAGGTCAGCAAGTAAACTGTTTGTTTATCGGGGAAGGTTTCCTCCAATTGCTGGTACATCTCCCATATGCCACGATCCGTAATGTTAAGGCTATTGTGGAAAAGGGTCGTTGCTGGTTTGTGGACATGTCCGGCCCTATCGGTGCTTGGCAAGTGCAAGAAGAACACTACCGGACTAGAGGTGCTCCACTTGTTTTTCATGTGATCAAGGAAGACGCTTACTTGGCTAAACACCCATTCGTCCAGTCTGTAGGTTGCCCATCTGGCCGATTCGTATACTTTGTCATCGTATGAATGGAAGAGCACGCCGCCTCCGCGCCTGGTCACGCTCTCGAATACGCCCATTATGCTCGGACATCCCCAAGAAAAACTGTACCCACTGCGATTGAGAAGAGAGTCAAACTTAACGGGATTCCCTTTCCAGCCCGTGAAAACTGCCGATGGATCCTCGTAGAAGCCCGCCAGCAAAGCTATGTGGCCCGGTCGAGACTCGGTGGGGGTTCGGGTGTGCGATATTCCCACCAATCCTTCGCGCATGAATATCTCCCGCAAGTGGGGTACATGGCGACAGTTGTCTTCGAAGAACGAAGCGGCGCGCAGTCCATCAGTAGCAAAGAGAACCAAACGACTCGCCGGAGCATCCAAGGCGTATGCAAGAAGTGACGTCTGTGGCTGCAGGTCCTGGATGACTGTCGAACGAAAGTTGATCACAAGTATCGAGCCCAGAAGCAGTACGTGGACCAGAAATGCATAAAATATCCACATTGTGTTCAAAATGTTGGCTGTCTCTGTATTAAAATGCGATAAGTGCGCCCAGACATAATGAATACTGTAGTCGAATGGCAGTTCCTCAACTGCCAGCCTACTGCTATCGAATGGAACGGGGGCCAGTGTACATCGATGTTTTCTTATCGATGTTAGCAATAGTTTGGAAAAATGTCTTCGGCGGCACGTTTATTTACTAGTTTTCGTTTATTTTCTAAAAGTGCAGTAAACTGCAATACCATCGAGGGAAAAAGCCTGGTGGACGGCGTGGCTATTACCAAAAATGGCAAAACAATAGTTGCCTGGCATGCAGAGACAGCCTTTCCATACGAACACTCAAAGCCGCTGCCCACAGTTGCGGAGGTGCAAACGTCTGCGGTGATCAAGGAGAGTGCACTGAAGACTGCGATGTCGGCGTTTCATAGGAAGCATCCCGAGCAGTCCCGCTACGAACTGTCGAAACTGACACACACCACAAAGCACCGTTGGTTCCCGCGAGCACGCGACAAGAAGGCCAAGAAGACGCCCATGGATAGGCCATACCTGTAAACTTCGTTGCATTGCATAATAAATTCGTTTACGTTTTAATCCATGCGCTGTCTCTTTATGAATACATTTAACAAATCCGAAATGGGAATGTCTGTCGACGCCGGGGCCGGCTGCTGCTGCTGGGAGGCTGCATTGTTGCGATGCTGGGGAAATGTGGGCATCATGCGTGGGTCACAGGCTGCAGGGGAGAGATAACTTAGTCAGGGACTGCTCTCGATGAAGCTAGTGCTCATTATCTTACCCTGTGGCGGATCAATGAAGTACTTGCTGTTCAAACACTCCTCGGCGGTGGCTCGTGTGTTGGGGTTGTAGATGAATAAAATGTTGAGGAGATTTCTGCCCGCCTGGGCGATTGCATTGAATTTGGATTTCAGATTGTTGTACGGCTGCTGGCTCAATGTGAAGTTCTGCACGGCCGGCAGCTCTGAGAAACCCGGCCAAATGGACTCTGATGGCGCACCCAGCAAATCAATTATCATATCTAGCTGGGCAATCTCGGAGCTCCCGGGCAGCATCGGTTTTCCCAGCAGCAGCTCGCCGAGTATGCACCCAAACGACCACATGTCCACGGCTGTGGTGTGTGTTTTGCATCCGAGCAGTAGCTCCGGAGCACGATACCAAAGCGTCACCATTTGCGGGGTCATTGGCTTGGGGGGATTGCTGTACATACGCGCCAAGCCAAAGTCAGCTGCAAGAGTAAGTTTAGCTGTTGGGAGTGCAAAAACCGCTCGCAATACTTGCCCAACTTGATGCACCCATCGTCCGTCATCAGCAAGTTGGAAACTTTCAAATCGCGATGAATTATATACCGATCGTGGATATACTTTAGGGCGCGAAGTACCTGCAACGTAATGCACTTGACCTCGGACTCGGTAAACGGCTGGGCCATGTTGTCCAGCACAGAGGCCAGGTCTTGCTCGCAGAAATCCATGACCAGGAATATACTGTCCAGGCTCTTTCCCACAACAACCTCCCGCAGCCGAACAATGTTCTCGTGCTTCAGTTGCTTGAGTATCATTATTTCCCGCAAACCGCTCACCGGCAGGCCGTCCTTTTCCTGGTCCATGCGCACCTTCTTCAGGGCCACAATTTCGTTGTGGCGAGTGTCACGAGCTCGGTCTGGGTGAAATCTGGTTGGTTAATTTGGTTTGAGGCGGTTTCGATTTGCTGCTGACTTACAAACAATGCCATAGCTGCCTTCTCCCACACGGTTTAGCTTCTCGAACTCGGCCACCGGTCGGCAGCGTCCATACTAATCATAGAAGTGTGTAAACCACAGATTAATTTCTCTGAGCAGCGCTCGACGGCCCGGAAAACTTACCACATTCTGTTCTGGTATCGGCATGGGGGTTCCACTGTTCTTCAGCGATATAAGAAATCCCTTGCGTGTGATGGGCGCCTGGGGATCGGGGGCCGGGTTGGCTTCCACTTCATTTGACTGCAAGCTGGACGACATTATCAACAAAACAAAATAGAACCGGCATTCGGACGAGACGGGACGAATGTTCTGTTTTAGTGTGATATACCAAAAAATACCTTTTCAATTAAAAAATATACCGTAAATATCCGTAAGTCTTACATCATTTTCCTTAAGTTTGGTATTCTGTTCAATATTATTAGCTATTTAGGACTTTCAGCTCTAAACCTATAATTTTATCCAATTTACCAATAAACTTTCCACCATATTGGCTAGTTTTCATGACTTCCATTAATTGGATTGCTTACAAAATAAGAATCAAACAACAATAATATCATAGAACGTTACGTGAGTGGGAATGCAATGTTACGTATTTGACAAGAACGTCAGGGGACGAGCGTATAGGTTTTGCGCGCCAATTGAAGGGTTTTTAGTGAGTTCTGTGATGTGCTCTAATATTTTACCGCATGCTAAATAACTAAAAGTCATAACGGAGTTTCGTAATAGCTACTAACTCGAGCAAAAACAAAACGGCTAGAGAATTGAGCACGATTTAAGAAAGTGAAATTGCACCAGTTTGAAGAAATTTCGTTAGAGATTCAAATGCATGCTTCAAGCATTAAAAAAGCATCGCTTACAGCTCTTCATCACTGTCTACGCATGTGTTAAACTCTTTGCCTAAATCCACACACACACATCCACAACAACAACAAGGCACTATCAATTATCACCCTGAACTAGGAGCCGATCGCCAATCGTCTCACTACCGGTGGTATATAAACGCCAACCCCCAGCCAAGGTGCATCATTCAGCATACAGTTCCAGTGCCAGTGTCAGTGCTAGTGACATACAAAACCCTAAAGGATATAACCCACAAACACCACACAAATATCTATCATCATGCAGAAGAATACAATTTGGCATGCCGCTGTGCTGCTTGTGCTCTACCTCACCCTCGTCTTTTGCGAAGAAACGGAGGAAGTTGCTGACACTCCGGCCGCTTTGGATAACCAAACGGACAGCTGGGAGAACCTGGGCCGCGAACTGATGGAATTCGAGGGACGCACCCGTCGGCATCGTCACCACATGTTTTGTAAGTTCAGTTCCGGTGATGGGGCTTATCCAATCGGGAGATCCAGATGTGCGAGTTACGATTCTGATCAGCATTATCACAATGCGGCGTGTACACATGAACGCTGCCAATTTGACACTTTCTTTGGAAAGTTTTTCCCTCCCAAACCAGACGCATCTTTCCCAATTGGACGATCACGAATCGTTCCGTTCAATTAACACTTTTCACTTTCAATCGGGGCACAGATATTGTTTAATAGATTGTCGTAGATCACGTTCCCTTCCCTACATTCCCATGCTCTCGCTCAGTTGTAGAATCTCGAACTGATCTTTGAGTATTATCTAATTTAATTTATCTTCCAGATCGTCATCTGTGGCCCCTGGCCATTGCCTACTTTGTCAAGGTGAAAGTGGTGATCGTTTCGTTCTTCGTTGGAAGCGCCATCTACTTGGGTCTGCGCTACTTCTGGCCCCATGCCAAATGCAACCAGGAGATCATCCTGGATCATCCGTGAGTGGAAAAGAGAGTCCCATTTAGGCTTGTAATTATTTCCGCTATTCTTTGATTTAGTCCTGCATCGTACAGTCATCACGATCACATTCCCTACTCCCTCGATCACGATCATTCGGATCACTACGATGCGCCGACATCCTTTGACTCCAGCTCTGGACCCAGCTTCGAGCCCTACTCCGGCTATAGCAGCTACGCCGCTTCAGACATAGTCTCTGATGTCCATGGCGACTATCACAGTGATGCTCCAACGGCTCCTTCCGATGTGCATCGTCGTGGCAGGCGCAGTGCCGATGAGCAGCCAGAGATCGAGATCGAGGATGATGAGCAGGAGCAGGAACAGGTCGAGATTGTGGACGAGGAGATATCCGAGAGTGTGGCCCGTCAAATGCCCGCCGAAGAGCAGTGAGTATAGAGCAGTTGGAGATATCTTTTTATAAGGATTTAACCACGATAAACACTCATCAGGATTGCGGACTTTATGTTTGCCTTCTTGGGCCTCGACTCGAAGGCCTGCCGCCGTCGCTTCGTCTGCGAAATGGAGTTCCGCTCCAAGCTGAACCCCCTGACCAGCATGGCCTTCCGCATTGTGGGACGCGGCTTCTTCGAGAAGTACACAAACTCGCGCAATCCCCAGGCCAGGGCCAATCGCTTCAGCGAATGTGCCGCCGTGAATCCCGAGTGCATATTCGTCGAGAATGGCGAGACAACAGAAGCCGAGGGCCAGCAGGAAGAGGAGGGACAGCAGGCAGCACAGGAAGAGGAGGGCCAGCAGGCAGCGCAGGAAGAGGAGGGGCAGCAGGCAGCCCAGGAAGACGAGCAGGCCAGCAGCTTGGACTCCCAGAACGAAATCAACCTGCAGACTGAGCGTCGCAATGCCAAGCTGCGCAACCGCCGCGGCGATCGCATGCTGAGCCCCGTGGCCGAGCACATTCTGATGCAGTAGAGGGGAGCGCAGCGGAGCGGAGCAGCGATGTGTTTAATTAATCTATTTATTGTATTTATTTATTTTAGCTATAAGAGTGAAGAACGACGCACCCAAAATGGAAACACACAAATAAACTTGCCTCAAACCATTCAAAACAGAACTAGAAATCTTCTCAAGAGAGGGGGTGGTGAGGGGCAATTAAAAAAAAGAACACAAAACCAAAAAATGAATACCTTGAAATGTGACTAAAGTTTGATGATCGACTAAGGGGAGAATGGGGCTATGGCTGCCATTGGCACTAAATCTTCTTGGTCTTTTTCTTTTTGATGGCATTTATCTGCTCGGCCATTTGTTCGATTTCGCGCTGGTTGATCGGCTCGTTCTTGCGCACCTGCGTCTTGCTCTTCTGGCGCTGGGAGAGATCTGACGCCAGATCGTTGAGTTTGCCCCACACAAAGGCGAGGAAACTGGTGGCCAGATCCTGCTTGAAGAAGGCAATCGCCACGAGCGCAATCAGCACCAGCGCAGAGATCGAATTCTGATTCAGATCCGTCTCGGCTGCTCTCACCTCGGGCTTGAAGTCCAGCTGAATGAACACTGAGCCCCTGTCGGCCACGAAGCTGGCCGATGGCAGCTTGTAGGTGTACGTCTTGTCCGACAGCGTTGACTGCAGCTCCACAATGTAGCTCTTGCCGTCGAGTGGAATTCGCGGGAAGAATATTGTCATGCCGGGGTTCAGTCGGGCCTTGGGATTCACTGGCGTGCCCACGCGCTGCGAGAACACTGGAGAGTCGGAGTTGCCGCGACGATACATCACAATGCGCAGGCTCTTGTAGTGCTCATTGAGGGTGGCCGTTACACGGGCCGTGATATCGACAATCTTCAGGGGACTCATGGCCACCAGATTGATGTCGCGCACATCCTCATGGCCTACGCTGACCTCGTGCTCGAGAGGTAGTGATCGCTCCACTTTGTCGCTGTCCGGCACCACGCGAACTGTGTACTTGCAGCCAGGCTGCAGGCCACGAATGCGATACTGGCCATTCGTCTCACTGGTAGCCTCCTCCTGCTGGCGCTGACAGCTCTCGTCGGCGGTTGCCTTGACATTAACGCCGTCAAAGGGTTCGCCATTCAATGAGGTAATGGTGCCAAAGATGGAGTAGGCAAAGCGTTTGCCACTGTGGAACAAAAACATTGATCAGTAAGTCATCATCTCCCGCTGATGGTAGCAGTCTTACATGAGGGTAACTTGGCTGGTCTCGCCGTCCTTGATGTCGATCATCTTGGAGTTTGGTTCGAACTTGTACTCCTTCATCATGGGTCGCAGATAGTATTGCGAGGGCGACAGCGAGTGGAAGTTGATGGCACCGTCATCGCCAGTCACCAGGTTCTTGCGATAGCTCTCACCGCCGCTCAGCGACAGCAGCACACCGCTCAAGAGCTGACCGGCCTCATCCTTGACAACAACGGAAATCTCGCACAGCTTGTGGGCACTGAACGATGCCGTCTGGCGATTGTATTCGCTAAACACATACGACTCCTTCTCCGCCTTCAACTCAAAGGCCAGATCCGCATCGATGGGGCTGAACTTAAACTCTCCAGTCACGGCCGTCAGTGTCTCGATCTCCTTCAGCGTGGGTTGGTCGGGGAAAGAAAGGGTAATCTTGGCATTCTTAATCGCCGGCACCACCTTGCCGCGCAATATCAGACCCCGCGTGGCCACAAAGTTAAAGGCAATGTCCACGCAATCGCTGCCACCGATGATATCCTGCTGCTGTGGCGCAAACAGCATCACATCGCTCACGGGCGTAACGTGGAGCACTTCCTCGGGCCTCAGATAGGTGTCGTAGCGGTAGGCGTATTTGCCATCAACCTTGTGCGACTCGGCCGTGGGCGTGATGGTCTCCTTGCCCAGTTTCTCCGATTCAAGCAGCAGCTTAATGGAGTCTGCGGTTGGCTCTGTGGAAAGCACGCGAATGCCAGTCTTGTGGGCCACCGCATTGATGATCAGCGTTTGCAGTTGCTCTGGCTCCGGGGTGATGAACTTGGAGGGCAACGAGTCATCGTACGTGTGACAGCCCTCAAGCTTAAAGTCGTAGCTGCCGTACTTCGACACACAGAAGGTGTTCACGCCGGACAGAATCTTCAGCGTTTCCGTTGCTGGCTTTGGATCAGTGGGTCCCGTAATGTGCGTATATCTCATCTGCAGAGGGTAGAGGATTAGCTTGCTTGTGTTTTAAATATCTCCAAGCACATTACTAACCAATGCTCGATGGCTGGAGATGATGGAGACCTCGTAGCCCTTGTGAATGAATGGCGGTGCATCCTCCTCGGCGGATGCAACGTTCAGGAAGACGCGAGTCGATTCATAGCAAAGATTTCCTTGGGGTATCGTCAGCTCATACGGTCCAGGCAGCATGTCCTTGAACACAAATTTGCCACCTGCATGGCACCGAAAGAGTTAGCAGAGAGCTACACAGATCCTCACAGTTCGTACTTACGATGAGCCTTGGCCTTCCATTTGTTGAGCGTTGGCTGGCCGGTGGCGTCGAGAGCTTGGAGCGTGACTTCGGCACTAGTGCAGGTGCCCGTGGCGTCTGGCAGACACTGCAACTCTCCCCGTATCTTGGCACGTAGCTGCGAGAAGATGATGCCATTGATGGGCTCACCCTTGACCTCGGTCTGCTGCTGCACGGGGAAGAATTGAACGCCACTGGCCTTGTCCGCATCGGTGGTGAGCACCTCGATGCTGAATTTACCAACAGGAAGATAGGCGCACCAGCTACCGCTTCCCGGCTGTGTTTTCGTCGTCGTGTGGAAGGTGGAGCCGAGCTTCGTCAGACCCACGGCATAGGAGTTCGTGGACACCACTTTGCCGCACACTTCGTAAGCGGCGGGCACAATCGTCGGCAGCTCAGGCGTGTTTATCTGGGCCTTGAACTGCAGCGGAACAAACTGCAGCTGTGGCGATTCAACTTCAATGTTGATGGTGCCCGGCTTGATGTTCTGCAGCGTGTAGCTGCCCTGGGCATCTGTTTCGCCCACCTTTTTGCCATTGAGCTTGACAGTGGCCGACTTGAGGGGCGCACCGCCGGCAGAGCCGAGAACGCGGCCCGAGATGGTGAAGCCTGTTATCTTGAATTCCTCCTTCAGCTGCAGCGTATCCTTGCCCACTTCCAGCTCCAGGAACTCGGGGCTGAGATGCAGCTTCAGCTTGGAGTTCTCGTTGATGGCCTGCAACAGGTATTTGCCAGAGGGCACGTCCCTGAATGTATATTCGCCCGATTTGTCAATCAGGGTGTAGCAAGAGGCGGCAGACTCGTACTCGCTCCTGCCACTATTTGGAGCTGCGTTCGAGGACTTGTCGCACTTTGGCACCAGAGTTTGCTGAGGGTTACAAAGGTCATACATTAATGGGTTGACTTTTTAGCTTTCCCAATACACAACTTACTCCCTTCTTTCTGTACAGAGCCACGCTTAAGCTGCCGGTCTGCTGTGCACTCGTATCAAAGCGGCCATTGATATCGAAGCCAGAGACCACTAGGGAGTTCTCCGGTAGCTCTGTGTTGCCACTGACAACGACCACATCATGCTCCGCCTTGGAGAAATGCCACTTGGCGTGCGTGGCTTTGATCACATACTTTCCAGGTATGATGGGCGTGAAAGAGAATATGCCATTGTTGTCTGTCTTTGTGCGCCTCACTTCCCCCTGCTCGGACTTCAGTTGGACATCCACATCACGTGCTCCGCCGCCAGTGGCTAGGCCCACTTTGCCGGTTATGCCGAATCCCTTGAACACAAAGTTGACATCTGTGCCCTGACTGCAAACGTCATTCGTGCCATCGAAGTGCAGTTCAACGTGCTCCGGCTCGAAGCTCCAGCCGGGCGGCGGGGATATGCTTAGCAGGTAGTCGCCCTTATCATAAATGGGCAGGAAATAGTAACCATTCGAGGGCGAGCAGTCAGTCTTATCCTTCAGCGAGCCCTGTTTCGTCAGTCTGCGGTGACAGTTAACATGGGGGTGAACAAATATGGCGGGTGAGCATTAATTTATTATTTAATTAGTGCCAGCACCGCACCATGCGCACAATCTTATCAGCGGGCACTAAAGGTTTGGGAACTTACAGTTTGATCTCTACTTTGGAAAAGTCAATATCCGCATGGCTCTTAATGAAGCCGCCACAGCCAACAACCTCATTGGCGTTTAATTCACCAATTAATTTAATTGATAAAATTAAAAATAAGCCGGAAAAACACCTCATTTTGACTTGGTGGCAGTGTGACCGCGCGTTTATCGATCAAATATACCGTCTGATCTCTCAGAAATGTACCGAAAATATACCATAATTTACCGAGGAAAAAAGCTGCTACCTTCTTGCGCTAGCAACCCTGCATTTATTTAGATCTTTTCGCATCTTTGCAATTTTTCCGTTCAAAAGCTAATAAATAAATACATTATTAAACCCAAAAAAGGAGCGACGATGCTGTTGTACTCCAAAACAGCTGACAACTGATAATAAACTACAGATGGAAGAGCACGAAAACAGGAATCCCGAAACCACCCTTATAAAGGGTTCGTCGAAATCTTTGGCGGTTGGCTTTCCGCCTCATTCGCGACTTGCACTTGCTCCGGAATAGATTTCACCGAATACAACAAATCACGACGCTGCTGCGACACGAGCACAAGTAGACGCTCCAACAAATGTCTCTGTGGGAGGTTGAAATATTGATATAACCTGCGCCCTCTTCCCCGCCCGTCGGCTATGGATTGGTAACGTTGCACATTGCGAAATTCAAGCTATTCGTCATCGCCATCGTTGAGGAAATCCCCGCTGAACAATGGCTTTAGCTAGCGCCGCAGCCGCTCTGCTCAAGAGTTCACAGACGCCGCTGCAGCAGCTGCTGGAGGACATCAACTTTCAGCGCACCAAGGAGATGCGGCAGCTGCTCAAAGATGGTGCGTGTCCTGGTTTCTGCATCCATAAGCACTTTCATTACCCCATTATCATTGAGAAAATTTGTCTACATTTGCACATTATCGATTTGTCAGCGCAACCCCTAAGGGAGTGTGTCTCTGTGTCTGCCTTTTGTCTGTACCTACGACCCTGTGTGTGTGTGCGTGTGCCGGTGTGTGTTCCGCTCCACTTTTTTTGGCCTCCCGTTTGTTTTCCTTTATGTAAGGCAGGCTTTGTGGGAGGATGGTGGGGGTGGCTCTCATTCCCAACAGCTGTTCACCTGTCGCCCAGTAACACGATTTTCCCCTTGCAGATGGCGGCTTTGTGGTGCTTCAGGGCACAACCTACTGGACGGATCTCTTTGTGCGGCACTTCCTCTTCCAGACAGAACCCGAGCACAGCATCGATTCGGACGATTTGCTCTTCTTTGTGCGCAAGAAGCACGTAAAGAGCTCTTCTCGCCATATGCCAAAATATGAGGTGAGTTCATGATTATCTGCTCTATTCCAACTCTAATTATTTGATTTCTATCCTGTTTAGACTGAGGTGGAGGTATTCCGCAAGGACTCGCGCAAACTGCCCATCGGCGATCCCGATGTGGACTGGGAGGAGACGGTCTATCTCAACATGGTCATTCATCAGTTCGATTACACCCTGACGCTGGCCATTTGCACCAGAACATCGCCCAAGGAGCTGCAGGTGCTGCGCAGGCACTCGCAGCGCGTCTACGCCAGTCCCAGCCGCAGGAAGATGGACACCAAGGGAGAGGGCGAGGAGATAACGTATCCGCACATCTGCTTCATGGTCGACAACTTCGACGAGGTGTTCAGCGACATTCTGGTGCGCGATGGCGAGATGGTGTGCGTCGAGCTGGTGGCCAACGACAAGGACGGTGCAGTTCAGGGCGTCATATTCCTGGGCTCCATACGATACGATGCTCTCAAGAAGGTGTACGATGCCAGGGTTCGTTGGATTGCCACAAACGCCAGACTCTAGCCTTATTTTATGTTCATTTCAATTCTGCAGCAATCGAGTCTCAGTTCCAAGGTGGCGCAGCGCATGTCGTTTGGGCTCTTCAGCAGCGGTGCCGGTGTGCAGACACGCTGCGAGTTTGTACGCATGAAAGGACCGCAGGGCAAGGGCCATGCCGAGATGGCTGTGACCAAGCCAAAGGGATCCGGCGTGGAGACGCCCACCAGCGAGCCGGGCTTCTGTGCCACCGACATGTGGGACGAGTGGGAGGAGGAGAACGATGACTACTGCACCTACCGTCACCAGCGTCGACTGAGCGATCCCAGCGCCAATCTGAACAACTTCTCGCGCTACGGCTGGCGTACGAAGAATGCCAACGCTCAGGATATGGTGGGCAGCGGCACCAGCCCCAATGTCGGCGCCAAGGCACGCTCCGAGAACGAGGGACTGGACTCACTGGCCAGCGAGGTGTCGGAAATCGAGGCCGGCGACCTGCGCGACGGTCAGTTACAATTTTGAACTAATTTTCCTTATGGTTTTCTCTTCATTTAAGCTTTTCTTAGTTGCATGATTTTCACATTCATTCACATTCGTATTTGTATTTGTATTTGTACATGTGCCTCGCACTCATTGCCGTTTACCGTAGTTTTTGTCGCTTCTTCTGCAAGCTCTCCTTTCCGTTCCGTTTCGTTCCGTTCCGTTCCATTCTGTTTATTCTTGAGTTGTTCCTCGTAATGTGTTGTGGTTCCATCGATGATTTTCCTTTACCTACTTCCAATTATCAAATTTATATATATACTTTAATCTACCTACAAGCGACTCCAGATTTCAGAGTATATATATAAAGAACACCCCCCAGACATTGCCGAGAAAGCAGGACAAATATAATACACAAGGACAACCACAATTATTTCGTTATGTCCCCCGTTCCCCTGTGAACCTGTTTTCCCCTTTTCCGTTTGTTTCCTTTCAATGTACACACACGAGAGTAAAAAGTTGAGAATGAATACGGAAATGGAAATAGAACTAGAATATCCCTTCACTGATCCCCAATCCTTCCTTTTAACATTAACAGTTCCATTCCTGTATCCTCGATCCACACATCAACCTATCCGATCGATCCTCTAGAGTGTCTTTCTGATTTATTATTTCACTGCTTTCTGTTGCCAATTATTTGTAAGTTGCTTGGGCCGATGCTCGGTTGTACATGTGTGTGTGTGTCGATGTATCAATGCTTATAAACGCAAAAACCGATCTATATCTACTTGTAGATCAGCAACGTCCTGCTTTCTCGGCCTCCGCGGCAAAACTGCACTCGAATCCGCAGTGCTCCGAGTCCGAAGGGCTTGCCCCCACACAGGGCGACCTAGACAAGGTGCCGCCGTCTCACGAATCTCCAGTTGGTGTAGCGGCAGCGGCAGCTGTTCCGGCTGTTACACCACCGCCCCTAAGCGCTGCCATTGAGGTGACTGTGGCCAGCGAACAAGCTGGCACGAGCACGACCACGGGCTGCAACTGCTTTGGCGGCAAAAAGTGCAAGAAGCGCTGGGCATCGGCCAATAGCTCAGACACCCCGGAGATGTCCGAGATGTACTGCCCCAGATGCGAGGATCCGTCCAACGAGACGCCTGCCTGTCTCAGCAAGATGCCGGACAAGCGACCGTCTCGTCTCAAGCCAAAGTCCAGCATTTTGAGTGTGGAGAGCGAGCTGCTGGTGGCCAAAAGAAGCAGCCTGCGAATGCCCGCGGACAGCAAACGCAAGCCGCTTGGCGGTAGTATCACAAGAAGCGCCTCCCTCAGTGCCGCCGATCGCAGAACGAGTCTGCCAGTGGCCACCAAGAAGATATTCACCCCAAGACTGCGCCCAGCCAAGGCCAAGGAACAGGAAAAGGGCAAAGACAAAGAGAAAGAGAAGGACAAGAACAAGGAAAACGACAAAAAGTGTTCGAATCAGAAACTCAACGGATCGGCGAGTAATTTTCTGTCCAAGATGTCACCCAAGCGGCTGAGACAAGCCAAGGACAAGGACAAGGAAATTGACAAGGCCAAGACCAAGGCGAACTCTCCTCCATCCAAGGCAAAGGCTGGCAACAATAACAATTCAAAGACGCCCAATTCGACACCGCCTGCTAAGACGGAGGAATATGAAATAGCCGACGATGCCACCTCCTTGAACGGCAGCAAGTCTGAGCTGGGCGCTGGTGGGGCGCCCAAGATGGCCATCATGAGCGAGAGCGAAAGCAAGCTGATGATCAGCGTGCGAGGGCGCGAAGAGCTGCCTGTTGGGGAGTCCGAGTCAACCACGACATCCTCGCAACGCTTCGAGAAGTGTGTTCTTGTACCTGTCGAGCCGGAAGACCACCCACTGCAGCCGGCCAGTCCGTCCGGCAATGAGAACGATAACGACAACGATGAGCTGGTGGCCTCGGTCGTCTCGCCCACGGAGCTCACACCGATGCTGGACGTGGCCAATGGCAATCAGGCGTCTAGTGCCACTTTGCCACGCACTTCCAAGCAGTCGCACAGCAGCAAGATGTTGCATCTGGTGCCCAAGCGTCGCACCCCGGACGGCACCAACATATACTATTGGTGCGATGTGCCCAAGAAGGCCCTAAAAGGTCATTGCCAAGGATTAATTTTGTATATTCCTCCACCTCTGATGCATGCCAGTAGCCTTCTTTGCCTTCAAATTTGGACAGCAACTGATTTTGGTTTGTGTTTCCTCTCTCTACTTTTAGAGCTCGACGATGGTGCCTACAATCCGCTGTGGACCAGTCGCGGCTTTACGCAGTCCTTTCACTTCTGGAAGGAGAACCGAAGACAGCAATCGACGCCACTCAATGCATTCCTCACCTATGTGACACTGCCCTGGTGGAGCATTGCAAAGGGTAAGAACAAGGAAACACAATCCCAGCCGTTTCGTTTCTAACATTGAAATGTATTTGCAGATCTACTGGATCATCGGGAGACGCCCATTTTGACCTTTTAGTATTAAATTTATTTGCGATTGTGATTTGACTTTATGCTTTATAGTTAGTTTTATCTCTATGTATTTTTTACTGGATCGTGTGCGCCCCCAGTCGTGTGATTTGTTATCAGTTACCTCGTTGTGCAGTCTCTCAATCGCGTATTTCAGTTTGTTAATCAGTTTATTCGCTTCGCTCACTACGAATATTGAGTTTCCTAAGCGCATCCCATGTCGGATGCAGAGGCCAACCAACAAATTTATAAACTATAATATATGCCACGAGATAATGAACGATAATGATGCTACCGGAATATATAGATATATGTAATTGTAATATTATTTGTAAATTGTATGGCAACATTTATACCACGAACTATACAAATATACTAATAGAAAACGGACATGAACGAACGTAAGAGATCTTCCTACCCATTCTGGCTAAGGAGCCAAGCAGCTGAAACCCCCACACCCTACACCCTACTTTTAATCAGAATGAACGCGAGAGTTTGCTCCGGTGACTGACATCCGGCTTCGGCTTGAAGATGTTCTCGGTTCTCCGGCTTTGTTAGTCTGTTTTTGTGCCTCGCCTGAAGCGGTACGCTTGTTCGCCTTTGCAGTTGTCCAGTCCAGCCCGAGAGCACTTTGACCGTCAAACGATAACGCGAGAAACAAAGACACTGAGATGCTGGGGCAATCGCTGCTGCTGCTTGTCTGCCTCGCTTGTGTCTGGCAGACAATTAACGCAGCCTCCGCCTGTCCGCGTGCGCCCACCCACTTGCTTCACGGTCGGCGTACACGCGGCGACAATGGATACAAACTAATTGTGGCTGATGGACCCAATGGATATGTGCCCGGCAAGACATATAATTGTAAGTAGAGAAGGTTTCATAATCATCCCTCAGTTCGGTTCGGTTCGAGTCACTTAAGGCCTGAAAACAATAAGAGCTAAGCGATAAGAGCCCAACATTCAGAGCGGAGCAGATGTTTTCCATCTTTTCGTTTTCGCTTCGATTAATGCTCCAATTGATAACGACGGTAGATACGAGTACACTTTTGAATTATAATAGAAAAGTATTTAATTTATTTTTTAACATGGAAATATGAATTTAAATGGCAGATATAAAGTCGATAGAGTGTTTCAAAGTTACAATTTAACACGATAAATAGATAATAACTTGAACTGAAGCTGCTCTGAGAGTGGAAGCAGTCTTGGCACAGATGAATATATGGAATTTGCCACCCACTCGCTCTACAATTTTCACTAAATTGTATGGAGTGCTCCATAGTATTCCATATCCAAAGTATTTAATTTATTTTTTAACATGGAAATACGAATTTAAATGGCAGATATAAAGTCGATAGAGTGGATCAAAGTTACAATTTAACACGATAAATAGAAGATAACTTGAACTGAAGCTGCTGTGACCACTCTCCCAGCACAGTGAGAGTGGAAGCAGTCTTGGCACAGATGAATATACAATTTGCCACCTACTCGCACTACAATTTTCACTAAATTGTATGGAGTGCTCCACAAAATGGTTAAACAATTGAAAAGTACAAAAACTATGTAGTTATGGGCGACACGTTATGTGCTGCCTTGAGGTGTTTCTCGTAGAAGTACAGTCTCTTGAAGGACTTACCACACTCGGCGCATGTGAACGCGTGTAAAGTGTGCAGACTCTGGACATGTTTCTTGTAGCGCGACTCGTGGGTGAAGGTCTCCTCACAGTACTCGCAGAAGTACACAGTTGTAATAATCTTTGGCAGAAAGTGAAACAGGAGCATGTAGTGCTCAATGCTGTACGAAAGAGTTGCCTTTCGGAAGAACCTTTTATCGATCTGCTCTGTATACCAGGAGTTGATGAGGTTGAGAGTGCGTTTCATCTCGCTCAGGGTCAACTGGCAGGCAAGCTCCTTGTTTACCTCTTCGGTGAATGCGTTCAACTGCTGGACTAGGCGTTCGGGTGCGCCAATGATCTTTGATTTCCTATAGCTCCAGATTGTTTCGTACTTGTGATAGATTTTGCTAAACTTGGCGGCTTTTTTACGAAACTCTTCCGACTGCTCCAATGGCATTTTATCCTCAAACTTTGGAACTTTTATTATACGCAACTAAAAAGATAAAGAATATGCTAGTTAAGCGTGTATTTTGCGATTTTTAAGGCCACATTTCTTACCCCAACTGTCTCCAACAGCTTGAGGTCATCTCCCACAACCTGAATTTCAGGCGTTTGAGGTGTGATCAACTCTTTCTTTTGTGTGTTTTCCTCTTTGGTCTCTTTTATCTGCGCCTAAAAAGGTATACATTAGAATTGTCATGCATTTATTATCAGCCAGGTACTTACAACTAGATCTTCCACGATCGAGTCCCCACGGGTCTCTGCCAACTGAAGGAGGCTGTCTGCGTCCAGCTTTGAGGTTTTCAAATCCTTCTGAAGAAACTCTATAGCGCTCGACGATAAACCAAAGTTCATGGAGCATCTTTCTTGATTTATTTTGGCCCGTTTTGCATCGCATATTTCAGTGGAGGGTGAACGTTTCTGTGCTTTCGCAGGACCTTGAACAGGTCCCGAATGCAGCTTTTGTGAGCTTGGAGGCGGCGTGGGCTTTACAGTTGTCATCGAGGATCTTCGTGTACGTTTCTTGGTCTGAACTGGGCTATTGGAGACAACTGTTAGCGAAGATCTGCGCTCTGGACGCTTGTGCTGATCCACTGCATCGTTATTTGTGGCATTCAGCTCTGAAGATTTTACACTGGCAACACTTGAAGGAATTCTTTTCTTCCATATTGGTTTTCCCTTGACTGACGTTTCCACATTCTGTTTTATATCTTTGGCGATCTTTGACAGAATCTGCACTCGCTCTATCTTTATGGGTGATGATCGTCTGCCTGTGGGCGCATGGCTTATGTTTGGATCTATTTTAAATGCTGTCCCACTGGTGCATGGAAGAATAGTTGGTTTTTTCGAGGTGGACGCCACACAACGCTTCTTTATGGGAGTAGCAGAAACTATCTTTGAAGACTTTGTAGGCTCCAAGGGAGCTGCTAGATCATTTGCTGAATTGCTATCCAATAGAGCAGGCAGTTTGGATTGTTTGGTGGCACTAGAAAAGCTAGGACTGACAGAGTTTGAGACGACTTGATTGACTTTCGATAGCGGCATGTTGATTCTGAAAGTCTTTGGTTTTTTTTCAGCTAATGGCTGGCGGAGACTTGCAGGAATTACTGGTTTTATCAAGGTGGTGCTCCCACTTGTAGTACTTTTTAGATTTGTTAGAGCCGCGTTGGGAACTTTCTTTGAATCGACTGAAGAAGAAGTGCTGATTTTAGGCAAGATATATACGGGCCTTTTTCTTGGCTTAAGCAACTGCTTCATAGACGCTGACTTCATCCCATTGTACTGAATCACTTGAGTCATGTTGGAGCGAATTTCTTTGGTCTCTAAATTTGTAGGTGGCAATTTAGTAGCTTCAACGCCCGGGTGTTTGGACTCCTCTTTGAATGCTGGCAATTCCAGCTTAACGCTGGATACTTTCATAGGCACAGACTTTGGCACATCATTTTCAAGGGAGAGCATAATACGTTTTTTCACGTTGCTCAAGCGCTGTTTGATCGCCTCCCGTTTGCGCGAGTGTCGCGCAATGTTGTAGCTCTTCACATCACAGATGGTTGGCGCTTTTTCCAAATTTCCCGGCTTGCGGGCACGACGGAAATCTTTCTGGTTTTCGGTGTAGCTTGCTTTGTAGTACGTTTCCTGGATGGCCTCGGGCTTGTTGTCCATCACTCTTGAAAACATGTTTTTCCTCTCCTCTAACATTTCTTCAACTTCTGCCAGAATGTTTCGTGCGGCACCTTTTTCCTTAATTTCTGCGGTTACAAAATGTTTTAACATTTCCAGTTTGAATTAATGAAAAGCTTGCAGTGGACTTACCTTGTGTTTCGCATTTGACATTGATCGCATCCACTTCCACATCGAAGACTGCCAAGGCGTTCATTATATCCACATTGCTTGCCAGGCAAGCGGATGATCGTGGTGCTGCATCTGCATCTTCCGTTTCGCCAGCCAACCCAGAGTCGACGCTGCTGCAGCTGTGCGCCTGCGATTGCGTTTCATCTTCTGAGCTCTCCATGGACAACAGTTCCTCGACGCTGTACACATTCTGTTCCTTTGCGAAGTGCAAAGTATCGCTGTGAGACCGCTGTAGGTGTCTCATGAATTCCGGCAGATGCGTGAAAATGTCCCTGCAGAAATGGCAAAACATGGCCACCACGTTGTCCTTGGGCGAAACAGCAATGTCCCCACATTTTTCAAAGTGCACATGTCCTCCGTCGCCCAGCAAATCAATGAACGAAGTCATTTTTAATTAAACATTTAAATAAACAAATGACAAACAACAAAAAACGCGCGGCCAGGGTGATCGCGGAATTATCGATTAAAGATACCGACGGAACATTCAGAAATATACTGTGAATATACACAATCATAGTTTTAGTGTTGCGAAATATCGAAATGTACCCGTGCTATTGCTGACACTATCGTATAAAGTAATAGCTCACCCGCGAATTTTCAATCTTTTACAGTACTCCTGCTCGGCTCTCGCACCCACACCAAGGTGCAACATTTCACCCACTTTACGATCACTGCAGAGGCCCAAACTGGCGCCAGACGCCCCCAAGTGGCCAGCCCTCGACGCGTGGGCCGGTTCCAGCTATTCAGTGATTCGCTAACCCAATTCAATGATCGCTGTGTGAACACGGTCTCGGAGGCGGATGATTTGCCCAAGACGGAAGTCCAAGTGATGTGGGTAGCTCCCGAGTCCGGCTCTGGCTGCGTCTCACTCTCCGCCATGGTGTACGAGGGACCGCGTGCATGGTATGCGGATGACGGCAATCTGTCGGCGGTGATTTGTGAGCGCAAGCCCGACGCTGCCACGGCCCAGAAAGAGTGCTGCGCCTGCGACGAGGCCAAGTACAGCGTAAGTGGCGCAGCAAGATAACCACGAGGTAATCCCCATCATAATCCCCCTTTGCAGTTTGACTTCGAGGGCATCTGGTCGAATGAGACGCATCCCAAGGATTATCCGTTTGCCATCTGGCTGACGCACTTCTCGGACGTGATTGGCGCCTCGCACGAGTCCAACTTCTCGTTCTGGGGCGAGAACCACATTGCCACTGCGGGTTTTCGCTCGCTGGCCGAATGGGGATCTCCAGCCGCACTGGAGACGGAGCTGCGGGCCAACGGGCCCAAGCTGCGCACTTTGATCAAGGCCGCCGGGCTCTGGTATCCCAATGTGAATGAGAATACCTCGTCGAAGTTCCGTGTGGATCGCAAGCATCCCAAGGTGTCCATGGTGTCGATGTTTGGCCCCTCCCCCGACTGGGTGGTGGGCATCAGTGGCGTTGATCTTTGCACCGACGACTGCAGCTGGAAGGAGTCCCTGGACTTTGATTTGTATCCCTGGGATGCTGGCACCGACAGCGGCATCTCCTACATGGTGAGATCACACAGCGTGCTTGGATTATGTCTCCTCCAAATGCCTCATGTATGTCCATTCTGCTGCAGTCACCCAATGCAGAAACGCAGCCACCGGAGCGAATGTACCGCATCACGACAATGTACCCCGAGGATCCCCGTGCGCCGTTCTACAATCCACAGAGCCGCGAGATGGTGCCGCTGGCCAAGCTGCGTCTGCGCCGAGAGAAGATTGTGTCGCGCAACTGTGACGATGAGTTCCTGCAGGCACTGCAGCTGGAGGTGTCGGACGATGCCGAGGAGCAGGACACGCGCGGTAAGATTTGCCATTAGCCATCAGCCACTTTCCATTCTAATTCTGCCCCTCCCCAGCTGAGTGCCGTGTTAGCGACTATTCCTCGTGGAGCCCCTGTTCTGTGACCTGTGGCAAGGGCATTCGCATGCGCGGCAGGCAGTATGTGCAGCCACAGCAGGCGGAGCAGGCCAAATGCAGTCGCCAGTTGGTGTCCAAGGAGATGTGTGTGGCTGCGGTGGCCGAGTGTGCCAACGGCGGCTCAGCTCCAAGCCATGACCGCGACGAGGATGAGGGCGAAAACCTGGCCAACTCGCAGTCCCTGGTCAACGAGAATGGCGAGGGTGCCGGCCTCTGCAAGACCTCGCCCTGGAGCGTGTGGTCCGAGTGCTCTGCCAGCTGCGGCATCGGCATCACCATGCGCACGCGCACCTTTGTCAACCATCTGGGACGCAAGCGCTGTCCGCACATCACCATCGTGGAGAAGAACAAGTGCATGAAGCCGGACTGCACGTACGAGCAGGTGGAGCTGCCCGATCCGAGCTGTCCCACCACACAGTGGAGTGACTGGAGCCCGTGCTCCGCCACCTGTGGTCGCGGCGTGACCATTCGCACGCGTCTCCTGCTGCTGGAGAACGGAGCGGAGAAGGAGAACTGCTCGCAGCGCATGGAGCTGCATCAGCAGAAGGAGTGCGTCAATCCGCAGGACTGCCACATCAACATGGAGCTGGCCAAGGATATTTGTGTGCAGCAGCCGGACTCTGGTCCATGCCGTGGCAGCTATCAGCGCTACGCCTTCAATCCGCACACCAATCGTTGCGATGCCTTCAGCTACGGCGGCTGCCGCGGCAACAGGAACAACTTCCTCACCGAGAACGATTGTCTGCACACCTGCAGCATGATTGGCTCGGGTGCAGGATCGGCTGACCAGGATGGCAACCTGCCCAAGGGCTGCATCATGTCCGAGTGGGCAAATTGGTCCGCCTGCAGCGTCAGCTGTGGCGTTGGCTTCTCCGAGGGCCATCGCTTTGTCATCAGCGAGCCAAAGCATGGCGGCCAGTCCTGTCCCAAGCGTCTGGTCAAGCATCGTCGCTGCACCATGCCCGCCTGTTAGCTTCATTATTCAATGTAATCCACGGGGGATTTTAAGCAATAATAAAAGATTTAATAAAGATAAACACAAAATCACACCACACAGTAGCGCATGAGATACTGACGCGCCTTCCAGTGGTTGCCATTGGCGCGGTAGATCAGATGCAGATTGAAGGCCGTCTCGTGCTGCAGTCCCAGCGTATCCTCATGCTCGTCAATCAGTGGATGCTGCACGGCCAGCGCCTTTTCGTAGTACTCAACTGCGAGGTGGAGTATGTTGGCCTGATGGTAGATGCGTCCAATGTTGTAGAGAATCTCCTGCTGCGCCGCGCACTTGGAGAACTCATCGCCAGCGGAACGGAGCTCCTTGTAGCGCTCGGCAAAGGCCACCGCCTGGGCCACAGCTGCCGACTTGCGCAGCACCTTCTTCTGCAGCGCCAACTGATTAAAGACGACGGCTATGGAGAGTGCGACCAGTGGATCTGGGTGCTCGCGCAGCATGGGCACATACGCGTTCAGGGCGTACTTGAACGAGCTGCAATTGAGATGGTAGTGGCCCAGGAAGATGCGCATATGCTGATCGACCAGCGGCTGGCGATTCAGCAGGCGTCGTATGTAGCGGCAGTAGCGCATGTCCTCCCCCTTCTGCACGAGCAGCGATTGCAGATTCCACAGGTTAACCTGATTCGGCTGCTTGGCAATCAGCTCGCGCAGATACGAGAACGCAATCGCGCAATCGTCATTGAAGTAGCACGCCAAAACCATTATCCGCTCAATCTCGTGATGGTAATACGTGAACCGCTTGGTGGTGACCATGGCAAAGCAGAGCTTCTCCGCGACACCGTGCATGCCGTGTGTGTGTGCCGTGCGCATGAGATCCAAAAACAAATCATACTCATCCTTGATGGTCAGATCGGAGGCCTCCGAAGCGGCACTCTTGCCGGGATCCTAAGAAGCAAATCAAGTTTAAGTTGAAGTAATTTTAATTGCACTTTTTTAGCTGCCTACCTGCTGCTCGGGCTCTGCTGATCCTGTCGCTCCCGCTGCCAGACTTCGCATCTGCATTATGGCCTTCAGGCTCTCGGCATTGTAGGTGCTCCCACCGTTGGCCGCCGCTATCATCTCCTCGCGATTCTTCAGCTTGATGGAGTGTCTGCTGAGCAGCACATATCCCACATCCAGAAACTCCTCGATGCGTCCAATCTGCTTCAGCATGACGCATCGCTCGTACAGCAGGCGAGCAATCAGCGGCTGACCCTCAACCTCCCCGGACTGCTCTAGCGCCTCAACGGCCTCCTCGTGCCGGCCCTGCTGCTTCAGCAGCGCAGACAGCGTGAACTTCGCATCGTAGCAGACGGGCGCCAGCTGAACCACTCGCTGGTAGCACTGGATGGCCTCATTGGTGCGATTCAACTGCCGCAAACACTCGGCCTGCCGCAGCCACACGAAGGCGGGACACTCGAAGGTGTCGCCGTCAGTGATGGGACTCATGAGGGCTATGGCCTCGGCATACTTGTGCTCCTGCATCAGGGCCTCCGTGATGTCCATGTACAGCTCCACGCGGTCCACGGTGAGCGTGATGTGCTCCTGGACATTCTGGATGAGGTAGCCCAGGAGGTGGTGGGCCCGCAGATGGATCAGACTCACACAGAGCTTGGCCCTCAGCTCGGGCGCATAGTCGTCGGGTATGACGCAAAAGTAGATCATCTCCAGGCTCTCCTCCTGGTCGTCTTCCAGCTCAAAGTTTGTCCGCTCGCGCAGGCAGCTGAGCACCTTGGAGTATCGCTTGTTGAGGATCAGCAGCTCCAGGTACATGTTGAGATCCTCCAGGCTGAAGCGTGCTCCGCACACACTGTACGCCCCCTCCATGGCCTCCAGCGCGATCGTGTGCTTCTCCAGCACGTGAAAGAAGCGCGCCACATTCTTGGCCGTGCTGAGGCACGTGCTCCACTCCTCGGGCGGCATCAGCGGCAGCATCTTGAGGTACGTGAACATGGCCGCATTCGTCTCGCCCATTTTCTCCAGCAGCTGCGCCTTGCGCAGCCTCAACAGGTAACCCTTCGGCAGCACCTTGATGGCCTTGGTGTAGATGAGGCGGGCGCGTGCCATGTTGCCCTGCTGCACCAGCAAATCGGAGACTCTGATCCACATGTCACGATCCTGGGGATTCAAGTGGGCCGCCAGCGTGCTGAAGTGCAGGAACTTGACCTCGTCCCGATTCTCGTAGATCTCGGCCAGCGTGTAGAAGGGCTCACTGGCCAGCGGGTTCTGGCGGATGATCTCCATGCAAATGCGTTCGGCTGTCTCATAGCGGCCGTAGGCGAAGCTCAGGTTCGCCTCGCCCATCAATCCTTGCAGAGCGTGGCTCAGCTGACTCTTGCGACCCAGATTCCCGCCACCGCCGGAGCGTGCCCCTTCCTGCTGCTGCCCCACCGTCGGTTTACTCTGCGCGGAAACTGTGGGCTGTTCCCGGCTCTCATCGCCGTCTGCTTCCTCCACGCCATTGTTTTCGTCGTCTTCGTCGCTGGGCTCGAGCTTTGTGCAAAAGTCGGGAAACTCTAGGCACTGGACACCCTGCACGTAGCGCTTGATGAGCGCTCCTTCCTCCTCGTCATCGTTGTTCTGGTCACTGTCTTCGGCCTCCCCCGTTGACATGTCTATGATGTCCACAACCCTGAGGGGCTCCGTCTCCTGGAATTGCTCCAGCTCATTCTCCGGCACATCGTTGCTCTCAATTTCTTCAATTAAAACCTCATTCGAGTCGGAATCGTTGGCTTGGTCCATTGTAAACAAATGGAATTAGAGCAGGTAGAATCATCGCCATCGAAAACTACAATATACCGATATAAGTGTTTCATCTCTACCGCATTTTCAAGTGGTGTGACCGTGTGGGACAAAAATCGAAATCCCGCAATAGAGTTGCCAGACAGTGCCAAGGGGAAGCGAATTAACGGAACTTTGGTTTGCATGTTGCTCGCGTAGCCTGTTTGTGCTTGTTTATGTGTGTTTTTTTTTAAATTCAACCAACGCGCAATTACGCTGTCGAAATGAATTTGCAACTTGTAGGTGCAGCAAGCAGTGGTTAATGCTACTTGATAATGCTTCCCTTATAAATTACAGCTAGATCGGCAGCTGTCCGAGATGGGCACCAAGTCGGATTTCTGGCTAAAACAAGCGGTACCGTTCAAGCTTGCGCAACCAGAACCAAAGAACGGAACAGATGCCGCTGAAAATATTCATCGTTTCAAGCATGAGAGGTATGAAGGCGGTACTGCGGAGTGCTGACTGCATTTGTTTGACTTCCATTCCATTTATGCAGGTCGGCAGCCGATCTGCCGGACTACGAGCCGAGTGAGAAAATGTTGCAGGCTCTGGCGAACAATTTCACCGACGCAGAGTTGAAAGACAAGGACGCCATCTTTGAGCATTATTTGAGTACCGAAAAGTTGGAGTTTTACAATGCGTCCTCGGTGATGCTGAAGCTGCTCACCATCGAGGATGTGACCACCATGAAGCTGTACTCGCAGCTCATCGAGCCGAATGTGGTGATTCACAAGACAAAAGGAAATATGTTTAAAGCCGCGCTCACCTCTACAGCTTCTGTTAATGCCGAGGAAGTGGTGTCCCCGGGAATCGACGAGGTTGTTTTGATACCCAAGCGCAGTTTAATTGCCTCGCCACTGCCAAAAGAACTCATATTGGCACTGATTCCCCACCCGCATGAGGAATTGCCGCTCAAAGATCCGATGCGCCGCTTTGTGGCCAGTGTGGAGCAGGTCTCCCGCACCAGTGTCCACTTCAAGTTCTTCCGTAGAGGCATTCCGGACGACACTAAATGGCTGTCGCAACGCTATCATGTCATCCTCCGCTCCACGCGTATCCCGATTCGGTACATGTACCGCGCTCTGAACAAGCTCACGGAGATGCCAGGACTCCGGCGTTATCTGTTTCCCTTTCCAGATTGGCTAACCACAATGATAGCAACCTCGAAGATTGAATTGCATGACTGCAAGCTTCCCACTTGGATGCAGATTGGACCGACGCCGCCGCCGGCCCCCCCAGCAGAGATTTGCCTGCTGAACAAGACCATCAGTGACAACAAAGAACAATTGGATGCGGTGCAGAGGATTGTGGCCGGACCCAGTTCCAAAGCTCCATTCATAGTGTTTGGGCCACCAGGTAAGCGGCGTCACACACCCACAGATGACACCAATCACACTTTTATTCACTTACAGGCACTGGCAAGACCACAACCATTGTGGAGTCTATTCTTCAGCTGCGCCTTAAGAAACCACAAAGCCGCATCCTCGTTGCAGCCGGTTCGAACTCGGCCTGCGACACTATTGCCATCAAACTGTGCGAGTACATCGCTGATAATCTTCGGCTCGTGCAGCACCAACTTCTCTTGGGGTATAAGCCGCTGATCCGAATCTATTCACTCACCATATTCAAGAAGGGACTGAAATCGGTGCCGCCGCTGCTGCTGAACAACTCCAATTGCTCGGGCCATGTCTACGAGCATCTAAAAATAGGGGAGGTGATGCAGTATTCAATCATTGTGGCCACACTGGTTACTGTGGGCCGCCTGGCGCACACTGGCTTTGGTAACTTCTTCACTCACATATTCATCGACGAGGCCGGAGCCACCACCGAGCCGGAGACACTTATGGGCATTGTCGATGTTAAGCAGAGCAACGACTGTCATGTGATTCTGTCCGGAGACTACAAGCAGCTGGGTGCAGTGATCAAAAGCGGCCGTGCTGGGTCCCTTGGCCTGAAACACTCCCTCATGGAGCGACTGCTGACTGGCTCCGATTGCTACAAGCTGGACGAGAATGGCAACTACGATCGCACCCTTCAGATACGTCTGCGCCGCAACTATCGCTCGCATCCAGAGATAGTGCGTCTCTTCAACGAGCTCTACTACGATGGTGAGCTGATCGCACAGGCTGCGGACGCACAGGTTAATGTAGCCGCCGAGTGGGATGTGCTGCCCAATGGCAAGTTTCCCATCATCTTTCAGGCCGCACACGGAGTCACCAAAAGGGACGAACACACCACCAGCTCGTTCAACTATCTGGAGGCGCAGGTTCTCTGCTGGTATGTCAAGCGCTTGCTAAAACATGGCCTCGGCCCAAATGTAGCTGTGAAGCAGGAGGACATAGGCGTGGTGGCTCCATACACGTCGCAGGGCAGCCTTATATGTCGAGTGCTCGAGCGGCATGGCTTCGGCTCTGTGGAAGTTGGCAGCGTGGAGACCTACCAAGGCAGAGAGAAGCTCATCATAATTGCCACGCTGGTGCGTTCCTTCAGCTCCATGGGCTTCATGAGTAACCCGCGACGCATCAATGTGCTCATTTCGCGTGCCAAGGCGCTGCTCATACTCATTGGCAATCCCGTCACTCTGCGCCACAATCATGACTTTAAGTTCATCATTGATGAGTGCACTAAACATCAAACTTATCTCTTCAAGAAGAAGAGTCCGAGTTTCAGCCACTCGGATGACGGCACAAAAGAGAACACTGCAAATCCGCCCAATGCTAAGCTTAAAGCCAAGAAAGTGATGACGGGAATGGGTGAGTGCCTAAAATACATAGTCTTTTCGTTTTATATCCCTATGTCCCCATTCCTTTCTTTAGATGGACTCTCCTTGCCCGCCATTTGTGCCACAATGAATGGCTTAAAGATATCCTAGAGCTGCACTCTTCACCTCACTGACTTGAATCAAATCTAATCCTTGAAAGATATAAGTTAGAACGTAAGCACTCAGCCTCTGCCCAGAATGGCTGCTGTATCTCCACTGATTATGAAAATTTCAAGGCCTAGCGTCTGCACGAATTTGTTTGTAACCATTTACGTTTATGTTTATTATATTTTAAGTTTGTTCTGTAACAATGTACGGCCCTTGCGGTCTGTGAGGCTAATAAAAGTACTCCATTTATTTCACTGTAAATGAGAGGAAAAGAATATGTATTATTTGATAAATGTATTAGAATTGAGCATAGAGAAATTCCTCTGACCAAATGGAGCAGTTCCCATGAATGAATGTCAACCGTATTGTGCAAGCATTATCGTTTATAGTTTATATTTTAAGCAGTGTCTCTCTATATATGTAATTAGTAATCAGATTAAAAAGAATACAATACAATGGAGTGGAGTGGAGTGGATCCGCCTGCGTTAAGTTTCGAATATATTTTTTTCAATCGTTCTTTGAATTTAGCTGTCGTTTAAATTCGTTCAGTCTTTGTTAATCATCAACTTTACTTGGTTAAAGTGATTAATGGTTTACGTTTTCATATTTTTTGTGACAAAGAAATGCAAATGCAAAAAAAGATAAATTAATTCAATGAAGTTCTGCTGCAGATGCGCAATGTTTGGTTTTTTGTTCGTTTGATATACAAAATTGTGTGTTGCCTTTTTGGTTTTTATATAATTATTATAATAAAATATATGTATGTGTTTATATATATTAAATAGTATTATTAATATTCTGTGTGTTCAGCGCTCTCCTTGGCTGCTTCTTTCGCGTGTAAGTGACTACATTTGGTTTACAGGAGCCCGGACACCAGAAAACGCTCCTCGCCACTGGCAACCCATCATCGTCAGGTTGGGTGAGTTTGATGCGGTGCAATTGGGTAGGTGAGTGGATAGGTGGATGGGCTACAACAATATCTACGTGTGGGGCTTGGGCCCCGAGATTAGAGTATCATCCGTCGCACGCCGCAATCCATGCAGAACTTGGCGTGCTCGATGATGAATCTGCCGCCACATTCGTGGCAGAACTTGGACATCTTCGTACTCGAACTTAGGCTGGTCGCAGAGGCATTGCTCAGCAGGGAATGCTGCGATGTGGTTGGCGTCAACGGAGTCATCTGCCCATTGTTATTATTGTTGTTATTGCTGTTGTATGCTGGCTGGGATTGCATCTGCTGCTGCTGATAGTTAAAGTTGCTGTCTGGTCTGTTGTGCTGTTGCTGCTGCTGCTGTTGTTCCTGCGTCGCCTGCTGCGTGGCCATTGTCAGCGAGTGCTCCGATCCACTGCTAGAGGACTCTGCGCCGTCGGTATTGCCATTGCCAAGGCCAAGGCCAGTGCCACCGCCGCCGTACAGTCTATGACGCGCCTTGAGCGTGGCATAGGCATTGTGCGCCTGTGTCGAGGCATCACTCATGACGCTGGGCAGCTTGGCACTGGCCGTGTGCGGACGCAGCAGCGTCTGGTTGCGTGGTGTGCCCGGTTGCAGGTCGCCGGAGCGCTGGCGCGACAAGCTGTAGGGGGAATTGGTGCTGCAATGGAAAGTACACAACAAATTATTCAATGAAGAGGATCTTCCAGCCACAAGATAACTCACCTGCCATAGGCCGAATCAGAGCTTAGCTTGGAGCTGGCGCCACGACGCGACGAGTGGGACGAGGACATGGGATAACCATCGAGGCTGCTCAGTTCGTCCGAGTCCGCCGACGCTGAGGGTGTCAAGGGGGAACTGGCCTTGACTTGCTGCTGCTGCTGCTGCTGTTGGAGTTGTTGCACTGGCTCCGGTTCCATTTCCCTTGACTGCTCGTCGGGTCTTCTTATGAACAAAGTGCGAATGGAGGCGCCAGCATCCTCGCCCATCTGCCGGAACTCGCTCTGCATTTGCTGGATCAAGTTCTTGGCGTTGTTCACCTGCACGGAGTCGCTCGATGATAGAGCCAGTCTGCTGGCATTGCCAGCCAATTGGCTGGCCCGATCATCGTGCTCTCCCTGGGCGTCCACGTAGGGGTTGTCCTCTGTGTCGTCGCTGATCTTTCTGAACCGTGCGTGCTCCGGCTCGTTGCCATTCTCTATCTGCAGTACGTCGATGGGCGTTTGCGAATTGCCCACCATGTGACGCAGGGAGTCGGGCGAGATGGGTGAACGGCCGTGGTCATTGGCCTCCGTCTCAATGCTGATGAAGATCTCCCGCTTTTGCTGATCGTCGGCGGGCCGCTGCACTGGCAGCTGCTGCATCTTTTGTGGCATCTTCTCCTCGTGGCTGCCAATACTTGAGGAATTCGACTGCTGGCGCTGCAACTGCTGCTGAAGCTGGTGCTTCTCGTCCAAACCATTCGAGTTGGACCTGTGGGCGTGAGAGTCTTTAGTGGGCTGTAATTTGGGCTGTAGCATGCTGCTGGTGGTGGCCGGTCTCAGTGTGGCTGTCGCTGTCTGTTGTGGGGTCGAAGTCGCTTTCTGGAACGAGCGTTGCCTGCTCGTCGTGCGATTCAGCAGGAACTCGCGACAATCTTTGAACAGCGGGAACTGCTCGTCGTCATTCTCGTTCTCGAATGAGGAGAGAAACTCCTCAAAGTCAAAGTCATCAAAGGTGGGCATGTTGCCCATCGGCATGACCATTGGCAGGGGATTGGCCAGCAGTTGCTTCTGCTGCTGCTGCCAGCACTGCTCGTCGTACTCCATCGATGAGCGATTGGCCTCATCGTCCGCGGAGCAGCCCGACGAGGCATCCGCATCCTCCGGCGAGGCATCGTACAGAAACTGATTGCGTCCCAGGCGCATCTTGCGCTTCAGCAGATTCCTCGCCTCGCCCGACTGACGCCGCTCGTACGTGATGGTGGACTGCGAGCTGCTCCGACTTCGGCTCTGCGACAGCTGCTGTGGCGTGGAGCTGGCCTCCGAGCTGGCTACACCGCTGGACATGTGCAGATTGTCGCAGGCATTGATCAGCTTCGGATCGATGAACTCTCCGCCGCCGCTCACTGCCGCTGGCCGGCCAAAGCCGAAGATACTCTCCAGTTTGATGGGCGTGAGGCTGGCTGGCACCCCGCCGCTGATCGCTGGCATTGCCGTTGCTGGTCTGCCAATGGGCTCCAGCCGCAAGGGGGTGGCAATGGGCTGGTAGTTGTTGTGCAGCCGCTTCTCATTGTTCTCCTTGACTGGAGCTGGGACTGTGGACGCTGCTGTGGCTGTGACTGGTGCAGACGTTACCGGGGTCAAGGGCGGCAGCTGGCCGGCATTGCTGCACGCCGTCAGACTCTTGGCCGAGTTCTGCTTGCTCAGATTATTGCTCTTGTCCTTGAGCTCCTTGCTGTTCAGCTGATTGGCTGCTGCCACCTCCGCCGCCTTGGCATTCAGCTGCTCCAGCTCGTGCTCGTACTTGAGGAACACCGCCAGCGAGTCGGTCTTGGCCACATTGCGTCCTCCTGGCTGTGCCTGAGCTGCAGTCTCGCTGGCACCGCCTACACCCTGCGGTAGCTTCAGCTGCTTGCGGTTCGACGAACTCGTATCGCGGCGCACCACACGCGGACTGTGAAAGTCGTTGACGCAGGCGGCGCGCACCGGCATCTCGTCGTATTCCTCCGGCTTGAGGAAGTTCGTGGAGATGGGGCCCTCGTCGGAGAGTCCACGCTGAATGGTGGGGCGATAGTTGGTCGCAAAGAGCGGACGACTGGGCAGCAGCGGTGTCCGTCGGGGGCCGCGCAGCGAGGAAGTGCGCCGAAAGTTGGAGGCAGGTGTGGGTTTCGGTGTGATCGGCGCTGCCTTGCCGCTCGGCATGGTCAACGAGGTGCTCATGGAGATGCTGGGTGTGGCTGTGGGATGTACCTCCTCCTCATCCGGTGGCGTGCCGGGAGAGCAAAGCTCCTCCAGCTGACGCTTGGCCGAGAGGAAGGGATCGTACTTGTCGCTGCTGACGCTGGCTCCACTGAGGCCGCTAAGCAGGAGAAAAAGATCGCAAAATGGTAGACAAATTCGTGTGTAAAGTGCTAATGGTAAACCCGCCCGTCTGTGCATCGCCTGGCTGTCGTCTGGGGAGGGGGAATGGCAAGGAAAGGAGGATGAATCGGATTAGTTTGGCTACAAACCTCGTGAAGGTGCCGGCGCGGCGGCAACTGGGACGCGGTTGGGCTGTGGGTGGCTCCTTGATGTACATCGTGCCATTTTCATCCTGCTCGAGCATCACCAGGCGTCGAGTGACGGTGCCGCCGCCCTGCCTGGGCAGCGGAGGCAGCTTCGTGACTGGCCGCTGCTCCATTTCCGCTTCCAAGTCGCTGTCCTCGAAATGCTGCATATCCTCATCGAAGAGCCTGCTCGTGGTGCCGCCCCTCACCATAGTTTCCTCGCTCCATTCCAGCTCGCTCGTTTCGTCGTTGCCCCTGTCAATGACCTCCCGTTCAAACTGCAGCCGATCGCTGCCAAGCTGCAGTCTGGGCAGCAGCGTGTGCCCCATGGTGTGGCCGAGCGCCTCCAGGCTCTGCTTCAGCTGTGGCATATCCAACGAGCCGTTCATCTCCATCGAGCTGCTGGCCTGCTCCATCCGTTGATTGGGCCGACAAACAGTGCGCGTGGTTGTCGTCTCCATTTTGATTTGAATCTCGGCACGCGGCGAATCGTCCTCGTACTCAGAGCCGGAATAGACAACCCGCGGCCTCCGACTCACGGGCACCAGAGCGCGATCCATTTCATCATCGGTGTATGCTTCCACGTTCTGCTGTGACGGCAGCGGCGAGTGGATCGCTTCCCTGTCCAAAGTGCGCAGCTCCAGGCTGGGATGTTCCCGAGTGCGGATGCGACAACACGCCTGCCGCACCAGCGAAGTGGAGGAACGCACCTTGGATGACACTTTTACCACCTGCGGTACATCTGGTATTTGCATTGGTTCTTCCAACAATTTTCTTGATTTCCCATTGGGCATGCGGCCTGAGTTGGGCAGCGTGTGGGTTGGATGAGGGAGGTTTGCATCGGTTAGCTTATGGTTCGATAAATGCTAATCCTATGCTGGAAGTAATCCCCATAGGAACCTCTGCAATCTCTACTTCTAGCTCTGAGTTTGCTTTGTTCTATTTCTATCTAAATGCTGCCTACAAGCACCTACTCATTGGATACCATAACTGCACCTGGACAGCCACTTATGCAGCTTAATGCATCGCTGATTAATTACGAGCCAGCCATGAACAAAGTTCCGGCTTCTTAGTTTAGACAAGAAGCATCCCCCAGTTAATTGGGCAACAGCACGCTACGCTCGATGGAACCCTATGGAATGCCACAGAGACATAATCCCTACAACTGACGCTTGAAACGAAACCCAACAAACCTTTTTGCTTGATCAACCTATTGAGATCCTCGAATTTAAGCGGCGGCAACGACATTTCCCTCTCGGCAGCTTTGACCCTTGCGCAATTGGTTCGCCCTTTCCGTGGCTTGGCCACTGGCTGCAGCGGTGCCGCCTCCACACAGTCCAGCTGAAGCGTTTCGCTGCTGGTATTGTTGGACCGCAGGCGATTCATAGTTTTGTTGATGCGGTCACAAGTCTCGATGGGCTTGCGCTTTGTTCGCAGCACGCGCTCCTTTGGCGGTGGTGGAGCTGCTGCTGCTGCTGGTTCCTCGTTGCGATCCACGTGCAAGTTGACCGTGTTCTGCGTGACCTTTGTGCTGGCTGCCGCTGGTTTGCTGCGGCTTGCGGTCGTCGCGCATCTCGGCTGGCAGCGAGTCAACTTCTTTGCTTGCGGTGGGCTGAGTGGGATGAGGATGAGTGGTGATCGCTGATGGACAAATGCACTAGCTACGGTGAGGCTACAATACGTGGATGTGGGTCTATGATTACGGGGGATAAGTCAACGACAACCAAAGCAACGCCAGAGTAGCGATTGGTTTAGGTGTATCTAGTTCTAGTCTCTAATTATCTATGACAATCCCTTGGTACTCACTTATCACTGTGCACGGACGAGGTCATGGAGGAGAGCGACATCAGGTTCGGCTTGGGGGCTGTCATGTCGCCGGCGTCCAACAGTTCCTCGTGGTTGCCGGAGTACTTGTTGCGATTGATCGAGCGCTTCGTTCTACAATTATTCATTGCGATGGAAATGGAAACGGCAAACAGAAAAAATTAATTGGAATGAATATATGTAAGAAATTGTCAGTGTCTGGGTGTGTGGCAAGTGTGTGACTGATGTCAAAACATAAACGACAGCTACAGAGAGGAAGTCCAGGCTTACTTGAGATTGGGCGGCCTGTACTGCTTCCGGGCGTCTAGCCTTTCCTTCGCTTTGGTCGTCTCCTGGGTGTTGGTACACTTGATGGTGGCCTGGACGGCCTTCTCCTTGCACCACTCCACGTGCCGGTCGAACGCCTTCACGTTGAAGCTGCGCTCGCAGTGGGGACACCGCTCAGAGGCCACACTCCTGATGCGCTTGGCCAGCGAGCGATCCCGCGCTGGTACACCGTTTGGCTCTCCTGCGGGGGATGTGGCCACAGCTGCTGTTTCTGCTGTTGCTCCACCTCCCGCTCTGCGCACAGAAGCTCTGGCCGTGGAGCGTACCAACTCGGTTTGGGACTTGCGACGGGTGGGCAGCGGAGAGCCCACAATCTGGTACAGGAAGGAAAGACAGACACAATTATGCGATAGCTGGAATGATTGGTAGATGGACCTACGTCTGTTGGTATTGTGGATACCGTGCCTACGGCATCCCGACTCCCAGCGAGCGGGGTGTGCACTCCAGACAACTTCTCGGCATTGGGCAGGCCAAAGTTTTTGGGCAGAACGTACGTGGAGAGCAGCGTGCCCTCGCGACGCTGGCGCGATGAATCAAAGATTTTGCGCTTCTTTGAGGTCTTCTCGCAGATGACGACATGCTTCCGCAGGGCGTTCAGGTTGAAGGTGCGGCTGCAGCATGGACAGGGCGTCAGATCGCTGGCATTGATGGCCACTGTCTCGGGCACGGGCAGCGGCAGTCCTCTGGTGAGCGGAGGCGGTGGTGGCGAAGAGGGCTCCTCCTCCTCCTGCCCGCCTCCGGGCGCTTGCAACTCGTTCTCCGTGTTGAATGCGGCTGCGTGGTGCGTTTATATGCAAGTAGAAGACAATGTGGGCAAATCAGTATGGAGATACTTTGAGGTTATGTAGCTGCGAGCACATTGACAATGTTTTACAGATGCTTCTTTTAAAGCCTACAAAATAAAAGTACTTGTAAGTAGACATATTTCAGCAATAATATAACAACATACTCCATTCTCGACATTGTTTCAATTACAATTCTTGAATGTAAAACTCCGATTAGAAGGTCTTTGGGCCCGGGCCCAAAGGAGGGAAAGTTCACTAGGGAAATGAATGCCAACCCAACTAACTTTCCACAGTGGAAATGGCTCGCCGCCAAGTGGGTGAAAATCCGCTTCATTGTAGATTGTTGTTTCTGTGTTTTTTTGGGCGACAAATTGCCTTTCCCGGGCCATTTGTCAGCGGTTGGCCGTCTGCCTGCCAGTCTGTCTGTCTGCCTCCCAAAGCGGAGACAATAGAAATCCCCCAAATAATTTATAGTTATTATTTGGTTCGCTTTTGGCGTGTGTGATCAGTTTATAAATTGTTATTTATCTTCTGATGAGGAGTTGCTCTGCCCAAATTTGGCAGCTGGTCCCCGCCAAAGAGTGAGGAGTGCGCTTATTTAATTACATTCCGTGAGCTGTGGTGCTGTGGGCGTGGATCGGGGCTGCGAGCATCCATCGCATGGCAGGTGGCTTCGATGTGGTCTCTGCCCACGAATTTGCGCTTTATTCTTTTGTCCATTTTCTTTGGGAAGCTGCCATTTGTTTTTTTTTTATAGTTTTTGCGGTATCTTATGCAGTGCGTGAAGTTACCAGTGATCGATAACATAACTGTTGAGTGTTGGGAAACGCCCTTCAGTCTTTCCCGCGAATTTGCGCCATAATTTAGTTGTAATTGTGAAAAAAAATAATAAAAGCGTTCGCAGTGCTTAATATAGTGTCTAGTGTGTGTGGGCAGTGAAGAATAATAATTAGAAGCAGTATGCCAACATCATATTATGGGGGTAAGCAAAAAAAGACCATCAATGTTGGCAGCTACTGCCAATTACAATGCGAGGCCAGAGGAGCACCCACGACCACGATTGCCTGCCAGCAGAAGATTATTACATCTATCAACGGCACGCATGAGACAAGAGGAGCAGACATTTCCGCAACATCTTGGTGCCCCTACTTGGCTGGGACAGCGTCTCTAATTTCAATTGAAATCAATGCAAAGTTTCATGTTACGCATTCTTCTCTCAAAGCAACAACAAGTCAATGAGAAGTGGGTGAGTGCCGTTGCACACCACTGACTGGTCTGGCCCGTGTCGATGCTAATGATGCTCACAGAATGCCTCAGAATCAAATCCACAACTGCATTATATGCTAATGCCAATGCATATATGCTCATCCCACTTGAGATGTATAATAATAACAGGCGTCCCTGTCTAATAGGAGCCTGAGCAGATCTGGCTGCATGGCAATGATGCGGCCAAGTGATTTTCAGATGGTCAAGAGTTTACTAGATCAAAAGTTGAAAGCCCTGCAACTGAGTGATGAATGCAATTTTCAAAAGACTATACGTATACATATGTGTGTATGTAAATGTTCCCTTCTTTCACAATCAAATGATTCCATTTCCCCATTCCCATTCCATCCACTAGTCCATGTCTAGTTGGGCCGACCCCAGCGTTTTCCATAGTCTGAATAGACTATTCGCTGCTTCTGTTGTCGGTCGTCGGTCGTCGCTATTGGGCAAGCTCTATAAGCCACTTAAGTCTTCAGTGGGCCCATAAATGTGTTGTTTTCTGATGTGCAATATGTTGTAGCATAATACAAACGGCTTCTCCCATTCCAGTTCTTGGCCACACTTTGAACTTGCAACTGTTTGACACTTGGGGATGCTTCCCATGAACCAAGACAGTGGGAACCAAAAGAATGGTTAAGCTGGGAACCTGTGGCGTAGTCTCCCAGAGAAGTTCTCAGTAAATCTTTCAGAATTTATTTAAATTTCGCTTTCATTCGGACAAACGAGAGGTGACATCATTCAGAATTGATAAGAATGCTAGGAGAGAAGTCAATGAAAAGGTCGATTTGGCTTCGAAGTAGATTAAGCAGCTGTTTCAGCATTTACATACGTTTTGCCCCCCTACCACCATTTAGCGCTTTCACTTGACCAATTTTGTAGAAACTAAAACGGTTCATTTAGCAGATATTAGTTGTTAATTTGCATTGAAAATTACTTGGTTTAATTGCTGGGGCTGTTGCTGTATCTGTTTCTGATGGTTTGGCATGCAAATGATTGTTAGTTGGTTGGTTAGTGGACAACACATCGATCTTATTGACAACAATTAGAATGCGTTGGAGTTGCAGTTGATTGTTATTGTTATTAATTGATGTTGCTGCCGCCGCTGCTGCTGCTGTTGTTGCAGGTTCACTTGGAGGCGTGTCCGACTCACTTGACTTGGCATTGGGCAGATTTTTCTGGCCTTTATTGCTGCTGCTGCTGCTGCCGCTGTTGCTGTTGCGTTTGAGGGAAAATGTGTTGCGAACGCGCGAAAATGTGGACAGCTGTTGCTGTGGCGGCGGCTGCTGCTGCTGTTGCGGCAGTGATTGTTGCGCCTCACTAAGCTGCAACGAGTTGAAAGAACTCTGCAGCGGCTGCTGTTCAAATACATTAATGCTGCCATTTCCACAGCCATTTCCATTTACATTTTCGCTTCCATTTTCGTTTTCCCTTTGATTGCAGAAATTTAGCTGAGCTTTTTCGCTGGCCAACAAATCGTTGAGTTGTTGGTACTCCTCATAGATGCCCCTGCTGTGCCGCTTATTGATTTTGGCCAGTGGCTGAGGCTTCTGCGACTTTGATTTGAATATCTTGTTCCACATTTTCTTGCTCATCTTGCCCGAAATTGGGAGTACGCGCTCCTCCGTTGACTATTCACTTTCCCGATATTTCGTTATTTTTAAACACATTTCACATTTTCCGCACTGCGCACTGCTCTGTTCCAATTGGACTTCCTCTTGCGCCGGCGTCTGGTTCAGTTTTGAGCGGCAGCAACATCGCCGCCAGCCCGCCAGCAACATTAAGCTCTCGCCAGCAACAAGCGGCACGTACAGTGGGGCTAAAATATTCGTGCACAACATAATTTACTTCAGTAAGTTGTAGTCCACTGAATCCAAGGTGAGTTTGAAATCTCTGATAAATTCTTTACACATCATTCCAGCGCTGGCTCCACTGTGCAACGTGCTGGCAACATGTTGCCGGTGCACATTTTGCATGGAATTAAAAATAGTTGCACTCCAGTTTTGGCTTTGGCTATGCCTTTGGCTGCGGTGTGGGTGGGTGTGGGTGTAGCTGCTACCAGCAACAAAGGCCACCATTCTTTTCCAACTTATTCCCTCCTTTGCTGCTCTCTGTGTTGTTTGTTCCCCCTTCTCTGGGTACTTCGCTTGCAGAGGGTATTAGTAATTCAGGCAGAAATATGCGACAAAGTAGTGGCATCATAAATGACGATGTATCTTGATCAATCAGATCTGTATAGCTATTTCAATTTCTATGGTTTTATGCTGGTCAATCAGGCATGAAGGTGCCACAACGATGGGTATTACTATATCCGACAGCTGACATTGAATTTCTGCCTGGGTAAGAGTATCAATAGCTTCGTTATTCAAGACTTTAGATTTGCCTTCTTGTTTGTCTTGTCTTTACGGCTGATTTATTTAAAGCCGCCGCCGCCGCCGCTGCCTCCGCCGACACTGTCGCCCGTTCCCTCGTCAAATGTAGCTGAACCCTTGGCTGCTTAGACCGTCTCATTCATTCCACTCTAAAGTCAGGCAGAACGACTGCCAATTCCCCCCCATTTTAATGTATTTGAATTTCTAAATTGAAGTAGTCTTTGGTGCGACTTCCTTTTGGGCCATCAGTCAATCAGCCTAAAGAGACTTCAAAGTGGATCGTTTCCTGGCCAGTGGGAATTGGGTCCGCGACTGGCACTGGGTGTAGCCCACACAAAATATGTATGTACAATATGTAATTATGTCCACTTATGGCACCCCAAAGAGACATCAACTAACTACTAGCCTGTTGCATAAGTGCGCCAAAAAAGGTAGCCCCCATTGGAGTTGCATGCGACAACGGCAGCCACAGCAGCAGCAGCAACATTTGGCGACCTCAGCAACATTTGGTGTTGCAGGCGGTTCACATAAATAAACAGCTGGCCGTGGAGTTGGAGGAGACACATTTGGCTGAATTGATGAGAAGAGAACTCTTGAGAGAGAGTCGATCGGTTAGAGCATTCAATTTGTCACACATACATAGATGTAGAATATGTAGTAATTTTCAGTCGGTGTATATCCCTTTCTCTCTCTCGATTTTGCAGTGTATTCCATATTCGTTTTTCTCTATTTATTCTTCTCTGCTTTTCTGAGTATCTTTCGTCTGCTGCCTCTTTTTTCGTCTCTTGCTGTGTGGCTGTGCTTCTTTCTGTCTTTAATTGAAATGCGAATGCACTTTTGAGGAGCGATCTTTACTGGTCGGACCATACGATCTCCATTTGTCGCTGCTATAAATCACAATAGCGAGCAGCATCCGTTCAGACTCCGACCACAGATGACGTCACCCATCCATCCATCGATCTCTCTTATGCAAGCAAGATGCCTTGAATGCAAGGGAATCCACGGAAAAGTAAAAACAACAGAAAAACGACGAATATTGCACGTGCCAAAAGCAAGAGTCATGGGGGAGGGAGTAATGAACTTGGGGCCGGGACATACTCGCTTATTTATTTATATCTATTTTATCGAACCAACAACTTCTCCTGCTCCCCTGGTGGGTAGGGGACGCGGGTGAGTAGCTAGACGCGCCCTGGGGTTGTGGGCGGCATCGTTTGTGGTCGCCCACGCGTCTCGACTCTGACTTGCCCTCAACATCCTGATAATCTCCTATAATTGTCACGCTCTGAGAGCACAGCCGAAAATAGAAGATATGTTGCAGTTGCATATATGTACATATGTATGTACATATGTATGCACGATGCATCTATCTCGCTTTAGCGATTTTCACGCTTTTCATGACACAGCCCTCGGGAGGAGCAAAAGAGAAAAAAGGGGCGCGTGCGTATAAATAGTCAAAGTTCTCGAATCTAGATGATGTGTTGTATGGGATGGCGTTATGGGGGCAAGGCGGCGACATGACACAAGGCACAGAAACAAGGCAAAAGTAAAAACAAAGTGAACTTAAAATTTAATATTTCCTATGCACTGAACGAAATTATTGTAGAGAAAAGTGATAAAAAGACCTCGATAGCAACACACCAATTCTTTTTCTAGGTTTATTATTAAGGTAGGAGTTCCTCCCAAAACTCACTTATGGAAAGCTTTATAGCATTGTAACCTCAGGTGACCTCTAAACGTTTGCACTTCTCACATTCCTTTTAGAGAACTTCCTTCCTAATGACGGAAAATATTGCTTCTAAATATATTACGTTAGTGTATCAGAATCGAATCAGAGTTCCGAATGACATTTAGATGGCCCCTCTCTATAGCTATCCCTCTCTCTGTCTCTCTTCACAAATCAACAACATCGGTGCGTCGTATTTTCCACTAATTAAGTTCTATTTCTTCCAGTCGTCCGTCGTCTGCACACTCCACTCCACTACACTAGCATTCAACGCTCCCTCGCCAGCCCTCCCCTCTGCTGTAATGAAATCATTTCAGTTCATTGGCGCTCCCCTGTAACAGAATTCTGTTTTTTTGTTGATTTTGTTGTTTGTTTCCTTCGAACGCATTTTGCAGATTGCACAATTTTCGTTTTTCGTGTTTCGTGTTTCTGTTTTCGTTTTTCATTTCTGTCTTCGGTTCTGTTTGGAACTCAATGAGATCGATGTTGTTGCTGCAACAAATTGAAGTTGATTTTTGTTTGTTGTTTGCTGTTGCCAGTGTTGCTGCTGTTTCGTCTGTTGATTGCTTTTTAGAAAGTGTGAAACACTTTTCTATTTGGCTCCGATTCCATTCGGCGGGGGGGTTGGTTGCCTTCCGCTCCTCAGTGTCTTTCATTTGGCATTTCTCGTGGTGGCCAAAGTGCGAGGAGAATGGTGTCGTTAATTGAGGTAGGTAATTTCCAATTGGCTACGGAGTAGGTTTCGAAGCTCGATTTGGGGTCAGAGGTGAAGCCAAACGATTAGCGAATCGATTTGTGAGTGGCCCACAACGAATTGAATGTGGAGCGAAATTGAATTAGATCATTTAATTGAGATTAAAATTAATTTAAACATATTTCTTGGCCGCAAACAAATCAACCAATGGGTATGAATTGGTTACGGTTATTTTCAACAATTTTATGTATTTGTTGTTTAAAAAAATAATACAAATATACACGCATTCTTAGTTTTTGTCATCCCAAAAGATAGCAGCGAACTTGCAGCAAGCTTCAAAGCTCAAACAAAAGCTTTAGGTCTGCTAGCTTTCAGCAGTAAGCTCGCCAAAAGTCAAATAAATTCGCGAATTTTATCGTAAATGTGTACCTTAATTCAACATATTGTACATCAAATTAGGAAACAGCCATCAGTCAATGACAAATTTTGCTGATCGAAGAACTCATCCCAAACAGCAGCATGACTTTGCGGCTTGGGCTGGTGCAGGGTAAATGTGTTGAAAACTGGTTCCGAGCCAGACAATGGAATGCCTCTATACCATACATACTTTGTATACTATAAATTGCGTTTTGCACAAACTGGTTGGATATTTGACTTTGGAATTCATTCTATAAAATAAGTAAAAATAAGTTTATTGAAGCTTTTTTGCCTTGCCTCTAAATGTGGTTCAATGTCAAGGAAATTCCATGGCAGACAGAGAGGCAGTAAGAGAGGAAACGCAAGTGTGGGCTGCTCGGGCATAAAGCCGAGGGCAGTGGGTCATATGCCTCCCCGCTGGAGACCATTTAGGCCATATATGTATGCAGATGTGCCAGGCCATTACAATCGAAATCAGTTAGCCAGCCAACCAGGCAGCTGGCAGAGTGACAATGGCATACGCGTAGAGTATTTATTATTTATTAGCATTATCGGAAACTTGTAAAACTGGCACGCAAATCTCCCGGTCCGACGTGACTGACATGGCTAAAGCGTAGCGCCCGATTTCTGTCAAGCTGCGAGTACAGATACATTTTTATATTTATCTGCCATTTGAATATATGGGTTGGGATACAAGTCGAGCCCAGTTTTATTACTTTTTTCTTACTTTTTGGTTTCAGTTGCAGCTTGAGTTCCATTTAAATTTGTCTTTGTCTCAACGCTGACTAAATTTTTGCCCAAACTTTAGTTGAAATTCTTGTTTTGGGCTTTTCTTTAATTTAATTAAAATTGATTTCATTTAGTTGACTTTGCTGCAGCTAACTGAAAATGGGAATTGACATAGATATGTCTGTGTTGTCGTGCCTCTTGTGCGTTGCTTGGCTTCTTTTTTGGATGTTTTTTGTTGAGTTGTATTTATATTTGTATTCGTTTGCAGTTTGTTTAAATGCCTTCCACGTTTTTGTGTGTTTGATTTGCCTTGGAGCTTTTTTGTCTGTCTTGTCTTCATTGTTGCTTCTTTTTTTTGCAATCAACAAATAATTTGCAATAATAACTGATGTCATCTGCAGATTTTAAACGATAGAAAGTTTGTTCAACAATGTATTGGATCATAGCGGAAAGCGTGAATAACTACGAGTATATTGTAGATGCATGTACATTTTTTATGTACAAAACTCATTCATTTGGTCTTTTTATGTTTCCTTTATCCTCTTGAAATAAAACTTGAATTTATGTTGTAAATTTCTATTCATATTCTATTAAAATTTCATTTCATGTATTTTTTATTATTAAAGCTAAAGTGCCGTAAAACAAATTCATTGTTTTTCACTTCTCCCTCACACTCTGCTCCCACTTCACTTCCCCTTAAGTGGCTTCCCCAAGCACTTCCTTCAACACCGAAGAGCTGCCGCGGGGGCAGCAGCGTTTAATGCGCCTGCGCGGAAGTTAACTCAATTTGAATTTTTGCCGCTCTGGCTTTGTTTTCAAAACTGGAAATTCGAAAATTGTAGACTTCGACAAGCACTTAAGGTTTAAGGGGCCTGCACGAGGAGGTGTTAATATACGGTAAAGCATTCTCACTACTCCTTAACTCTCTCTCGCTCTCCCTCTCCCTCTTGATTGCTCGCACCTGGAACGAAAATGCAACGAAGAGAGCGCTCTCTAGCGCTCACACGATTTAAGTGTACCCACCCAAGTACAGTTAAATGTAAGCTTGCTTTTGTTGTTGGTGGTTTTTGTCGCTTACCAAAATCAAAGTGATACATTGTGGGGAGTTCGCGAGGTGTTGTTGTCCGCGTCACCGAGTTGTGTTGCATCAGGGGGGTTTGCGGGGGCGTAGCGATAAATATCGCCTCCAGCTGCCGCCTGCTGCTCTGCTCCGAAGCGGCCATTTTCACATGGACTAGACACCTGAACACACTCACACAGGCACAAACTTGCGAAATTTATGCAATGAACTCGCTTTTAACTTCTTGTTGTTGTTGTAATTGCTATCTCTCTTCCGCTGTTTTTGTTGTAAGTAAAAAACGCGAGCGCGTCTTTAGTCGCCGGCGTTTTAAAAACGCACCAAACTCTCTTTTGCTCCAAACATGCAAACTGTTTTTATCGCGTTTTCTGTTGAGTATCTTTTTATTTCGGTGTTTTAATTTATATTCATTAACGATTTTGCCTCATTGCCAATTAATCATCTTTCGTTTTCACTGCACTTTCAAAAAATTTGGAAATACTTTTGTTGCCTTGTTTTCTTTTCACAATAAAACTTAAGTTTTTTTTTTTGCCTGCACGCTATTTTTGGTTATTTTTGCTGTATTTTTGTTGCTGTTGTTGTATGGTGATTGGTTCACATTTGAAATTCGCTTTGTTCACAGCCAGTTTCCACCAAAATCTTATGGAAATGCTGCGGCTGGCATATAATTTGAGGTCTGCGATTGCCGCCGCCGACTTGCAATTGGAGTCGGGTTTGTGTCCCGTTTCGTTTCGTTCCGTTCCCTCCTCCACAGTTGGCTACACCTTCTGCTTCTCCTTCTCCCGCTCCTCCGCCCTCGCTGGGTTCGTTGTCGTTTGGATCTGTAAAAGGTCAGAGCGTGAGATATGAATTTTAATCGAGCTGTCAGTGCAGAGATATTTTCTGTCTACCCTTTCTGAGAGGGTATGTTGATGTATGATATCATATCCATGGCCTCAAGCTACCCTTTCTTCTTGCATGTTTTATAGTTAGCTAAACATTTCAGCAGCCACGAAGCCCGAAGAGCCAAATAAACATTCACCAATGGGGCTAAGCGCATATTAGCTAATTTGCAAAAGCCAACAACAACAGCCAGCCAGCGTCAGCTTGTACGTGTATACGCAAAGCAGAATATGATGAAATCGTCTAAACTTAGACACCGATTTCATGAGGTTTTTCCAGCTTTTGGGGTGGTGCTGCCCCAAACGACAAGGCTCAAGCGGGAGTAGCTGGCGAGGCTGATTAAATTGGTGGTTTTCTTTTTTAGGTTTTAGACACATTTCCCTAATAAGCCAATTAATTACCGTTTTCTATTCGTTTCAGCCGCTAAACTTCGCCTTGACTCTGGCTGCTGGAACGAGACTGAGTCGCAACTCAGAACGAATCCGCGAGAATTTTCTCTTAATTGCAAATTGAAAGTGAACTCAACAATCAGCATTAAAAGCAATTGAAGATCTCTTATGTGTGTGTGCGAGAGTGAGTATTACCCTCTATTCTGTATATATTGTATCTGTAGAATCTCTCCCAGCTTCGGCTCTCACTACTTGAGAGAGTTATCTTGCTGCTCTGGGTGAGCGGGTGTTGTTTCTTCTAATTATACTTTTTTTGGTCAGCCCCTGAGCCATGGCACAGTGTTCAATGAATTGGAACTAATTGCTGTGATACAAATCTGTATAGGAAAGGTCAGGGCCAAGCCCATTATTAGCTCGAGTTGAAGGCCGGAACGTCTATAATGATCTGCCCACACTTGACCAAGTGGAAAATGTTCTAAGCCAACAAAGATGTCACCAAACAGATACGAGTATGTATCTATGGATAGGCTAATATCTAATAACACGCCTGTCAATATCTATGTTCGGCTACAACCCCAGCGATAGATAAATCTATTTAGCGGCGTACAGAAACCAGACGCCATATATTTATTATATAGAACAAGTTTTTGTTGTTGTTGTTGTTGTTGTTGTGTAATGTAAATTTAATTTATGCCGCGCTCTGCCCTGCTCCACTCCACTCCACCAATTGACTGGTTTCCTTTGGGGTCTACGCACAGATAAGACCCAAATTTATGCAAGATTATTGTGCATAATTCGTGTTGAGTTGAAAGGTTTTTCCTAGACTGCCGCACCCTCACACATCCAGTCCAAATATCTACCAAATATCTACAGTCACAAATGTGAGGCCCCCATATTGGGATAGGGCTGCTGTTTGAGGACGTGCTCTGCCAGTTGTGTTCTGAGTTTCCTGATTGTGCATAAGAAGAGTGCGGTTTGGGGGTAGAAATAACTTTATTACAATCCCGAAAAGTCATCTTCCACTTCAAACTGGTTTCCATATTTAGCTAATTTATTTATTTGTGAATCGTTTTGTTGGAGCAGCATCATCGTCATGATCATCACCACCCACTCGAGGCATACCGAGACGCTGACGAACCGCATCTTGATATTTCTTCATACCGAAATTCGAATTAACTACGCCCGAGATATGCTCCCACGTTCCAATGCGTTGTTCAAGCTTTAAAGCTCGACTCGACTACTCAGAGATGTCGCAGGCTGGGGAGAACATGGGAACATGGAATTGAAATGTGGCACAAATGTTGTGCCCACTTTTTGCCACACAGAGCATTGAACCATTGCCCCAGAGGCGATGTAAACAAAAGCCCACTTGCAGTTGGTCTGTGGTCCCCCAAGAGCTTGTGCTTGTGACAGCTGTCTGCCTCCCAGTCTCGGGCACAACAAGTGCGACGCGTTCCAATTGGACAAGCTCACCTTCAGAGTGCAGCCGTTGCACATGCCACACATGGGCATGGGCATTCCGCATCACTTTCGGTTTGGCCCAGTACTCGTACCAGATGCCAGCGAGAGGGAAAATACATGCAGTGATGTGGTGGACATTGTCTTGTCGCTCTTGCTGCAGGCGAAGGTCACGTGGCGCGGAGTGCCCTCCTCCCCTGTCACAGCTACGCGGTGTCGTCTGACAAGATCTAATTTCATGGATAAGCAGATAAGTAGCCCAGGCGATAGGGTATCCGAAATGTATTATGTGTACAGTTATGTGTTTTGTGCTGATAAGACATGGAATCCACTGGAATTTACTTAGGAGACTTTGTAAATATTCCACTTCCACTTATTCCCGTATTTGCATAGCATGAGCATTCGAAAATCAAATGCTAATTGAGTTAACCAATCAATGTGAACATTGACTTTCAATCGCATCAAATAAAGTTGTTTTCCATTGCATTGTCGAGCAATTTGTGAGCACATTTTCCTCACCCACAAACCGCACAATTAACGCGAACATGATCCCGAGTCGATTAACCGCAGTTCCCACCTGTTAGATCATCATCCAGGGGGGGACTATTACGGCTACACATGTGTATTATAATTGAGGCAACAGACTCTCGCTGGATCCGTTGAAGAAGAAAGCCATAAAGAGCAGCCAGGCCCATAGCCAGACCCGAACAGGTTGAAGTCACACTTTGGAGACGCTGCCTGCTTTGTTCCCCCTGTGCTGATGTCATTGGGTAATCATCTAAGCACCGTCCCGTCGCAGGGGGGAGGGTTTTGCTTAGAACTCGTCAGCACGTCAGAGTCGACTCTCCAGTCGAGTCTCCAGTCTCGAGTCGTGCGAAGGTTACACCAGAATCTTGAAACGAAACTAAAAACACTTTCAGAGGCGTGTTTCGGTTCCGTTCGCCCGGATCTCAATTTCAAATGAGAGAACGGACGCGACGCTGTCAATAAGCATTTGACTGTACATAGCCCGGCCCGTGTTTGATGTTAATTGCAGCTCTACCTATGCACATACATACATATGTATCTATGTATATGTATCCCCCACATAGTAGTATTTGTAGCCTTATGCAAATCTCTTTGCTGAAAAGCAATAGAAAAGCATTTGCCGGCTGCCTCTTGTGATTGCCGCTTATTGGGCTTTTTGGAGCGTTGCAAATATGCATGGAAAATATTTACCAACTGTGAAATATGTTGCGTTTTTTTTAGTTTTTGTTGAGGAAACTCAAGTCAAAGAAAAACTGACGATTGCTTGATTGGTATTTATTGCTGGAACAGCCAGAGAATTGCAAACCGAAAATAAATGAGTAAAAATTCAATTTTAAATTACTTATTTAGGCTTTGAAGCTAATTAAAGGATGGAGTTTCCATATTTCCATATTTCCTCTTTGTATTTCTGTATTCTGATCATCATTGGGAGTTTCAGCTGGAGGGAAAACTCTCAATTTGTCGCCTCTGGCAGGGCTAACCACATTCCATTTTTAACTGCGTCGCTTTGAGAAATTCCAAAAGCTAATTAACGTCAAAGTTAACGAGTCCAAGCCACATTTGGCTTGTGTACAGTGAACACCCACACACACTGACCTCCCCCCAAGCCCATTTGCAGCCATAAGCAAATCAGTTACTTAGCCTCGATCTGCAATTAGCACACAAATGGCGACCGGCCAAGAGCCGGCAATGAAATGGCGAAATTCCGGGTCGAAAGGAGTTTCCTATCCACGGGTTTATCGATTAAACACACTGAAGGGTGTACGAGTAGCAGCGAAAGTTCTCGGAAAACATGACTATAAATGGTATAATGACGCCAGACCAGACATTAATGCCGCACCCAGCTGGCCAGTAATGTCCTTTGGGCATGGGGACTGCCGACAGCCGACTGTGGGGTTGCCCCGGGTTGTTGTTTTTGTGCGGCAAACAACTTTGAGTGGACTTGTTGTGACCGGCAAAGGGGCAGAGGTTGCCATGGAGCACTCAAGCCACCCTGCCACCCATATGTGGAGCCAGTTAGGTTGCCATGTGTGTGTGTGTTTCCAACTCCTTTTATCTGACCCGAACACATCTACGAACCATTTGATTGGCGCCTTGCATGCAAAACTTTGACCAAACGAGAATCAACTAAAAGTCGAAAAGACTAGAGCAAGACTTGCCATATAATGCGCATATGTTTATGCTGCATGTGTGTGAGTGTTCCTGGCCATATCTTATCGGCTAGATAAAATACATAGTGCAGGGTAGGCAAAAATCAAAAGAGAGACCCGCAAAACCTTATCTCTGCGCTGGGCTCTGTCCGGAGACTATCAAGATGCAAACATAATACGAAGTTGGATAGGGAAAGGGAAAGGTATTGGGGATCCTCGTTATAAGCGCTGAATAAATATCTGTATTTGGCGCATTAATTTGATATTTCGTTTTCAATATGTGAGCTATATTTGTACTCTTCTTAAATTCAAGGTTCAGATAAGTCTTGAGAGAGAGCAACCAATGATAAGAGTGTCTCTTATGTATGGGAATATTTATAGAGAACAAATAGTGAATGAAAACTGAGTGAAATAAATACAAACTTGTGCGTATCTTTAGGAATAAACAGAAGCCACAGAGATACGAGGTACCTTTTTAGAACCCATCCAATATTCCATTCAACTACGACAACTTTCAATACTCTGTACTACGTGCTGTTTATAGCACTTACAAATAATACGATCTCAACTTGAGAACCACTTTGCTGGGTGTTTACTTTCCTATAGCTAGAGTTTTTGTTTAATAGTTGTTTGTTCTCCCGCTCTGTGTGCGTAACTTATGTATTGTTTACCTTATCGATACAGCACAAACTGCTAATGAACAATTCATGGCTACAATGGTGACTAAATAATTGGCTATTAATATAGCTATTTAACTTATCAACAAATTCCAATCGAAACGTACCTTGAGCAGGTAGAGTATTCCTTTGAGAGAGGGTTTTCCAAGTGGCTCGCTAAGTAATTGAAATTCTTCAATGTCCGGTCAATGCAGCACCTCAGGGAGATGGATTAAAACACTCTCGATATCATATATCACACTACAAACACACACACAGACGCGACACTCGCACACACACAGGTAGAACGGAAAAGTGGGATCAACCTCGGGGCGCCACTTGGCTCTTCCCGCTTCCAATAAACTGCTGGGAGGAGAGTTTCTACTTCAGCCAGTTTTATCGTTTTTTAATTTTGAAATTTTTGTTATTCATGCATTTATTTCTAAGCAGAAGAATCAGGTTTTATTTTTGTTTCTCTAAAGAAATATATTTATTAATTCACTTTGTTGTTTGCTGTGCACTCACACACGCGACGACAACGGCGACTCCAACGACGTATCCAACGACGTCTCGGCGATTCAACGAGCGCGCAACGACTGAGCCGCCCCGTCTCGGCGGCCTTTGGGTGCTCGCTGCTGCCCGGCTCTCTGCCTACGCCTTCGCTCAGCTGAGCGTCGCCGTTGGCGTCAGCGTCGTTAGCCGTACCCGAGCTGCGTCACTCTGTAGCCTCTGCCAAGTGAACTTTTATTTTGGCAGCCCGGTTTGAGCCGAATTGAAGCTGTAGTGGCCATAATGCGTGCCCCAAGTTGCAGGGCAGACGATGATGGGGCTCCGCGTGGGCATCTTGTTAATGTGACAGGTGTTTCGCCTTTGTTGGATGACTCCAATTGATCGCCACCTCCGCCCAATGACACTTGTTGCGCGCTTTTTGGCTATTTTTAAGTTTTCTTCAACATTTCTTTTGTCAAATGACATTTGACGCGTGTGTCCGTGGCAGTCGTTTAGATAAATGTTTCCGCTACTGAAAATTTATTTGAAACAATTTGAAAATGCCCGAGGAAATGCAGCATAAATTACACAAAACACACACAGGAAATGGGCGTGTCCGGTGGGCAAGAGAACAGCTAAATTAAAACGCCGACGCGTGGCAAAATCGTCTCACAGATCGGTTCAGAATGGTGTGGGGCCCACGCAGGAGCAATTACGAGTTTGTTTAATTGTTTGGGTAACGACAATCGTAGAGAAAAGCCAACAAATTGATCGAGTTTCAAGTGAATTGAGATAAATTCTTAATAGATTGGATGGAGTATACATAAATGTTGTTATATTTTGCTAACACTTTACACAGAACAAGAAAACACTTGGAATTAAAGTAGCTCTTTGAGGAACGAATGCCTCCAAGTTGGTAGGACAGAATCAACACTTTTTGTACCCTCGATTACAGCACTAATTGCAGGCATATAAATATGTAAATATTGCTTGGATAAGACATTGTTTTAGGTGGTTCTAGGGTGGGCAGTAGGTCAGCCAGTGCCTACTTCTGGCTGGGCGTGTAGTACATGGAGTGCAGGAAGAGGCGTGTCACCTCGCCAATCACCGATCTGTCGGGTATGCTTTGGGCCATGCCGTACAGCGCCATCTTGCCGACGACGGGCTGGCCAGGATCCTTCATAATCTCCGCTGTGCAGCTGCGCACATCGGCAATGAATTTGTCCGCCACTCCGGCCGGTGTGTGCATGTCCGTCACGCAGATGTGGATGCTGTGGGGGAGGGGTAACGATTAGGCATGTTTCGAGGTAGTTTTCGTAGATCTAGCATACCCAGAGGGGAACTGCAGGGCATTCAGATTCCAGCCGAGCTTGCAGAGCGAGTCCGAGAGTCGGAAAATATCAAAAACATTCGAGCCCAGGGCAATGACGGATGTCGCTGGCTTGCCAAACACAAACAGGCCATCGATGTCACGCACCCTGTGGAGGATCGTGGAGGTTAGACAGTAGTTTCGAGTGGATACACAGCCATGCTTACCCCCGTTCAATGTAGCGAGCGGTGTCCACAATGCGCTTCGTGGCCTCCAAGTAGCCATCGTAGCCGAAGCTCATCATGGTGGCCCAGCAGGCGGCGATAATGCCACCGGCACGGGAGCCATTCACGGTGGGTGAGCCGTAGACGCCGCCGGGCCAGTCGGTGGTCACTGTGAACTGATGATCCTTGAACTTCTTCTGCGAGTAGAGGATCACCGACGATCCCTTGGGCGCAAATCCGTACTTGTGGGTGTCCGCAGAGATGCTGGTGACGCCCTTGACCTCAAAGTCAAAGGGACGCAGCTTGTAGCCGGCATTGCGTACGAGAGCTACCACAAAGCTGCCCAAACAGGCATCCACATGGACGGGAATGTCGTACTTTACGCCCAGATCAGCAATAGCCTCGATGTCATCGATGGTGCCGTAGGGGAAATTGGGAGCAGAGCCAACCAGCTGGAGGTAGGAGGGTGATTAGAGGTACAATTAGTGGCGATACATTGGGGAAATCCTTCGCAAATCCTCACCAGAATGGTGTTGCTATTGATGGCACGCTTGAACTTCTTCATGTCCACCTCAAACGTCTTCGGATCGACATCCACCGATCGCACATGAATGTTGAAGTATTGTCCACCCTTGTCGAAGGCTGCGTGCGCCGTGCGTGGCACCACAATGTTCGGCCTGGTGATGCCCTTGTGCTCGCGTGCGTAGTCCCTGTATGCCTTCATGGCCATCACAATGGACTCGGTGCCGCCGGTGGTCATGGTGCCGCAGCTGTCGTTGCTGCCATGGAACAGATTGCAGGCCATGCGCACCACCTCAGCCTCCATTTTGCAGACGCCTGGGAAGAGGTCCGCGTGGAGGGGGTTCGTGTAGGAGGCCTTGCCATACACCTCCGTGACGAGCTGCACCAGCTCCGGGTTGTAGCCGTACACGGCACCCGAGACGCGACCGTCGCGCCACTCGTAGTGTCCAGTCTTTAGATGATCGTCCACCAGCTTCAGGATCACCTCCTTGCTCAGTCCCTTCTCGGGCAGTGTCACCGTGTAGGTGAGGTGCGCGTTGCTCGTCTTGATGGCCGCCTCAAAGTCATTGTTGGCCTTGGTCAGCTCCACCTCCACCTGTCGCCGCACGGCGGGTATCTTCTTGGCGAATCTAAAGAACTGCCGCTTGCCACGCGTGTAGAGACCTGCAACAAGCAAAGGGGATGGTGTAAGCATCGCCTGACCAGCTAATTTCAATAGTTCCACATCGCATAACCTAATGCATGCTTATCGTAAGGCGTATCGAACCGTAAAACCGTAAACTGATGAATCATTTTATAATGAGAATGTGTCGTCGGTCGGTAGTCGCTGAAACACGATAGCATATCATTGGAGCCGGATATGTCTGGATTACATGTAGATATGTACACATACCTGGGGCAAAGGTGGGGCAAACAAAGATACTTTGACCGAGTTTAAGGGCTACTTGTGGAGGCTTTCCACTCTGCCAATTAGTCACAAGAAACCTCCTCGAACGGGCCACCCCATTGAAAACTTTTCTATTACCAAATTCCTCTCTCAATTCTAAGTATTTGCTTGGCGGATATCCTTATCGATGGCAGTAGCTATGCCATTCAAGTAGCCAAATTGTTGAATGTTTATTCGGGAGCTCTAATCTAGTGTAATCTGTGGCCAGATTAAACGCCAAAAGTTCAGGGAGGGCATTCAACGGGTGCATGCCACTCGACAGAACCTTATATAAGGCACAAAGTACATGCATAGCTAAATGTAACAACAATTTCGTTTTCTTCAGCCTCTAGGCTCTAGGGCTCTCTACTTTGGTGCTGCCAAGAAAAGTGCACGCCGCGGCAGATAAGATTGTTTGATGGATTATAATTTATGACGACGACGACAACGGGCGTAAAAGGAATCGACAGAGTGGCCTGACTTTTGCTGACTTGTAGATAGTGCTGTGGAGACTACTTTCCTCTCTCGCTGTTAACTCACTTTCATCCTGACACACAAACGTCCAGAGCCAAACGCCGCCGAGCACTGTGGTGGCTGTGATGGTGGCCACCTGCCAGGGTTCCCTTGCACCGAAGGCGCGATTAATGCCCTCGGTGACGGGCTTCAAGCAATCGTTGCCGGAGAACGGGCGCATCTTTACTGCTTCTGCTGAAATGAGAGTCCGCTTATGGATTAATTCGTTCCAGGGGAGTGTCAAGAGTCAAACACCGCCACACGCGCGCGCCTCAGGCAAATAACTGAATCGATGCGTGAATGTGGGGCTACAAAGTGGTCGACTAAACGCTGATAAAGCTTCGAGCACGTAGTATATCTCATGTTTAGTTCATACGGCCACTGTGCTTAGTAATTTGTTGCTCCCGCACAGCTGATGCACGCGCGCACCTTGAAAACAAAGGCTCGGCTAAGCGCTTGATGCAACGGCTGATGCGCTGTCGGTTACTCACCTCTGTAATCTGGGCGGTAACAAATGCAATTAGCGTAAAACTTTATGGTTGTGTTGTTGCAGAAAAAGGGTTTAAAACAAAAAAACAGCAAATAAATTGTGTAAACACATTTCGCTGGGTTTAATGTGACCGTGCATTCCCAACTGTTGCTCCGCCTATCGATGTGCCCTATCGATAGCGGTCAGCTGTTTGGACACGGAACTTGCCAACACTTGCGGCAGTAAGACCATTTTGAGGTCGATAGGTGCGGCCTATCGAAATATCGGTTATCAGCGCGCTATTTGAAATTCCAAACTTAAAGGTTTCTATCAAGCAGACTTATGTTGGCTACACTTCAATTTGCTTGCGTAGCTTCGAGCTCTGGTACGAAAACAACAATTTAAATGTGAAAAAAGGAAACTTTGAATGGCGGCGCCTGTTGCTGTGTTGCCCTCATATTACCAGAATTCGAAGGACGCAAGTGATTAGCAGCAGATCCGGAATGGCCGGTGCGCAAATAGAGCCCCCAGCGTTTTATGCGCAATAATCAGCGGCGCGTGCAGAGGACAGGCCCCAGGGTGAGTGGCGATAGGATTACCTATGCACTGGATGCGCCAACTTTTTCTATTGGCCATGGACAGTGTACAGGTACAGGTACTGGTATTGTACATAATCAGCTACAGACAAGGCCATCAACTGCAGCTAGCCGTTTCAGGGGAATCCTTTAATTTCATTCGTCCATTATTAAGTCAACGAGACACACAAACGCCTTGTCTGGCCGCTGCTTTAAGCGAAGTCTGCGGCATTAAGACACACTCCCATAACTGTTGCACTCGCATAATTGTTGTTTCCGGGTAATGGCTGCCTGTAGGCCATGCCAGTAAGAAGATCCTTTGCTGCTGCGTACCAATTAGTCCAGCATATTCGCAACGCGCGTGGCCTCGCTCCGTTTGACCGCCGGGGGAGCGGCGCTTTGCTTTGGGTTGGGCCTTGTGGCAGCATTCTTCGGTTGCACCATCGCTGGTTGCATCTGCAGTGCCATAAAGTCTAATCTACTAAAAGCTTCTTTGTTCACGAAGTGCTGCCCGGTCTATTTGTGGCCATTGCTAAAAGTAGGTGAAGCTTTCCCCACGGTGAGCCCGTGCGTACCGTTAGCATTGGTAACTGTTGCTTTTGGTAAGCTGCCTCCAGGCATGCATGCCGAAGCGTGGCTTGGAGGCTGCAGGTTAGGGAATTGTTAATAATTAATTAGGCTGCTGGATGAAGAATTTCTATGCATATTCAGACATACAATCGGGTTGAAGTGCACAATATTTAATTATAGTAAATATTGTACGTATTTTCTTCATCATTTTAGCCACAAAATTAAAGTATTTCCTGTTTTTTTTTTGTTTAAATTGTTCAATAACAAGCCGTTAATTACTGTTTTTAAGCCAAACATCAATGGAGCTTAATTAACCGCTAGGGAAGATGGCGCTCTCTTTTTTTTGTTGTTTGCTCTCTTCCTGGCAGCGCCCGAGCGCACGCACACATGCAAAAATCAACAGTTTGCTGTACGGCTGGGAGAAAGCTTGGCTGGATGGCGGCGCAAAGCTTTGCCAAAAGCTCCGCCAAAGATGCTGTGGAGAAGCATCAGCCAGCAGGCAGAGGCAGCCACAAGTTGCCTTTTCGACAGTTGCAACAGTTGCTGTTGAGTGGCTTCCAAAGGCGGACGTGGCACATAAGGTAGAGCGGAGCATCCGAGCATCCCCGAGCATTCGAGAGAAACAAAAAAAAAACCATCCAAGCGATACCGTTATCAGTGCGTGTGCGGGGCGTGGGGTGTTGGGTTGGCAGGGGCGGAAAATCCCTGACTGGAAAAACTAGTTCAAGTGCAAGAGAAAACAGACAAGTTGCAGCAACAATGTTGCCACAACGAAGCTAAAGGATTCAAAGTGCGAAATCTAATTCAGAATCGAAATGGATATTACGAAAAACATAAATTATTAAAGTATACATATGTATACATACATAAATTTTTTTTTTTTTTTTTGACACACGTTTTCACGTAAAAGCTACAAAAAATGTTTCACATCTGTGCCAAAAAAAAAAAACTTCAAAAACTGTGCGTTAAATCATAAATTCAAAAAGCAACCAAAATGTACCGAAAAACACACATAAAACGGGAGCAGGGCAAAACGGGAACGAAAAATCACGGCTAATTCAATCGGAATGCGACTGCAGATTGAAAAATACGATTATAATCTGTCCATTGGCAATTCGCCGAAAACAGAGACCAATGCCAATGCCAGTCCCATTTCCCACGACCCGACCCTGACCCTGTCTCTGTCTCTGACTCTGGCTCTATCTCTGTCCCTTCGTTTGAGCAGCGTGCAACAAGCGCTGTAAATCCCATATGTAAATTACCATATGTAAGCCCCAACACACGTACAAATGTGCACACTGGGCGGGTGGGGAATGTGTCGTGGCTATAGAAAAAGACTCGCAGCTCGCAGCACGCAGTTCAAGTTGAATCCACAAGGAAATCTCACGCATTTCGCATTTCGCATTTCTCACTCTTTTTCGTGTTGTTTTTCGCCCCTTCATTTCATTTGAATTTTCCGCAAATTGCTGTTGAATTGATTCAATTGGACGACAACCACAACCACAATCACAATCACAGCAAGAGGCGCGGCAGCAGTTCGTTTCGCATAGAGCAAGGCAACCAGAAAGCAGCAAGCAACAAGCGGCAACAGTCGACAGGAATCAACGATAAACGACAGGCGCCACACAGCGAGAACAACGGGCAACAAGCCTGTCCGCCTCTTTGCAGAACAAAAGGTGAGTGCGTGTGCGTTTGTATTGGTGTGCCTTTGCATGTTGATTCGGATTTATGTTGAGGAAATTTCGCCTGATTTACATTTCAAAGGTTTTTGCATTACTTTTGACAGCAGCGGCAGCAGCAGCAGCAGCAGCGGCGGCGGTGTCGTTGGCTGCGGTGCGTATGATTATCATGTCTGGGCCACCAAACAGCCACAACGGTGGCTCACGCTGCGTATGATTGATGGCGGCTTGCTTCACTTTTTTATATGCCTTATGTGTGGGTGTATTTGTTCTTTGTACATGTGCATCCACATCGATATGTCTTAATGAGAATTCAGTTGAATTTTCATGCTACGGGGAATTTGTCAACTGATTAAAAATTCGTTGTAATTAAATATTTGCAAGTTCTTTGTTTAATTCCACGAAGTTGCCAGCTTTGGGATTCATTATTCACTTTACTTATTTTACTTCATACCCGTAGAATCATTAAACGGAAAATATAACCAACAAACAGATTATTTTCTTGCTTAACATTTTAAAATGATATTTCTGCTCTTAATTAACAAATAAATTATGGCCAAAGTCAAGCCCCAGCCCTCGCTTCTTTTGAAATATTTGTTATCATCAAAAACTTGTGGTTAGCCTTTTGATCTATATCCTTCTTCTGCAATCCCTTGCACTCACTCGAGCAGCAATTTCCATTAGTTTTCCATCAGATGCCGAGGCGCTTTATTTCGCATGTATTCGAAACTTGTGAACTTTTGAGCGGGGCGAAACTCCACTCTTGGCCCGAGATTCAGCTAAAGTTTGTGTTTTAATCTAAAAAGTTTAATTAGTTGATTGTAAATCTTGTTAACTCGCCCCACAGCTGCTCCTGCTCCTGCTGCTGCTGCCCTGCTGGCCCTGGCGCCAATTAAACGCTTTTCCAATTTCCCCCGCATTGTAATTATATTTTTTCCTTTTGCTTAATCAAATTTCGGATGCACTCGGCGATGCAATTAAACGCGAATGATGAACGCAGATGGAGTAAATTTCATTTTCCACAAGTTTTAACTAATTGATTTAATAACATAAGCCACTTAGGGTCAATTATGATGCCACCGATAAATGGCTAAGCACAACAGACGGCACATCAGATTTTTCTGCACTTATTTCCATTTTCTGGTCTTGAATGCCCTACCAGAACTTGTGAAAATGCCATCGATTGAATCGTAGGACTATCCCCATCCAAAACCACCTTAAATAGCCTTTCCATTCCCATCACAGGATCTGCTGAGATTGCAGTCTAAATATAATCAGTAAGGGCACAGCAACTTCGCCTCGACTGTCTTATTTTTTATGCAATTTTCTCATTTCATTTTACGTTTTTTTGTGAATTTCCTTTCTGCTTTATTTCTTTTTTTGCTGCTCGGCTGCCGGTTTACGGGTGTGTGTTTATTCGCGCCCCCGGGTGTAGAGGTGACGCTCCTGACTCAAAGCATTTCGCACCTTGACACCTGCTCGGTGCAGGACTCCGCACAGCCGCAGCTTCACTTCACACTCTTCTCCGCTTCTCCACTTCTCCACTGATGTTGTGGCTGATGTGCTTGCATTCCCGCGTTGCATACTTCTCAGCATTCAGCCCTCCATCGACCAGGGAGTGTGTGTGTGTCGTGTGCAAGTGCCTCTATAAAACTAGCATTAAAGTGAGTTTCATAAAAATTAATAAACCAGAAGAAACCACTACGACCCCCGCACATAATTGCTCTCGAAAATCGTGTGTGTATATAAAATGTTCAACTAATTTTTGTCGCGAGTACGCAAAGTCCTCGACCGAGTTTTTGTTGCTTTGATCCTTTTTTATGACCACTTTTGTAGTACCCGGTAAGCCTTATATTCATATGTAACAGGATGTAGTTCGCAATCTTTAAACACATTTTGAAAAGAGAACAAAACTTTGATTTAAAAATTGTCAGAAAAGCAGCGGGCATCCCTTGTAGACACAATTTCTGGTGCTTTATTCTTCGTTGCTGTTTCATCGTTTTATATTTATGTTTTTGATGAATTTGTGCTGTTGCTGCTGCACTTCAATTGTTGTGAGGGATAAGCACTGACTGCGCGTCGGTTCAGCCCTGAGTCTGGTAGCGCAGGGGAGGCAGGCGGAATTTTAGCTGCTGCGGCATTGACATTTATGCGTATGGACTGGGGATCGCACATACACACATAACATACATTTATGTACATAAAAGAAACTTGACTTTTATGGCACATTATTATGCTCTGCAGTTGGTCGGAATGGAATAAATTTGGTGGAAAAAAAGCATGCTGGCAAAACAGTTCTCTCGAGCCAATGTTCATTTGAATAAACTTTATATGCCACGAGTGTGTTGTGTGCGAGTAGTTCAAGGGTCATATAACATGAACAGAATGAACTCTTTGCAACGTTAACACAATAATATTTTGTCTAGTTTATTGCCCAACAATTGAAACATATTTTATTCGAATTGAAGAATGCAACGAATTAATATTTAAACTTGCTTGGGCTTTGGTCCAACCAGTTGGAAAACTTGAAGCCAAGTCCGCCATCAAGTTGGGCCAAAGACTTCTGCGAATTTGTAGGTTGTGGCCTGAGGCCTGTCATCGAGGAGGCGATAGCAGTGGCCGAGGATCTCCAGGTACAGCTCCAGTTGCTTGCGCATTTGCGGTAGACGTTTTCCCTGCAAGGTTTTCTTTGATTTTATTTGCAGTTCTTGCGAGGACTTGTCCTTAGTCTTGTCGATTTTGCAATGTTTGTCTTAATTGAAATTCTCCTTTTGATACTCCTCATGGTTCATTGATATTACAAGGCTGATAAACTTGGAATTTAAGACTTTCACTTGTGAATTTAAGTGCGGCTTGAGCTGCTTTGACGATAGGCTCCTAGTAGATTCGATTCCAGAGCTCTTGATGCCTGCAGCGATGTGCCCTCGTAGACCTTCTCGTAGGGATTCTGCTCCAGATGCAAGATGTTTTGGGGTGCAGGTTGCCGATGGCTGTTCAGGCTATCGCCGCAGATCTCCAGGCACTGGCAGCGGGGAAAGTGCAAATCACTCTTGGGGCGCACCTGCAAAGGATCGACTTTACGCCAGAACCTCGCCGCCTTGGCCTGTTGCACAATAGACTCGTCATACTGGACTCCACCAGTGGCTCATTGGCAACAGGTGGAGCGATGTCACGCCTCTGGATGGCCTTCTGTCGTTGCGTCAGCTGCTGTCTAAGCTGTTGGATGCCTATATGCAGCTTGACCGCCGATATAAAGCCATCCTGACCGCTCATCTTCGTTTGCTGCCAAATATACCGAATAAAACTTTGGATTTGAATCCTAATTAAAAATAAACCAAAGATTTGTCAATCATCCAAACTGTTTAAAGTGTTTGAAGTTTGTCTACTTTTTAGTGTCTGTCTTTAACAATGTTTAAAAAGGCGATTGGATCGAGTGTGCAGAAATATTTATACAGTGCTGTAGACACCTTTAGATTAAATAAGTTTGCGCTCCTTCGAGCGTGATCTTTGCTCTTCTTCGCATAGCAAGCTGCACTCTATGCAAATTAAAATAAAATATACTATATACTCGGTATATATTGCCTTCCGTTTTTCTGGCAAAACAACTTTATAATGGACAGACGCAGCCGCTGCTGGGGCTGCCACTCGTTTTGTTTTTGCATTTCCCCAAGCGCACTGGGGTAAAAAAATAAAAACAATTGTTGTCTCTCGCTGCCTTGAAGCGCGGTAATTCTATGCACATTGTGATGTCTGCAACAATGCCTCAAAGTGCCTGCGGCACAGACACAGACCACAGCAATTTGGCCAGCATTCAAACCGGCAAAACCAGGTGTAGAATTTCCATATTCCATGCAGTAATGAAGAGGAAAGGGTGCTTAAGCCAACTTGAATTGTGCTAAATATTAATTAAAGCTTCCAGTAAGTTGCATTTGATAGAAATTCTGCGAATGCAGGCAGCCAAAAGGGATGCGAGAATGTGTTATAAAATGCTTGGAATATTATCGAAAACTGTAATTAAAAGCGAACTTCACTTACACTTCAGTATTGGGTGCTTAATATTTACTCTTCAGCTTGAGCCTGGCTTTAAGCACTCCCATTCATATTTATATTCATATCCTCAATGCAGTTGCATGCAGAAAACAGGAGAAATTCTCTTCTATGATTACAAAAAATGATCGCTTGACTGTAAATATATTTTATTTGCATCTCTTTTTCCCAGTGTGTGTACAGATGGCTCTCTGACATCACAGTTAATAGCTTTAAATCTGCACTCTTTCGCTTAAATTATTGCTAGTACGTGTACGAGTACGAGTGTGTGTTATTGTTGTTGTTTCGCACAGTAAATACTGGCGTTTATTTATTTACTCTCCACCACCCCCCTGCCTCATGTGTGTGTGAATAAAACATGAAATTCTGCGCGCTTCATGCTGGATGGTAAAATAATACAGCTGCTGTCGATCCCGTTAATACCTGTGCGGGGAGAGCGAAAGCTGAGAGAGGAATCAGGAACCCCTGCAATAAAAGTGAGACGGAGAATGCCCGCTCTCTTTTCCACATGCACAAATTCAGGAAGAGAGCACTCTGGAAGCAGGTAGCTGGACAACAGATGAAGAGCAGGGCGGGGGGGAGAAGCGAGTACAGCGAAGAGACACCAAAAAGCACCCATCAGGGGACAGACACATCGGGGCGGGGGAGGGAACGAACAGCATGGCGTACTGGCTGGCAGCAGCAGATAAAAGCGATTTCAGCTTCGCATTTGTTCAAGTCATCGGCAATGGGCTATAAACAAGGGGGTAAAATTATAAAATTAACACAGTTGCCATGACGGACTGTCGGATGGGCTGTGCTGTGCTGTGTGGGGGCATAAACATTCGATGCCCGGTTTATTAGCAATTAATTTAAATATTAGCATTAACAGTCGAAAGGTAAAATGTCTGTCGGCAGAGCGCGTGGCAAATAAACATTCATTGAAAATATACACGGCAAACACGGCAAAAAGGGGAAAGTAAACATCAACTTTGCTCACTTGAAATAATAATCGCAAAAGGATTTTGTTGCTCGCATTAAATCAATTTAACAACACATAAGCGAACATTTAATTGGCGCTTAGTTGGAAAATAAATTAAATGTCACGACCGAGCAGCAGCCACACAACTTTTCGGGAAATATTACTGTCATCATTTTGTGGTTTTTGTCAATTGAACATGTGATTACTGTTAAATGAATACAACAATTACCCTAATAGGGTGCGTAATTGTATGGCATTTAAATCGAATGCAAACCCTCTGCGGTTCACCTAATTCCATTTCGAGTGGTAGCTCTTCACTGCAAGAATTTTCATAATTTTCATAATGCAATTGACGTGCTCCACCACGGAGCGTGCTTATACAATATTCCTCTTACATTTGTATGCCGTTTCGTTTTCATTACAAAGTGAAGCTCGCTCAAAGCATAATTGCAAACAATTAGCATGCTCCGAGCCAAGACACAGCATAGCATCGGAAGCGGACAACGACTAGAGAGCCCAACGATGACTGCTGGAAGTACTCGCAGTAGCACTTGAATTTGCCTGTCATTCCCCTGGTGGCATGGAGTGCGTCATGGAGTCATTATTGGCATGGAATCCTGTTGAAATCGAATATCGGATTTTATACATGCGAGCGCGCAAACACATTGCATACAGTAGGTCTGCAAAGTTTTTTTCCACTGAAAATACACCAATAAGCACACAAATATTCGTGCCTTTGGTAGGTACACTTTTTCCACAGACTGTGTGCAGTGCACAGATGTAAAGCTTGAATGAAAGCTGTGTGTAATTCTATAGATAACTTTCAGTCATTCACTGGCTTCGTTTCTGATACGCCTGGGGGCTTGTGCTTGAACTGGCACAGGGGGGACTGGGGTTGGATTATTTCAGTGGAACTGGAGGGAGGCGGCATAATTATGACCCGCGATTCATAGAGAATGTTTACGCGCGCAGGCGACAAAAATAGCTCACAACAATATGTTTTCATGTGCTGCGGCGGGAGGGGAGTCTTGAAGGGCACTGGAATATACACGTAAATACGTTCATCAGATCTCGTGCAAGGCATGCGAGATGTTCCAGTTTTTTCGCTATGGAAAATTCACTTTACATTTGGCAGATCTCACTTTCAAAATGCATCGGCACAAGGTCGTTTTCTATGAATTTCTCTCTGTTTGCATGACTTTTTAATGGGCTTTTGGACGGGCATTGATTGGCTAGATATTTCACAGAAATTAAGTAATCAATGGTGCAAAACCCGTACAGCCACTGCGGACTTGTGATATTTTGCATTCAACCGACTATATGGGGATTTTCAATTGGCTTCTGCCAGATTTGCTTTCATAATTGCCTTCAGTGTTGCTCACTCTCAATTATTTACAATATTTGTGTATGGCATGTTAAATTGTTTGCACCCTAGTGGAGCGCACAGATACATATTCGTACACACATGAGAAGTGCAAAAAGTATGCTAATAATGCCCGAAATCCTTAGCAAACATTTTTCCCAAACCCAAGGCCCAGAGTAAGCCCTCGCCTGGGCCCAAAGTAAGCAACATTAATGCCTGCAATAACAACAACATATGGGGCAAACGACCCAAAAGCCAAAGTCAAAGTTATGCCGAAGTGGTAACGTCCCCTTCCCTCTACCCTCTACCCTCTCTGGCACCCTTACCAAAAGAAAACACGAATTTTCTAGCCCTGCAGCTAGCAAAATAAATTAAAGTATTCTCCCTCCTCCTTGGCACAACTTTTTCCTTTCCTTTCTATTCTATTTCTTGTCTACTTTTTAATTTTCTACAATTTGAGCGCATAAATAAACGCAGAACGTGAGTGGGAAATGTCCTCCGGCCAGGTCTAATAATTGAGAAGAAAGGAAAAACGGAAGACTGACTTGGGCATTGGAAACCCTCTAGGCGGGTGCTGCCTTGGGCAGCGATTTAATTTTTTGTGACTCCTTTTTGGACATTATTTCAGATACCATGCATTTTCCATTGAGCTTTGTAGAATAATTCTCTACTTTTTCGCCTCGAATATCGGTTTTTCAGACCCGAAATCAGTAAACATTTGCCGCAAATTCTTCACCACTGATCAGGCGGTATACCACAATTTACTGTTTTGTCTGAAATTTAATTTGAGTTCAGAGAAAGTTTACATCGGTTGCAGTGTGTACCCATAAAATATGCAACTTTGAAAAGAAATAAAAACGCCCAGCGAACGGAACAAAGGGGATTAAATTGTGGACTGGCCGGCGCGTCGTTCGCTTATTTGGGGGGCCTGTCAACACTGCGGATAACTTTTCCATGGGCGCATTGAACTCAGTTTAAAATGAGTGAAACAGCGCGGGAGATAATATAAAATGAAGCTTATTTATTTATTTTTCTAAAAAGAAAACGAAACACATGCAAGGATGCAAATGTTTCACGATTTAAATTTAAGCTTATTTATTTTTCATTTAAAGAGCAGAAACTCGTATAATTTTTAGCTTGAATTAAATTTGTTGGGTAAATGGGCAGTGGCAGATTTTCCGAGAAATTTCACGTATCAAATTAAACCATTTAGTGACTGCTTTAATTCCGGATGGCCGCTGTCGGAAAAAAGAAAGCCAATTGTACTCTCCAACCTTTAACCTTGAAACATCCGAGGGTATTATCTGATCTTCCCAAAGCCCCACCATAAAAATCTATTAAAAATCAATTTGTTTTCAGCAGCTGTTGTCTCCCAGTGGCTTTCCCAATTCCAATTCCAAGCGGTAGAGAAGTTTGTCCTTATTCTTATGCCGTTGCGCACTATGAGTGGGTCGTCGGAGCTCTAATTAAAGTGCTCGACGCGGTAAATGTCGAAAATTAATAAGCGCCACACGTGCATCGGTTTTCAGATTGCTGTTACCCGGCCCACTGGCCGCACAGCCACATCGTGACACATCTCCTGCTGTTTGGATTGGAGTCGGGAGTGCGAATTCGACTTCGAGTCCGAGTTGGGGGCCAAGTGGCACGTCTGTGGGCATGGGCCCTGACAAAGTTTTGTTGGGTAAACTGCTTTGAAGTCTAATAGGATTAGCTTCACCCACTTTGTGGGCGTGTCTGTGTAGGATAAATAAACGCCGGACAGCCTTTGTGGGTGTGTGTCCTTGTACATATCTGTTTCTGTTGGCCCGGGAATCGCCTTGGCTCAGGCCATATTCAATAATGTAAAGCAAATATTTAGCAAGCAAATATTTCTAGCTGCGGATTTCTGATAACTGTAAGTATTTATCATCTACGTTATGTTGCTGTGTCCGAGCGTTTGTGTGTGCTTGTGTGTGTGTGTGTGTAGACCCAAGCAGAACCAACAAGTGAAAGCGAGAAAAAAATTGAGTGCGAGCTTCTCTTCTTGATTACTTTATTTCTATGCAGAAATGCAGCGGGTCGAGATCGTTGGCGTTTGAAATACCCTTACAGCTTAGGTTATGATATTTACATATTATTTAACCACTGCCATACGCACAAGCGGTGTCTGGAATATAATATTTGTGAAAGAAACTTTTCTGACCTTAAGCCAAAGTCAACAAATTGTAGTTTCATGTTGATTTGTTATGGGAGCAAACGAGACAACTGAAAGGGCATCTGATGTTTCGCTATGCGAAGCTACTCTTCTTTTATGTCTTAATGTGTGTATGCAGTTGCAGCTCTGTGCATTGCTCGCTCGCTTCATCTTTTGTTTGCTTTCTTTTGTGTTTCCCCTCTTCCCCGCTCTTTTTGCATAGCACCGTTCGATTTTGTTTTTGTTTGCCTAGTGTCTAGTATCTTGTAGCGTAATTTCGTAAATGCTTTCGGGCTTATGCTCTCTCGCTCTCTCGCTCTCTCTCTCTCTCTCTTTTCTCTTTTTGGGCTCCACTTCTGGCATGAAAGGCAAATGGACCCTCAGGTAGCGGGGCTAGTTTTGAGTCCCTTGTTGCTCTCAATGTATGTTTGTATGCACTTGGTACGTCGCGCTTGTGTCTTTTGAGTCAAAGCGTGCGTTGGACTTTGGACCCTTTGCTTCGAAGCGATCAGTATTACAGTTAGAACTCTTTGAGCTATGATTGCATACATATTTAGATGTACATATGTATTTGTTCGGATATTTTGTAATATATAAAACTTAGTACCTACAAAACAACAGCGAATGGTGCACAAATTTAAAGAGTTATAGAAAGTTCAAAGCTCGAAAGGTCAATTCCGTTGGGTCCGGCGGTCATCGATGGTTTAGGGCTTGTCCACCACACGATCGTTGAAGACAATCTTTAGATCGGTCTTGGCCATGTTCTGGAAGGCGCCGACCATCTCAGTCAGATTGGCATTGGGCAGGCGCCTGTCGAAGGGGAAGCCCATGGTGCGTCTGTCTGGGTACAGCTTGTCTTTCAGTCCGCAGAAGGAGTATGCGGTGCTGCAGGAATCGTTGGGTCTATCGGGTGAGGGGTGGAAATGGAAATTTAAATAGAGGAAAACCCGCCTAAGGCAATCTCACTCACGTATTGGGCTGCACAACCGAGTCCTGCGAGTAGTCGGAGATCATGACAAACAGATCGAAGAGCATGCCCTGGGCATTGCCCTTGGGCAGCAGCAAATGCTGTGGCCAGCCGCAGCCGCAGAAGCGGAAGCGGGCCAACTCATCGGCGGCCTTCGGCTGGTAGGCGGCGCCAATGGGCCGGAACGAGCGCTCGAAGGGAATGGCCACCGAGGACTCCGTGGACTGGCGGCGCACAGTGTTCTCTCCAGGCAGAACTGAGGATACATTTCAGGCAATAAGCAAATGAAGATAGATAGAGTGTTAGGTGTACTCACGCTCAACGGTAAACTTATCCATCTCGATGGCCAGCAGTCGCTGATCCTCCAGTCGCAGCGGCTGGTTGCGCTCATCCACCTTGGGGCAGATGAAGATGCGGCAGGTGCCTGTGCGGCGTGCTCCTCGGTTCGTCACGTTGAAGGTGTAGGTGAAGGGCGCGTTCTGCAAGTGGGTGAACGAGGCAAAGATATTGCCATCGGCGGCCGGGCCAAAGTCCAGGCCAGCGGCCAGATCCGCACTCGACTTTTGCCAGTAGGTGATCAGAGTGTTCGGCCTGGCATTGCTCGTGCCGATCTTCGCCTCCACATAGTCCACGCTGACGCCGTCGAAGCCCAGCTGAGCGGCGTTGTACGGATCCAGGCGCACCTTGAACTTGTTGAAAATGGAGTCAATGAATCCGTGCCACCTGTAGAAGATCGGATCCCGCATGGCCGTGGTCACATCGCCCATCACGCCGAATTCCTCCAAGTGCCGTGCATCGGGATCGTGGGCGAACGAGATGATGGTGTGGCCCTGGTTGTGCAGATTGCCATAGAACTGGCTGTTGATGGACAGCACCGGCGACGCCTCGATCATGTTGCCCAGAATATCAATGCCCCGCACATCATCCAAGGGAGTGCGAGTGCCAGAAGGCTACAAGAGGATTAAGGATTAGCGAAATGGAAATGGAAACAGCTTCGGGGGTGAGCTCACATCTTCGACAAAGCCCTGATCGATGGCAGCCAAGACACGATCGCGCCAGCGCTCCACCTCTGCAATCTCAATGGCGGCATCCTCGCGATCCACATCCTTGAGCAGCTGATCGGACACACGCGCCGGATACGTGCGATTGTTCACGCTGGAGAGTATCTTGGGGAAGTAGCCCTCGGGCACCTCAACACGCAGATTGCTCAGCGGCTGGACACGCTTCAAGTTGTTGCAGAACCGCTCAACGTTGTAGCGAGCGAGGATCTGGTGGTGCATGTAGTAGAAGAGCTCGCCACGACGATCCTTGTTGACCACCTCCGTGGGCCCGGTGGTGGGGTACACCAAGTGCCAGTGCCAGTGATGGCTGTTGACGCCAATGTCCTCGCGGAAGTACGCCAGACGCTGTTCGAACTCGCGGTCCGAGGCCGTGTAGTTGCGCGGTATGTCCACGTGCACACGCTCCCCGCTGTCCCCGATCGTGGCCGCCTCCTGACGTGCATCCCGGAAGACGGACGGCTCCACAAAGTTGCTGGGGAACACCTGCGAAATGTTCGTGATGGGCACCTCACGCGTATCCGGACGATGGGCAATGGCCACGGCATAGGCGTACTGGAAGAGCACCGGATTCAGGCGATCTCTGCGGCAAGAAGAGCGATTATTTCAGCGATCCTTAAAGCGGAATCCTCCCCCCAGTACTCACTTGGTGTAGGCTGCCAGGGACACGAACTGCTTCAGATTGGGTGCACCCATGAACAAGGTGATCAGCTGACTGGCGATCTCCCTGTGGCGATCGTTGAATAGCGAAAATTGATTCTTCCTGCCCAACTTCTTGGCAAAGTCCAGATTCGGCTTGTTGGCCAGCTCCTGCACGGGTATCTTCAGGTCGACATCCTGCGAGAAGCGATTGGACACGGCCACAGTGTCGTTGCGATAGCGATCCGTGTAGAAGCTATCGGGCAGCTCGAGCACCACCTTGCCCTGGTCCCGAGTGGTAAACACCGGCTCCAAAGGACGCTGAAACAGCAGCTCCAAGGCTTTCAGATCCGTATTTGTCATCTTTCAGCTATGACCAGAAACGACTCGAATGGTATATGTGTCACGATGTGGGGCTACGAGAGCACTGTGGCAGGTCCAAGCATTTTCAGGGTTTTTATAGTCGTCGCAGAGTTGGAAAAATTTGAAGTTTAACCGCAAAAAGTAGTCGCGATAGCCGTGGTGGCAGTGCTGATAAGAGTTGGGCACTCTTAGCCGCATAAAGATAAACATTCTCACTAAGCATAGACTTCGAATACATACGCTTGGGGTGGGTTTTCTCTTTTCTTTGATAAAGATTTCATTTCGGTTCCCAAATGTAATATTCACTTTTCAAGTGGTGTCACAATTTCACAGGGAAATACAACTCCCAAAAACCTAGAAAAGCTTCTTGCTGGTATTGAAATAACATGGAAACTTTGCCTACAACCTTCCCCCAGCCACAATCTCTGTTCGTTCTTTGCCTGCAAAGCAATAAATTGTATTTTGAGCTCCCTTTCCCTTTTTCCGCCTGCGGAGAGGCGCAGCCCTTGGTGCTGGCCAGGGCTTTGATGATTAAAATCTATCTGTATCCATGCTGTAAATCAATTTTGGTGTGTTGCGGGCGGGGCCAAGGCATCCATCGAAAAGCAAAACTTTTGCCATTGTCAATAATAAATGTGGCTGCAGCATCAGCCACCGACCATGGTCAGGGTTTCTGGCTTTTCTCCTCGAAACTGTGTGCGCATTAATCTGTGAAATTGACAGCAGCAACAGCAGCAACAACAAGAATTTCCCACATTTTGCATAGAGGGGGGGAGAGGAAGGAATAGAAAAGATGAATTTTCACAATTTTCACAATTTGCGCACTTTGGCCACGACAAACAATTGGAAAATGACTTTTCATGTCGAACTTTTGTTAGCCATTTTCACTGCAACTCAAAAGTAAACGTGTACACACAAGACTGAGGTGGTGTGTGGAGTGGAGGGTAGTTTCCAACACTGTTTAAATATTACCAACACTACTTTAAGCCGCTAACTCTTCTCCACTCTTTGGATTAGTGTTAATCACTTCAAGGGCATTCAAAAGTCGACTGTTGCGACTCTTGGGTTCACTCTGCGCAAATATTTGTCACCGTAATGTCATTTTTCATTGAATATTCAGCTGGCAGCCATGGCAAAAGTGCTGCAGGTTTTTCAAGCACAGAGACAAACTTGCTTTAATTAATTATAAAGTGTGTATTCGTGTGGACAGACAGTCAAGATTTAGCTTTGTTCAGAATCGAATTAAAGAGCGTGCGGCAGGAAAAGCTTTCAGCGGGACACGTGGAAAAAGTTTTGGTAACTCCGCCAAAAAATAAAACTTTTGCCCAAGAAGAACTCTTAAAAACCTCACAACTTTGTTTTGTGGCCTGATGGTGTGGTAAAAGGCGGAAAGTAAAGCACTTTTCTGTATGCATTATGGCCAAAGTTGGGTCCCAAAGTCGGCGCCAGGTCGGGGCGGTCATAAAAGGCATTGTGCGCTGCGGGGCCGTGTTAATTATCCGCTGGGAAGGCTTAACCAAACCCCCACCCACCTCAGTCTTTGTAGATTTTAAGTTAAATGTTCTGTGGCAACGAGCAACGAAAACATACTCACTCGTACAACCCACAGGTTCTGCCTAAACTATTCATTAGCTGCGGTCCAACCACAGAAATGTGTGGGGCCTCTCTCCCTCGGCTTATCAACATTTTAGGTTTCAATTGTTTGGAAACTGCTTTGGCTGCGAAACAGATTAAAAATTCAAGACTCTAATCTGTTTGGCAACTTAGCAGGGTGTTAGTGTAAAGGGGAAACATTCAACTGCTATTCAAACAATGACGAAGGATAGACGGCTGGCTGGGCTGCCTTGACAGCCAGATGAAAAGTAACTTCTTGCTTGGTGCCCAAAGCTCGTCTTAGCTTTCTTTCCCTTGTCATACTTATTACTCGTAATGCTTTAAGGTTCCTCCAATTTCCAACATTGTAATATTTGTTGAACAATTTTGAGTACCAAAAATGCTTCATTAACTTGAGTCCATGTTGTGTGAGTGTTCTGCGAGCAGCTCTTATTCGGGAGCTTCACTCGGCTTGCGACCTGCCCACAGCGGTGCTCTCTTCTCACGATTTTTGTGTCTCTTCTCTTTTGGGGCACAACATGAACTTTAAGAGCAGGTTCAAATGCATTTGTGTTCAATAATTATCGAAGTGCTTGCACGGCTGTACACCTTGTGGCTCTTTGTGTCTCCTGTGTTGTGGGGTTGTGGCAGACAGCTCATGTGGTCCTAGCTGAGATTGGCCTTAATTGGTTTTCAGCCTGCTGCTGAAAGGGTTCTAAAGCGAAATCAATGTTGGCGTCAACATGCTTTGGATTTGTCAGGGGCATGGGGAGGGGCGGGAGCTTATGTGTTAACCCAAATGCATTGTAACGGAACGACACAAACAGATAGCAACACAAAGCCAGAGAGAGAGAGAGAGAGAGACAGCCACACATGTCTCTGTGAATCTCTGACAGCTAATTAACTCACACTGCTGCAGAACTGCATGTAAATTAGAGGAGGGGGGGAGCTAGGTGTGTGGAAGCTAGGCGCAGAGAGCGCATTAAGTTAAGTAAAGAGAGGCAGCGAAAGAGAGTCAAATAGCGGATGAGGGTGTAGACAAAGTATGAAAAATCACAGAAGAATGACCGATGCCAAGAGTTTTTTCCGATGCCTGAAGGGAGATCTTAATAAAGAAAGTCGCCAACACATGGCAAAGTTTATCCCACTACAAAAGTTGCCTTTAATGGTGTGTGTAACGGTAACTAGTGCCTGTTACTGTAACAAATCATCAAACAGACGACATTGTCGTCCCATTTCTCATTTCTTTTGCTCGGTTACCCTCTTCAGCCCCTGCCAAAGTTTGGACAAACGTTATTAGTTGTCTCTCTTCCTCCGTTTTTGGCCCATTGCCGCGTCATCTGTCAAATGGTAAATTGTGGCAGCTGTTGCTCTGGCTTCTGTCTTGTACCGTTCCGCACCTACCATACGTCCCGCGTGCCATCTGCCAGTCGTGCAAACACTCGGCAAAATACCGTTACAATGTCTCTCTATCTGTCCCGCTCTGTCGCCGTTCCGTCTCTGTCGGATTGTGTCTGTGCCTCTGTCCTCCGTCCCAGTCCCTGTCCCTGTCCCTGTCTGTCGCCTTCTTTTGTGGAGGTAATTGAACAACATTTTGTGGAGTGACATGAAAGGAATAACACCGAATGCGGAGCAACAGCGAATGCTGGCTGTACCTGTAGCTGTAGCCCAACATCAGCTGATTCTGAAGGCGGCAACTGTCAGGCCATGCGACAGGCAAGGGTGTAGCTGGAGGATGATGATTTTGCTGCCACGGACAGGTGGAGGCTGATGATGATTGTCTACAATATTAACTCCACGGGCCATATGCTACTTTTCCTGCTGATTTGTCATAGCATATAATTCTCTGTTATGCAGCAGCTGGGAGAATTATGGAGTGGATTACACACTCGTCCTCATAATGCTCTTTCTTTCAGTAACCATAACAAATTTTAGCCATTTTTTGCCACTCTTTCTTGTAATTATAATTGTAAGCATCGAAAATGATGTGTGCTGCACCTTGCTTCAAGTTTATTTCATATATTTTCCACACTTTTCGTTGAGTTATTTCCTTTACGACATCTTGGGTCGCTTCTTTTCGCTTATACGCTGCACACGTGCCGCCAGGTTGCCCTGAAGCCAGCGTAGACCCTGCGACTTGACCTGATAGCCAAACTCTATGTGCACCGGGGTTTCCATATCGACGGCCGGCAGTACGCTGAGATCCATGCGAAAGCCGCGTATGTAGTAGATGAGATCGCCCTGAAAGGGGCACTGCTTGGGGTAGTTGCTGAAGCGCTCCATGATACTGCGGCCAAGTCTGAGGAGCGGCACCTGGTTGCGGTTGGACAGCAGCTGGCAGCCATCGGTGGTGAGGTTGAGCAGCACAAAGTCCGGCATGGGCTTGCGGCGTGGCAGGACGATCGACATGTACACCTCGTGCTCGGCCAGCGGTTGCTGCAACTTAAACTCCATGTGCCAGCTCCGCCGCTTGGTGTTCTTGTTCATGCCGCATCGGTAATCCTTCAGAATGTGATACTCCGTGTCCTGGCTGCTGCACGTGAAGTTGTCCACTTGCAGCTCAAAGTCGGTCTGTGGGAAAACTCGTACAAACCGAATCAGAGTTTGCTCCTTGCTGCATCACTCATACGCACCTTGGCCTCCACTTTCAGTTGCAAGCAAAAGAGGCACACAAATATTGTGCCCAGCAGCAGCCCGAAGCACCTCTCTGGCAACATTTCAATTCGCATTTCCGAACAAAATTCCGGCTGGATTGTGCACAACAAAACTGCAGGTAATCGATGGCCCCAGCATTAGAATATTTCCAGTGAATCTGTCCGCCGAGCCGTTACTAATGTTTGAATAAATAATAATCATCGTTATGATAGTGGGCCAGAGCACAAAGTGGGGCAATGAGCTGTGCCAAATCATTGAAAAATTCTGCGCAAATTTGTGAATTTAAGGTAAAGATACGCAGTACACACAAAAGCGTTTCAATATTTGTTGTTCAGTTAACAGAAGGTAAATATTTAGCGAGTATTTGGCGAGCTGTTAAGCCAGCCAACAGTCTGTACTTTGAAAGTAATTCGGGATATAAAATGATATTAAATATTGTAGATATTCGCATTCAAACTTGAACAAACTTTCAAGATTTACTGCCACGAATTGCTACCATCGAAATCTTTCTCTTCCTCCCGCCTTTCCCTACATATTTCTATAATTATAATCGCCTCATTGATGGCTTGCTTAATCACTCGTAATCACTTTGTCAATTAATGCACTCCCCCCTAAATGAGACATTAAAAAACGCTAAACATAAACGAGTGAGTAATTAGTCAAGGGGATTAGTAAGAATTAGTAATTATTTTCAGTTGCAATTTGTTGTCGTTTGTGGCTGAATGTATCTCAAATTTAGCGCAGTTTTTTTGCTCATCTTTGCGGGCTGGCTGCAGCAGGGCGCCAACAGCAAGGTGATGTACAAACACCTAGAAATGGTCATGAAATAAATATACGATTCCCTCACCCCAGGCCAACTTTGATATGATTTTCACGAACTGCACGTGCCGCAGAGAGGATCCCCAGGGGATGCTCTCGCACCTGAAGTGTGGCCTGAGCAAGAGCGTGCGTCGTCCCTCGTTCAACATTGAGCTAATGTTCCGCGAGCCGGTGGTCCGGTTTCAGGTGAACATGCGCATCGTCCTGCCGCGCAGCAGGGGCGAGGACTTCACCCTGTTCAATCTCACTGGCATCGATGGCTGCAGTCTGCTCTCGAACAAGAATCAGATCGTCTTCATTCAGCTGGGCCGTGAGCGCATGGATCGCTTCAGCAATGTGCCCAAACGCTGTCCCTGGCCCAAGGATGTGCTGTATTATGTGCGCGGATTCCGTTCCGATATGCAGTCCCTGCCCGCCTTCAATTTCGAGGCCGACATGAACCTGTGGTTCGACTTTCTCTCAAATGGGAACAAACTGATCCATGGATTCATCCAGAGTCGGGTGCAGCGACGACGCAGCTCCAAAAAGGACGCCACAGACGACTGATGAATGGATCCAAGCCCATATCCGTGTGGCAGGCATGTGGCACAAGATGGAATAAAATGTTGGGGCACAATTTTGTTACGTTTTGCCTTCGCTTTTGCACCATTCAATTCCCCGGTTCTGGCCATTGGTCAGCCATGGAAATGCCCAGAAAAATATTATCGCATTTCCCAGCACAACTCCCCCACACCCATGTACTTTTTTTCATGGGGCACGTGCCCGCTGCTCAGCTGCCACATGCGGAAGGCGGAATTTAAAATTCCAAACTCGTTTCGCTCTCTTACAAGGCGATTTGGTCCTAACGCCGGTTATTAGGTGGCTCCACTTCGAGCTTCTGGCCAGCATAAGCCAAAATTTGCTTAAATGAACGCAGGACAGGGGGCAGGAGCAGGCGCAGGCGCCACACGAGTTTGCCTTTTTAATCTGCTTTAAAGATTATTTCATTTTCACAGAAGATGTGGGCCGCACCTCGTATTACAGTTGGGGAGGTGGCCTTCATGGCAGTGCGCTGGGCGTTCAGGGCATGGTCTTTCTGCTGTTCCTGGAAACAATTTTCATCCAGGATTAGCAAATTCTAGTCCTTATAGTTAGCCCTTATTGATTCGACTGAATGTTGATTCCTTGGAAAGTTTTCTTTACCTATAGAAAATTGTCAAAGCTTTAGCCTAAGGGTCTAGGCAGACTGAGAGTAGTTTTTAGATATGAAATTGTATTATGTGTGCCTGCCGTTTAGGCTCCTATTGTTCTGCAGCTAGCTACGGAAATGCAATAACTCTCCTTTCAATTATCTGTGGCTCCGTGCATTGCCCATCAGCCGTGTGCAGCTAGCCACAGAATATTAATCTACGCAAAACTGTTTGCAGAAAAAGCAGCACAACAAAAGCAGAGGCTTTTGGCATTTTTTTGAAGCTCTTCATACGAAAATAAAAGCGCAATCAATACGAAATATTGGATACTCGAATGTGCAGTTTATTTTGATGTTTTTTGTAGTCTATTTTGATGTTTTTTCCCCGCTATTTATTTCCTAGTTATGCGCTGCACCGTGTTGAATGCAATTTGAGAGAAATTTCATTGGAAATTCACTTTGAGGTTTGATTTCACACTGGCATTGATTATTTTTGTATATGCAAAAAAACCAAAGAAACTCGAGCGCTGTGCAGCCTCGTGGGGAAAAATGGCAGCAGCTGCCGGGTAGCATCAGCTTAATCATGTGGAATAAGCCGGAAAAGGAAATGGCACACACACACATACAAACACAGGGACATCCATGAAATCATATGTTCCCTGCCACCTGCCACCTGCTCTGCCCTGCCCTGCCCAGACCCTTGACACACCCACTCGACAGGTTGTTGCGGAAATGTTGGAAATGAAAATTTTGCGGTCTAACCAGACATCCCGACATATTGTTCATATCCCGCCCCCCCCAACTATACACCCAACTATGCCACCCATGTATCTGCCATGTGTGTTTGTGTATTTTTGTGGGCCTTGGTTCGGTGCTGTGCCATGTAATGGCATATTAATCAAGATTGCATTTGCGGTCTAACTGAATTTGTGCACAGGTTAAGGGTAAGCGCTGTGGACAGGCAATTGCGAAAGTCTTTATCGGCTGCTGGCATGTGTTATCGGGCAAACCTAATGAGAATCAGTGTGTGTGGTGGTAGCAGGGTGATCCACGCAACTACAAAAACTAGAGGAAATGGAAACTTTGAAATCAAATTTGTGGCCCCCAACTTTGCCGTGAACGACTTCTCTTAAAGCCAAACGTCAGCTACCGTCTCAAGGTGGGATTTTTGCTTTCGCTCACTTTGCAATCCATGCACTGATGACAGAGTTCCGGGGACTTATGAGTTCCGGTGCGACCTTTACAGCAGCAAATAAGTGAAATGTCATGTTCTGACGCATTTTTCTTGCTTAAAAAAAGAATTGTCTCTGCTGTCTCGGCTTCCTGCATCGCCCTAATGCAGGGCCCCAGTGACGTCAGCGATTGACATTCAACGCCAACGATATTCTTATCGCACTTCGACCGACTCTTCTGTCATTTTTTCCCACATTTGTTCCACGAATATTTATCAACAGCTGTTGGCGTGGCTGGACCCGGTTTATTGATGGAATTTTGAATACCCTAACGGAGGGCACCCCTGCGTTTGATAAGCATTTATTTATATAATTAGAAGACTCTCAACCCAGTTGCCAGTTGCCATGAACGATGCATCCGAAAGCGTATCACTGCAGTCGTTGTTCGTTTTGGTTGCTGTTTTTCTTTTTGCCATGTTGCTCCCTCACCATTAACATCGACACCTACATAGTGTGCCACAAAATAAACTACCAATACGGAAACAAGTCAATTGATGTATTTGCAATTTGTTTGTGCTTCGGACTTGTTGTTGTGGTTTTCCTTGCGCATTAAGTGGATTCAAAATGTTTTCCATTTTAGTTCAGTGTCTGCCTGTAGCATAAAAAACGTGTGGAGCAATAATATTTGCATACATAAATTTACATAAATGAAAACACAACGCCGGGGCCATAACAATGCGTTGGGTATGAAAGGGAAAAAGCCAATTAAAAAAAAATATGTATATAAAAAATATAATATAATAAAACTATATGTTTTGTGTATCTTTTGCAGCATTGCCACGACCTAAGCAGCGCTTTTATAGGCGCACCGGCCCCACCATTCCCATGCCAGCGCGCAAGGGGCTGTTAGCGCCCCAAAACACATTTCTGGACACCATCGCCACGCGCTTCGATGGCACGCGTAAGTGAAATATGCTAAGCGAAAACCCTCCGATACACACACACACACTTATGTATGTATGATATTTTGTAATGTTATATTTATGACAATTTTTATTGAGAGCCCACCAGAGGGAGGAGCCTTGGTAGTCGGAGTGCGCCAAGTCAACTGCTCGCATTTTCGGGCAAGTCGTAAACAAAAATCCACATAAGAGATTTCCAGCAGTTCGTAATTCTTGTGCCTGACCGGGTCCTGCCTTCTGATACTGTTTCCTAGCAGGGGGGCGCTCGAGGGACACGAGGGACCCCACTGTCTCTGTTAAGTGCTGGCGCATTGGGAGAGCTGCCGTTAAAGCACAAATTGTAGCGTCTCTTCATCTGTGTGCGTTTGTGTGTTGTGTTTGTGGGTGGGTGGTTGCTGTTTGGGTGGACCTTATCCATATTGAAATCAGCGCATAAAGCTTGCAGAATGCCCCAGCCGACAGGGGAAATTAAAACTATGTGTGTGCGTGTGTTTGTGTGTACAGAAAAATATTTGTTGTGCCTATAAAATGAACAGGAAATAGGCTATATTCGATCGATTTGTTACAGCTTCGCAAAACATTGAACAAAACCAATTTTTGAATCATTTTTAGACACTTTAAAGTAGTTGTGTAAAGTAAAATTTGCATGGAGAAATTTGTAACTTTAAAAGCTTAACCATTGCATAAATGAAAAAGGTGCCGCAATTGAAAGCTATTTATTTGTTTCAGTGTAGCTTTCTCCCTCCTGATCGGCCCGCATTACTTTGGCAACGCTGCGCCCAACGAAGGCGCAGGGCAGAAGCCTCAAAGGAGCCTTTTTCCAGGGAGAAAAAAAAGAATGCTTTACAGTAAATTAAACTGTGCAATTGTTTGGCTGCCTTTTGCATGCGGGTATTATTTTAAGCACCCTTCTTCCCTCTCCCAGCCTCATTTAGTTCTTCTCTTCGGCCTCCAACTTTCTTTCTTTCCTTCCTACCTCCCACCATCTTCACCATTCGTCAGCTTTCGAGGGGTAATGAAGCAAAGCCGTATTAATCAGAGAGCTACGCAGAGCAGACTTCCTCTGACATAAAAAAGCGATTTAATCTTTGTGAGGAGCATCGATGAAAATAGTACGGGGTCTGCGCTCTGCTGCTGGCAGCTAAATAATATTAAATACCTAAGCAACCGATGACAGGACACACACACACACACACACGTGTCGGTAATCGCCGGGCGAGGCGTCCTCCTACAGGCCCATCTGCCTCCTGGACACGATAGGGAAGGTATTCGAGAAGGTGATCGCCACGAGGCTCAGTGCAGCTATCGAAGCAGCAGGCGGCCTCTCCCCGGAGCAATACGGGTTCAGGAAGGGGAAGTCGACGCTGGACGCCATCTCTAGGGTGGTAAAAACGGCAGAGGAAGCCTGTGCTGGTTCCAGATGGAGAGGAGGATCCAAATCCTACTGTCTCGTGCTGACACTTGACATACGGAACGCGTTCAACTCGGCCGATTGGAGCCGCACTCTGGAGGCCCTACAGCGTTTCAGCATCCCTGGTTACCTGCAGAGGATAGCACGCAGCTACTTCAGCGACAGGGTGCTGACGTACGAGACCAGTCTGGGTTCCAGGGCATACGAAGTCTCAGCCGGAGTCCCGCAGGGCTCCGTTTTGGGACCCCTGCTCTGGAACGCCATGTACGACGGAGTCCTAAGACTACCGATGCCAGCCAACACCAGCATGGTGGGGTTTGCGGACGACGTCGCTCTAGTGGTGGTGGCCAAGCACCTCGCCGCAGTGGAGGAGCTCGCCAACGCGGCCGTCCGTGCCGTGGAGTCGTGGCTTACGGTCGCCGGACTGGACTTGGCTGCGCAGAAGACTGAAGCGGTGCTGATATCGAGCCGGAAAGCTGTAGAAACAGCATGTGTGCAGGTCGGGGGTACCACGATCCGCTCGCAGAGGGCAATCAAATACCTCGGGGTGGTCATCGACACTCGCCTCTCCTTCAAGGAGCACTTGGAGTACGTGCAGAGGAAGGCCAGCGGAACCATAGGAGCACTCTCGCGAATGCTTCTCAACACCAGAGGCCCGAAGCAGGCAACGCGGAAGCTCCTGACGAGTGTTGTGACGTCGCAGATCCTATACGCCGCGCCCGCGTGGGCGAAAGCCGCTCAGGTGAAAACCTACATGCGAGGCGTGGAGGCGACGTACAGGCTGTGTGCCCTTAGGATCGCGTGCTCGTTCCGGACTGTGTCGGACGAAGCCGCGCTGGTCATCGCCGGGCAAGTCCCACTCAGGGAGCTGATAAGGGAGAGACAGGAGGTCCATACCGCAGAGCAGGGCGAAAGCGAGGTGTCAAGAGCCGAGCTGAAGGTAGCCGCAAGGAGGAGCAGCATCAATAGATGGCAGGCCCAGTGGGACGGTTCATCCAAGGGGCGCTGGACGTATTCCCTCATACCGAAGCTGCAGGACTGGCTCGAGAGGAAGCACGGCCACGTGGATTTTTATCTCACCCAGGCGCTGAGCGGACACGGCTGCTTCCGCAGCTACCTCAAGCGCTTCGGCCACGAGACGGAGGACGGGTGCCCAGCGTGCGGCACCGGCATAGTAGAGGACGCACAGCACGTCCTCTTCGAATGCCACAGATTCGACCACGAGCGTCGCCGCCTGGAGGCAGAAGTAGGCGCCAGGATCTCCACAGAGACCTTGGTGCCGATCATGCTGTCCGAGCCAAGGGCTTGGGAAGCGGCCGCAGAGTTCGCTTCTAGTGTTATGCGAACTCTGAGAGTTTTGGAGAGAAGGCGGAAGCAGGAGACGGAGTAGGAGCCTTCGAGCGTGCGAAGCAATGCTTTGCGGCAGTACCGCGCGCGTGGGGCGCCCACTCCCAATACTTCCCGCATCATATTATATACCCGCTAGTGTAAGAACGTAGTAGTAAAGTAAGAAAATTCAGAGAATATAGGAAGGAATATAAAAAAAACGTGTCGGTAATCGTCGGCCGTCCATCAAATAAATTAATTGCTTTTATTTGTGTTGCTTTTTGTCTCTTTCACGCACAAAAACCAACAGTTGGATGGCGATAATTGTCTCTGCAAGTTGTCACAAATTCTGAACATGATGTGAACTTTTCCCCCCTTTCCCATGTTGCACTTAGCCGAGGGGGGGATTAAAAAGGTTTTACGAGGCATAAATAATAAAATGAGCATATTAAATGAGCAGTAGTCGAGTCAACTAAGCCCCGGGCTCAGGCTGAGGCTCAGGCTGTGGCTCCTACTCTGGCTGTGTGCGGCTGTCTCGATGTCTCGCCGTCGCTCTGTTTGTGTCGCCAACGGCAGCCTCAAAACACTTACTCGCAACTCAAACAAAAGTACGAAAGTAGAATTAGTTAGTTCTCGTACTCAAAGATCTTGAGGCCCTGGGAGATTTATTTGATTTTGATTCACTTTGGATACATTTGCGGCTTTGCAGTTACATATTTCGAGGAGCAAAAATAACTTTGTGTTAATATTTTTCAGTCTATATTTATCTATGAATAAAAGCAATGCCAATGCGGCGTACATGCCAGAAGAAGTGTTTACTTCAGTGATCAGTGATTGAGTACAGCCCATTGGATGCCACACTTTAAGCCAATTTGTTTGGTCCTGGCCCAGCGTACTCCAAAAAAGTATTTAAAAATCGATTTATGCCTAGTTTCCTGTCAGCTCCTTCTGACATCCAGTAAATGGCATTACACGCAGTGAAAGTGTTAACATACAACGCTGAAAACAGGAAACAGCAATTAGCAAATAATATAATAAAAAGCGTTTATATTTTTTGTTTGTTAACTTTTTCCCACGGTGTGTGAGGGAGATGCGTGCTAATGGTCGTAATTGTTGTATAATTAAATTACGAATTGCACTTAACAGCACGAGTTGGGTTACACCATACATTTGTAGTTCTCATTTATACAATATTAAGAGCTTTGCTGACACACGAGACGTGACAAAGTTGTTTTGATTTGCAACAATTACGCGCATGGTTTTTGCGGTCCTTCGCTCAATTGTTCTGGAATTGGATGCACTTTTGGGTTGGGAAAGGGAAAGGGAAATTAGAGCAGCACGCCAATTATTGTACGCCAAACAAAACAAATAAATTGGTTTAGATTTCAAGGGAATTTGATTATAAACCATAAATGGAATTACATTGGCTTGATACACTTCCATGTAAATTGATTTCATTTTACAGCTTGTGAGCTCTCATTCAGGGCTGCCATTCAGCCGGCTTGTGCTTGCCGTTTCTGTTCAATTACATTTCATTCAAACACAGATGACTGCTGTATCCCATTGTGCTAGCAATTATAATCCTGATGTGCTCTCTATTCATAGACTCTCAGTTGCAGCCTAAGGATGTGTGTGTGTGTATACGGATGTGTGTGTGTGTGTGCACCTGCAATTGTGATGTGAGTTGCTCCAAGGAAAGAACGGATTATTCAATTCTTTTGGGAATCTAAAAATAAATGCAGGGGCTTCAAGAATCACTGCACTCTGTGCTTTGTCCAAGTTGGAATAAATCTTTTTTGGCAACCCCTCAGGTGGTTTGACTGCCACTCAGCTCGCTCTCTCTGTCAGTGAGCAGAAAATTGTCCACATTGGCACAGCAAGAATCTCCTTTTGTGCTGCATGCGTGGTGGCGAATTCAATTAAATTTCGTTTGTTCGGATTTTGAGGTAGCTTCTCCGTCGTGCTGGCACATCTAATAAAACAAGTTGCATAGGAGAAACAAGAATAGAGATGAGAAATTCCATTTTTATTTGCAAACCGAAGCTGCTGCTGTGGTGCCCAGCAGGACTTGTCCTATTGCCGTTTATTTGTCGGGACAATATTTCATGACAAATGAAAAGCGGCTGAACATCACCCAGACCCTTCCACAACACACTTCCAACTCCATTTCCATTGCCATTTCCATCTGCTATTGTTCTTCTTCTTATTAAACCCCATTCTTCCTGTCGGTTTCCTTTACAGACTCGAACTTTGTGCTCGGCAATGCGCAGGCAAATGGCAATCCAATTGTTTATTGCTCGGATGGGTTCGTGGATTTGACAGGATATTCACGCGCTCAAATTATGCAAAAGGGTAAGAACAAAACACTGTGGGGACTGCTGTGCACGAACAGAACAGAACGGGACAGCAGGGCAGAGGACAGGCCCAACTTATTTAACACTTGAATACTCATTTGAATGTTTTGTATTTGTACAATTGTATTCAATTGTGTTTGCACAACACGAAACAGGCTGCTCATGTCATTTCCTCTATGGACCGGATACGAAGGACGAGCACAAACAGCAAATTGAGAAAAGCCTCTCCGCCAAAATGGAACTGAAGCTCGAGGTGATTTTCTACAAGAAAGAAGGTAAGTCGGTCGCCAGCGGAGGGAGAATGTTTGTTGGGTTGGGTAAATTACAATGTGCGCGAATGTTTTGAAAATTGTTTCGTTTCTTTAATTTTGTTTTGTGTGTTTCTCTACTTTTTTTTGTTCTTTTGTATTTTAATTAAAAATTTCATGAAAATTAGTGTTTGGTGGCGTTACGCTTTCCTGCTGGAGAGTGTCATAATTCGTGAATAACAAAAAGGAAATTATGTTTTTGGCTTGCGGTTGTCCGATTGCTCGTAATAAGCACTGAAAAGTTAAGCTCTCAACGACCCAGCAAATAACGTACAAAACCCCTCTACCTGCTTTGCTTACTCTCTGGAAAGTGCACATATTTACATACATATGTACATATGTATGTCTGCATGTATGCACATGCATATGCATATACCCCCTGGAAGCTTAATCTCCCTCCCTCTCTCTCTCTTTCTCTCTTAGTCTCGTGTCTGGTGCAGCTTATTCTCTGCCTACGACTTTGCCTTACATTCGGCTGCTGTAACCAACACACACACATACATTTGTACATGCGACAAATTTCTGCTTGTCTGTGCAAAAACATAATCGTAAATCCATTGATGGGTAGATGAAAAAAGAGCTTAAGAGGAATGCAAAACAGACAAACGCTGCAAGCTAGAAAGCAAAGTCTGTTTTGTTTTGTTTTGTTTTCACTTATTCTTCTTTTCTGTCTGCCTATGCCATAGCTTCAATTAGCACGCATGAATTGCTGCAAGAAACTAACTGTAAATGATCGGCAGCAACCGTGGAGGCAGACCAACTTTAAGCGAAGAGAGTGAGCGCGCCAAGCTAAAGCGAAGAGAGTGAGCGCGTGGAGATGATTAGCCAGACAAGTAAACTCTCTTTCTCTCTTTAATTAATCACAACGTAACGCTGTCACCGTTTATCCATATATAGACAAGAGAAAGATATTTAAGCTTTTCTTGTGGTTCACAAAAGGATTATTATTGCACAAAGTCGACAATGAAAAGTCGACAATCAATTGTAGTATCACCTGCAGAGTTTTACTGTCTGACAGGAGAACCACAGCCACAGCCGCACAGCCACAGCCACAGCCACTGTTTCTTATTCCCCACTCCCTGAGCTTTGCCCAGTTTTTGCCTTTGACTTGTAATTTAAGAGAGTCACTCACCGAGGCAGACAGTTAGACAGGCTGGGGAACCCTGTTCCTGATTGAGTTAAGCGAGACACAGACTTGAACTAGTTGCTGCCCCCGCGCGCTCCGCCTCGCGGGACACTCCACAAATCCATTCCCCCTTCTTTGCTTTGCTCTGTGTACACAATACATTTTGCTCTTAAACATTTTCTCACGTCCCTTGCGCGACATTTTGCTCCCTAATGAGGTCACGATTAATCAGAGGACGAAGAGAAGATAAGCCCCGGAGAAGGATACGTAAATATATCCATCATTGGGTGCTTGGGAGTATAAGTTTTCTAATTAGCGAAACGTTTAAAACTTTTAACAAACATAGACCATTCCCCCCCTCGCGCCCTGCCATGCCCAGTGCGTCCTGTGGAATATTATTAATTATGCATCAGCCGTGGAGCAGGGACAGGGGCTGTCTGCTGTGGATAGTATATCATTAGGGAAGCTAATTGCAATGCAGTCCACACAATAATTGTGGTCTAATTGAGTTGCCATGCAATTTATTTATTCATTTCAGAGCACTTGCAAAGCGTTTACCAGCTAATTAAAAATTGGGTCAAGCCTTCGGCGGAATGTAGGTCGCCCGCCGATTGAGAGCCAATCTCATTTGCATTGCGGTTTTTGCAAATGATAATCAATAGCAGGCACGTCCACAGCAGCTTCCGACACAGGAAATTGCTATAAATACATACAAATTTAAGGCTATAAATAAGTTCTCTGATGGATGGATAATTAACAGATACTCTGGCTCTCGTTTCTCACTCGCACTTTTGCAGGTGCTCCGTTCTGGTGCCTCTTCGACCTTGTGCCCATTAAGAACGAGAAGCGCGATGTGGTGCTCTTTCTGGCCTCCCACAAGGATATCACCCACACCAAGATGCTAGAGATGAACGTGAACGAGGAATGTGATAGCGGTAAGTACGCCAAACAGGTTAATGCCATCGAAAAACTACAATAAATCCTGTATGTCGGAGATATGTACCATATGTATGTACATGTACATAATGAATGCACTTACTAAACACCCAACCCAAACTAACTCCAACTCTGCCTCGTGCGACCACACAGCCACAAATGAACACTGCACAAAACACATGGAAAAATCAAGGGAACATTGAAGATGCTTTACTTCACTTTAAGGGCGGAAAAGCCCTTCTACATTTCTGTCAGACCTGTGGTTCATAGCCACCTCTTTATTTACGATCTGCTCATGGGTTTGGGTTAACTTCAGCCTGGCTGGAGAGTGAATTTTTGGTTAGTTTTCTGTTCGTGGTTTGACTCGCTGGCTTGTGGGTCCCGGGTCCACCTTTGACTCTGTCGGCGCGTGTCTCTGACAGCTGAATGTATGCGTGGCACTATATTTCAACATTAATTTAAATGTGGCTTTGCGTTGCGTTTTTTATGTGCGTTTTAAGACTTGCTACACTCTGATTTGTGGCCGTGTGGCTGCCAAACCGGATGCTGCGGATTACTTTTGATCTGCACGAATTCGTAATGCTAATTATCCTCCATGAATCACATTATATATTCTGATATTTGGTTGTTTTCCCACTGTATTTTAAGCATTTAATATTTCTGCTTGTTAAGACATCCTGTCCATGCGCAGCATTAAACTTTCATAGTAGTCCTTCGAACACTTTTTCCCAGGAGCTCAATCCATGCATTTACCTTAATTAACCTCACTCGGCACACAGTGCACACTGTGGGGCTTTTAGCTGGAAATGTCTTTGTGTGTTTTGCCGAGTTGTTTTTCCAGTTGAGCGGCATCAAATATGCCCAGCTGCTTAATTCAGGGAATTAGTTAGACACAAAAAGTTGGACACACACGTGTGTGTCGGCCGTATCTCCCATGTGGCGCACAAAGTTCCCTAAAATATTGATGCGCAGCAGCAACAGAATTCTGACAGAATCGCAACTTACTTTGGCACGTCAAGGGTTTTGTGTACCGCGCGCACTTTGGGATATTCGTTGGGGTATTTAGAGGTAAAAAAAGTGTGTCTGGCACCTGACCTTTCCGCTGCTTTTCCCTGCTTATCCTTGGAGCTTGATTACCATCGTTATTTATCTCTGCTGCTGCGTTGCTTCTATGTGATGGGTCTGTCTGCCAGTGAATCGTCAGTGGCACAGTCCATGCAAAATAGTGCTAAAGCCACTTGAAGCCCGGCCAGATGCAAGAGGATTTAGTGGCCAGCACAAACTGACTCTCAACCAAAACAACTTCAGAAGCATGGAGGATCTGCCTCCTCTCTCTAGTGCCCTGAAGGTGAAGCTTTAAACTGAAGTATTATTCCCCCACATTTTTAAAGTACATCATTTCTAGCTCTAAAATTGGTTTCGAAATCTGTGTACAGGGAGGAATGTCTGTCAGCTGTCGATGTCTACTGCCTGTTGCAGGCAGCGTCACAAGTTCCACGTTGCATCCAGGCTGCTGGCGATGTGCATTGTCTGTGTCTGTGTCTGTGTCTGTAAACGCCATGTCATTTAACTCCATTAAATGTCCGGAAACACACATTCGCCCGACAGAGAACATGCTGTAACGAATTGCATTAGATTGTCTATTGAATGCCACAAGCACAACGACCGACCAGCGGGCCGACCAGCAATGCAGTTGACTACAAATTTATTTGCCATCCATCTTGTTGCCCAGACTGAAGCTGTTGCCTCCGAGTGTTTGCTGGGAGTTGAATTAAATTTTGGTTAATTTATGCAAATGAAATTAAATCGCAGCCCAACAAGCCTTGACAAACTCAATTTCCGCCAGAGTTAAGCAGGCTGGAAAATGTTGAGTGCTGATCCACATCAATTGGGAATTAATGCTGTCACAAAGACAAAAGGGGACGGACGGACAGGACTGGGCTGGGTGCAAATGTAATTAGGCGGAGAATACGGCAGACTAATGACAAAGCTGATTTTGATAAGGTAGATTTCAAGTCATAATTGTCGCTATCATCGTTATCGCCTTGACAGTGACAGTTATGTGATGATGATGATGATGATGACCGTCGTTTCACACATCATTAGGCCTCACTTCGGACTGCCAACAGGCCACACTCCGGACTGCCATCGGGCCACAGTTTTGACACTCGAATGCTTTGCTTTTGGTATATTACGTTAAAGTATTCCACGTTTTTATGAGAAGTATTGCTGCTCTCATAAAAAATGTATACATAAAGACAGTATATATGTACATATGTATGTATATGTGTGCTATGTGTGTAAATATTTTTGTATGCATTGAGCGTAAGCTGCGTTGAAAGTTCCTTTACTTTTTTTTGCTGACCTTTTTTTTCCTACTGTTTTTGTTGCTGCCTTGGCAACGGATCACGAAGGTGCCGGACAGCGCTTAATTGGCATTTTGATATGAAGGCAAAAGTCCGACTGAACTGGCTGGCCAGTGGGCGGTACTCAAAAGTGAAATCAAATTTATAGTCCCCCGTGGACGGAGAAGGGAAACGTTTCTGTTTGGTTCGGCTAGGGTTCGGTTTTGGTTCGGTTTCTGTTAGGGGTTATTTGCATAATTTTGGTGATCCTTTTTGGTAATAATTAGTATGCTCTGGCGATGGGAAATTCATTTTGGTTGCTATTTTTCACAGTCAACCTAATTGTAATTTATAGCATGTCGCATGCCTCTCAGAGCCTGCGTTTGCGGTTAGCCCCACAAATAGAATTAAGTTCAATTTAATGAGCTGGCTTCGTGGCTGCTGCGGCTCTGGACCATCCCGCCTACGACTTTGCCTTGTTTACACAACAAATTATGGGCGACTATCGAGTGGGATTTGGGGGTGGACATTCTTATCGGTTGGGCCCTGAAATATGCTGTTTGCTCTGTTTGAATTACCGGAATGTCCGTGGCTGTTCAAATATTTGCCCAACACACCAGCGGGCAATAATTAATTGTTAAATTCTGACAATGTTTCGATGTTGGTATGCACTGCACTTGATTCAAGGAATCTGCAAATAGACAGACAAGGGACACACACACAGAGACACATAAAACACTCACAGCACACACACACAGACGCAACGCACAGGCCTTAAAAGTTGAAACTAAACTTAAAAAAAAGAACATTTGACTCCCCCGCTGTACAGGTGCAAAATAAAACATAAATAAATAAGCAAAAACTATAAATATTTGAAACTTAAACTGAATTCACCGTGTCTTATGTGTACAATTCTATGTGTTCTCTCTCTTTGTGCTCTTTCTTCTCTTAACACCGATACGGTAAATCATTGTAATTATATAACAACAACCCAACACCCAATACCCCAATCCCCCCCACACCCTCCTACCCACTAACGTTACGCCCTCACTCATTATCCTCATTATTTTGTTTGGGTTTTTTGTTGCGACTCTGTAAGTTTTTGCCCTTACAGCTGCACTGCTGGGCGCTCGGTTCCGGGCCGGGTCCAATGCCGGAATGCTGGGCCTGGGCGGCCTGCCGGGGCTGGGCGGGCCCGCGGACAGCGATGGCGATGTGGAGGCCGGCGAGGGCAACAATTTGGATGTGCCTGCCGGCTGCAACATGGGACGCCGGCGCAGTCGTGCGGTCTTGTACCAACTCTCGGGGCACTACAAGCCCGAGAAGGGTGGTGTCAAAACCAAATTGAAGCTGGGCAATGTGAGTATGATACCCGGAGGGTGATTAACCGTAGAACCAGCCATCAGCGGCAGGAGCAACAACAGCAGCGGCAGCAGCAGCAGCAGCAACAGTCACAAAGCCAACCCCGTTGCGGCACACGTTAAATTAAATCAAACCTTTTGATGTGTTGCACGGGGTTGTTGCTTTTGGTTGTTGCTGCCGCTTTGCCGCTCCTTCTTTGATGAATTTTCGGCTGGGTGCCGGTTGCTGGTTGCGGGGGGTTTTTCAATTAACGTGATTAAAATTCGCTGGCAACTAATCGCTCTGTCGGACCTGCTTTAATTCACTTTTCATGTCAAATTTGTGTGTTGCTTTCACATTTGCAGAACTTTATGCATTCAACCGAGGCTCCATTTCCCGAATATAAAACACAATCGATAAAGAAGTCACGCTTGATTCTGCCCCATTACGGTGTGTTCAAGGGCTTCTGGGACTGGGTGATACTTTTGGCCACCTTCTATGTGGCCCTAATGGTGCCATACAATGCAGCGTTCGCCAAGGCGGATCGACAGACGATGGTCTCCGATGTCATTGTGGAGGCGCTATTCATAGTCGGTGAGTTTTTCCCACACACAAATATATGTACACACAGAGTGCTGTGTCCCACACAACTTGGACATTGTTGTCCTCTTTTTATGGGCAACCTGTTGTTCGGGAGCAACAATCATCATCAGCATCATCATTATGATGATTGGACCTGCTGCCTGCCTGCATCCGTCCCCCATTGGGAGAAGGAAGAGAAATTGAATTGAATTTGTCTCGCTGCTGCTGCTGCTGCTGTTGCTGCTGGCGCGTGGCTTATAAACATTTTATCTGTCGACCGTCGACCATTGTTTCACCGTTTACCTTTATTGCCATTTTATTGCAGATATTCTGTTGAACTTCCGCACGACCTTCGTCTCGCGCAAAGGTGAGGTCGTGTCCAATTCGAAGCAGATTGCCATCAATTACTTTCGAGGCTGGTTCGCCCTGGATCTGCTCGCCGCCTTGCCCTTTGATCATCTGTATGCCTCCGATTTGTATGACGGCGAGGTGAGTAATCCTTCAAAGGCTTCTCGAACAGCAACAGTTGCATGAATGCTTTGCATTGCCCCAAAGTGTGTGCCTTGTTGGTGTTTTATTTAACAAGTTTCTGCCACTGTTAATATGATGGATTACTTTGACGGTTCTTCACTGCGAGCTGTAACAAAATTGTTGAATGAATTTCGGATATCCTTTTGCGGCTTGCCCGTTCGCTTGACTTTCCTGGCCCATGGACATTAATCATTTATGGCCAGAGCTTCAAGTGGTAAATGGACTTAAAAGATTTGCATAAAACTGTGTCGGGCCACAAGCATAATGCATATTCAAAAGTTCACAGTTTTGCCAACGGTCGCCCAAATCCGATTATACCAAAAACAGAGTGTGGAGTGCGGCATGGCACAGTTATCTAATTAGCATGACTCACTCTCTGCCTCTCGCTCTCTCTGTGTGTGTGTGGGGTGATTAACAATGTGCTTGTACTTGAACAAAAAGCACACAGAGTGTGGGAGAAAAAGTCTTCAATTTAAGAGCGGTATGCATGCACTCACAGCTGCTGATTACTGTAAAATACATCATTACAAAGTGAGACGAAGAGAGAGGCAAAAGGAGAAGCTCTCTCTGGCTATTCAGCGCCTCTTTTGTTCCGCGTGTCTGCACGTAATGAAACCGCATTGTGAGAGAATGAACAGTTAGATGGCAATGCCTGCTCACCTTTTACAAATTAAATTCATGCAGTAATGCCACGGGCAATAATGTCACCACAACCTTTATTGTAATTCTTGTATTTCCGTGGCTTTATTTTCAAATATTAATTTCTGTGCTGCTTTCCTGTTTTGCTTTATTCTAGACAAAAGTCCCTTCAGTGACTCTTCACGCAAATAGTTTTAACAGTCATTTCCACTTGAAAGCCCCCTTTCGGCTGGCACTTGATCATTTAAGTGTTGCTTTTGGCACTCATTAAGCCGATTAAATTGGCCAAACTGTGTCCCCGGTAGAGTGCTCTGGCTGGCTTTTGCCGTAATTACGCACACAGGTCAAGTAGCTGAGTTCAGCTGGACAAGGCTGTGACCCAAATGTGCACTAAAACTAACACCAATTGCAAGCCCCAAAAACAGTCAGCCCGGCCAGACCTTGAGGTCTTTAAGCTTAAAGTGCAGTTAATAGTGCTTGCCACTGTCCATTCCAGCGAGCACTAGGAACCAGCAGTCGACCCTCGAGCGGTTTGGCGCGACAGACACAGACAAAGCCGCCGCTCTTGAGGCAACATTCAGTGAGGCTTACGCTATTTTGCAGCTTTTTCTTTGCAGTTGAAGTGCACGCGCACAGGGTATTAGGCATCGACTACAAAGCCGATAAATATGTCATTGTCTTTCATGGCTTTTAAAGTTATTTAACAAGAATCTTTATAGACATTAAGAGTGAACCCAAAATCAGGTTATATATCGTGTGATTGTTAGATGTTTTCCTTCACGAAAAGGTCTGCAAGGGTATCAAAAGTTTTCGCATCCAAAGCCAGCCTTCATTCCTTTCTTCTGTCTGTCTTTTGATTTTCTCTTCGTTCCTTTTGACTTCCCTGTGAAGTGGACAGCCGCGCTGTGATTGTGAGAGCATGAAACGCTGCCGCAGCCTTCATTGACATTTCAAGGATATCCTGCGAGGTGGCACCGGGACTGCTCCCAAAAAGACTGGATTATCATCTTTGTTAAATTCCCTTAAAAAAAAGACAAATTCATTTTTCATTGATTTCTTGTTTGTGCAGCGTCATAGGCCGCACATTTTCTGCGGTTTACTTAGCTAGCTGTTTCGTGGCCAGCTTCCTGTTCTGGATTCTGTGAGCAAATAAAAAGCCTTGCCCTATCCATAGTTGCCTCCAAGGCAACCAAAAAGTTAAAGCTGACACTTGGTCCACTCTCTCTAGCGGCAAATTCGTACACAGAAAGTTTCGATAAAACTTAAATTTTTCCTAATTGCAAGAACAGAACTCTCCTGCTTCTTCGGTACAGACTAAACTTTAGTAAAAGTGATTTATGAATGTATTTTGGACTCCAAACTTTTACATTTTTATACATTTATACTTTCATATTAGTTTTATTTTTTGGTGCTAGCACTTCAACGCTTTTGCATACAATTGAAGCTAATGCACTTGAAACTTTTGCATATTTAGTTTATTTCAAAGTTTTAATTATCTCAGGGACCCCCAGAAAAGGCAGTCAGTCAGTCAGAGAGAGAACGCAACTTTCCGGGGCTGTCGCTTTTGTTGTTGTTTTTAATGCTTGGCTGTGTCAGAATATACTCTGGCAATATTTATATATGCTTTAATATGCTTTAAAAGGAGTCAAGAGGGTACAAATATTCATTCAGAAATACTTAAAAATCTGAAGAAAATGGAAATTAACTTTGAATTGCCTGTTTTGGTGAGTGAACTGAGGAATAAAGCCAACCAAATCGGTTTTGGTGTAGATTTCGAGTTGCTTCTCTTTGAATTTTTTAATTTAGTGGCTGTGCAAGTGAAATCCCCCATTCAGGAATACTGTAAATGAAGAAGTGGTTGCCATGGCTGTAACTGTCTCTTGCCCGAACAAAGTAATGAGTAAACAAAAGGAGCGTAAGTTAAAGGAAGGCAAACACTTGAGCACCGACAGAGACATTGAGAGAGGAAGTAGATGAATGGCAGCGGCAGAGGGAGAGGGGGGTAGCAAGAGAGCAGAGCTGCTTGAGTGGAAGGCAAAGAATGAAAGTGAAAGCGCAGCACAAATTGCAACGGGAATCACAATTTGTCAGGCAGCAGCGGCAGAGGCAGCAGCAGCGGCAGTGGTATTTTGTCTCTTACGCACACGAAAATAATAAGCGAAACAGAAATACAGTGCGTTGCACAAGTGTATAGAAAGTTAAAGGGAATTTGCAGGGGACAGAAATAATAATTAATTAATAACTGAGAAGAGAAGAGACTTAGCAGATACTTACATACATATATACATATCTCGGCAGTATGTATAATTAAGACTCTGAAGTATGCTCTTGCACTACCGAACCGCAGTGTCTGTGCATTTAAAGAGAGAACCGAGAACCCGCCGCTGTCGCTGGCTGTCTACCTGCACCGCAAAAAGGTCCCACAAAGAGGTTTTTCAATCATCTCCTTTTCGCACGTTAAGAATTTGCTGCTGCAAGTCAAAGAAAAGAGAGAGGTAGCGAGTGGGAGTGAGAGCAAGACAGCCTACATAATCCGTGCCCCATTACTTAGATGCCATTTTAAAGATGCCGCTTCGTCAGCGGCAATCAACAAAAAGAAATAAAAATGTCCGCTTATGGCGCTGTAAGACTAAACGACGGCATTAGCCTTCAATTTGGCCAAGTTCTCTCCCGCTCTCTGGGTAGCCAACGTCCCCACCGATAAGCTTGTTTATGTTTGCATTAGACTTTCCTTCCCCCACTCCGCACTGGCCACTCCTTTGCCCCTTCTTTAACTTTATTTTCATCTTTTTTGATGGCATCCTTTTTGCCTGATTTCGTCCCTTTGGCGGAAGTTGTCAATTGGGTTTTTTAGTGGACCCTTCGTAGGTCAAGTGGTCGTAGTATAATCATAACAGAAAGTGTGGTGCCCTAAAAATGCGTAACAAAAGTACAGGACTAAAGTGAAAAGTTGAAAATAAAGCCCCGAATGTGGGGGCGAAACGGAACACCGAAGAACCGAAGAAAAAATGAATGAACCAAACGCGGAATAGGCGGAGTCTTCACCGAAACATGTTTGCATTTTGTCACTATACTTTTCACGTTTTAATAACCTTCGCGAGTGCAAGGTGACGCAGGAAAAAAATACAACGCTTTTTATGCCCAATACACAATACCCTCGAGAGTTAGGGCAGGGTATACTAGGATCTCAGAGACGTGGAACTTATCAAAAAGAACGTTTGAAATGGGTTTATTTATAAGTATTAGTGTTAACAGTGGAAATAAATATGTATATTCCATTGCATCAATTATGGAGTGTAGAAGTAGTTTAAGGTATCTTCTGTTTGTAACACTTGATGCTAACATTCCCGCTTGTTCTCTGTTTACTTTTTCCGCCCAGGAATCGCACATCCATCTTGTGAAATTGACGCGACTGTTGCGCCTGGCTAGATTGTTGCAAAAAATTGATCGATACTCGCAGCATACGGCCATGATACTGACATTGCTGATGTTCTCCTTCACGCTGGCCGCCCACTGGCTGGCGTGCATCTGGTACGTGATAGCGGTCAAGGAGTACGAATGGTTCCCCGAGAGCAACATTGGTGAGTGTCAAGGTTCGGTAGTGGTGCCTGGTCTTGGTCCCTGTTTGCATGTGTGGCAGATGGACAGTAATTTGGTTAGTTTGGTAGCCAGTCGGAAATGGGATGCCCCACTGGGTGCTAACTGAATTTGTGTGTCTCTCTCTCTCTCTCTCTCTCTTGCTGGGTGCTGGGGTGCTATCCTCGGGCGACACATACACATCAGCTTCAACACCAGGTGGCCATATTTAAACCTACTTCTAATGTATTTTGTTGGCACAAAGTTTAAAGAACATTTAATCAAATCAAATCAAATCAAATCATCAACTTGCATTGTAATTGAAAACATTTGCTGCATAAAGAAACGTTTTATTATCATATTTCTAGCACTTTATCAGCCATACACACACACACACACATAAATATATGTAAACTCATATTAGAAGCGCGTGCGTGCGTGTGTGGGAGGGGAGTTGGCCCTTGGGGGAAGAGCCATGCCATGGGAAAAATCTCTCACAAATTGCCAGTTACTTAGCACGAGGCACCAGCCGGATAGACACACGAAAAGTTCTGTTTGACGTTTCCGGTCCGTGCTTGGAACTTTTGCCGGATTTGGGCACGAACTCCCAACGGAATGACTGACAGACATCCACAGGGTAGAGCCGTGTGGGATGTTGGGACTGGGTAGGGGACTGCTGGGAGTCGGGAAGCTAGGCCGCCCCCAGACATTGTCAATTTGATTAGCACAATTTGTTTGGCCGAATTTCCAATTAAATACTAAACCAGTTTTCTTTTCGTTTTCCCACCCTTCGTACTTAATGCCCTTTAGTATTTTTTACAGGGTGGCTGCAGCTGCTGGCCGAACGAAAGAACGCCACTGTGGCCATCCTGACGACGGCAGAAACCTACTCAACGGCCCTGTACTTCACCTTTACCAGTCTCACGTCGGTGGGCTTCGGCAACGTGTCGGCCAATACCACCTGCGAGAAGGTCTTCACCATTATTATGATGCTTATTGGAGGTGAGTACAATGCCGCTTGTTGCACATTCTAGTTGCCACTTATGTGCTACTTATTTACGTTGTTATTTATCCCTTCTTCAGCTCTGATGCATGCCGTGGTCTTTGGTAATGTGACGGCCATCATTCAACGCATGTACTCCCGGCGATCCCTGTACGAGAGCAAGTGGCGCGATCTCAAGGATTTTGTGGCATTGCATAATGTGAGTTTAAAGGAAATACAACACATAAACAGAGGAGCGTAAACTGCACATAGAAATCGAAAAACAACTGGCATAGAAGGCCCACAACTCATATCCGGGAATGAGTTTTTCAGGAACATCGAAAGACACTCAAGCTGAAATCGCACGCGCACAGGAAATGAGTGTACCCCAGGGTCCCGCTCCCAGTCACCCGCCACTAGGACTTGCCCTAGAAGTGCCCTCGATGGGTTTTTATTAAAATGCAGTGCACACTTTCCATATGCCACGCCACGTTGGGCACAGCAGCAGCAGCGGCGGCAGCAGAGCGTGGAGAGGGTTTGCCTTAAGGCCATGAATTGCTGATTCCAGCATTCTGCACTGAAGCTGCTCCATCTGGTGTGTGTGTGTGTGTGTGTGTGTGTGTGGCTGCCACTGCAACCTGTTGATGATAGGACAAACTTGCACGTTGCTCCATTAGGCAGGCTCTGTGTGGGGGGTGGCTTACCGCCCGCGGCAGCGTATACGCAATGTGCTGCACAATTAAGCGCATTTGTGCGGCTCATAGCCGCGTAATGCATGCAAATGAAGTGAAAAGTGGCGAAGGAGAGTGGCGGAGATGAATAGTGATAGAGCTAGAAGAAAGTGTACCTCATTGAACGTCATGATCGTAAGCGAAACCCAATTAAACGTTTTGTGATTTCTTCTTGCAGATGCCCAAGGAGCTGAAGCAGCGCATTGAGGATTACTTCCAGACATCCTGGTCACTAAGCCACGGCATTGATATATACGAGGTAAGCCCTGGGTCTCATGGGTATATCTCTCTCTCGTCATGTGTCTCGTAAATCATTTATAACTTCGCTTTCCCCCCCAAAAAGAAATGATTGGCAAAGTTGTCGACGCAGCGGCAAATCTTTGGAGCAGACCCCCAGCTAGGACTTGTGGCTGGCCCCAAGCATTTCCAATATATGTGTATACGTCTGGGCCTTTAATTAAGCAAATTCCCCTAGGGTTCGCACTCACAATATACACCACACAATCATATGTATTCGTGTGTGTGTGTGTGTGTGTGTGTGTGTGTGTGTGCTGTGGCTGTGTGTGACTTATTGATTGCCAGTGGGTTAAATGGCAAATGGCTCGGTCATCCTTTGATTGGTCATCCACGTCACTGATGTCCAGCCGGCAGCTTGCCAGCTGGCAGGTATTTTAACATGAATTCCATTGCTGCCCACGGCTGTCACTCATTACAAAACCGAAATTAAATATCGAATTGTATTGTTCGAGTGTCGCCTTTTGAGTGGAATCTCGGCAACTGAATCTATATTTTAATTAAAACTCTGAAAGCTGTGGGCTCGCTCTTCTGCAGGGATAAGGGAAACGACTTCATGGGCAATCAATACTGATAGTAGCTGCTGCCATTTCATAACTTTTTTGAACTTGAACTCACTCCAACTTTGGTCAAATGTTGTCTGACTTTTAGCTGACTTTATTGAGTGACTGACAGCTGCAGCAACTTTGTTGGCCCAACTTTTGCGACACTATTAAATGACATACTGCAGCTCCAACTGAGAGCTTTATGCCCTTGCTAATTGCTAGCACAATTCAGTGGCGCAATGGCAAACAACATTTTGCCTGCCTTGTTGGTAATGGCTTTAATTAAAGACCCTTCAAATAATTCCAACGCCACAACAGCGGCGGCTCAGCCGTCGTCTGTTTGGCCCGGCCAGCGAGCACGTGCAGTGCACATTCGGGGCTCGGGGGCAGTTAATTAATTAGCGTGGACAGCCTTTGAAGATTGCACACCCAGAGCACTCGACGCTGCCTGTCAGCGCACCTCAAAAGGTACAGTTGGACAGTGCCATGGATATGTGCGCTTTGGGTTGATTAAAAATCAACTGCCGTTTGAAAGGAAATAAGTTCAACCAGGAATAAAAGTCTAAATTTGTAACAAAAGTTTGAATTATATTTAATGTAATTACATTGCAAAACACACATGCACCGATGAAGTTCACAAATTATGGCCAACAAAATGGGGCAGAGGGAGTGGCGGGGGCACAGTGGCTGGCAGGCTGGTGGCAGTAAATTAAATTGTTAATTTATTGCGCATGAAAATTAACTGGCAAAGCGTCAGAGGAGAATACCCTTGCCCCTGCCGCACCGCTGTGCTCTGGCATGCGAACATTTTAAACACCCGCCGCAAACTCCAGCACTTTCCTTGGCTTTGGTATTCGGCTTCGTCCTTTGGCGCCGGTCTGTGGGTGTGTGCGCAATTAATGTAGAATATTTTACACTTCCTTGCACACTGAATCAGAGGGCAGCGAATAAATAACAATTCCAAGCGAATTGACCTTATGGGGGCAAGCAGAAACACCCAAAAACAGGAAACAACTGAAGGCTGCCGCTGGACCACGAAGATGAAGATGCCCTTTGCCGATGCGTGGTTTTCGATGATAAATATTCTTGTGTGGCAGCTACGTACAGCTACAAAAATATGGAATGGAATGAAATTCTCCCTTAAATACAGAATTATAATGACCCCTGAAAGGGTGTTCAAAGAATGCAGCAGAAGCACGGCAAATTCTCGTAAACAACTTGCAAACATTTTCCCCGCTTAGTTACGCGTGGCTACCCCGAATTTCTGCCACCTCTTTCGAATATTTCGTTACGCTTCCCATACAATTTTGGGTGGAAAAGTGACCAAAAATTAATTTTCCCGAAGTATTTGCATGCAGAGAGTAAATTTTTAATTAATATTTGAACGTGGCTTTGATTTATACTTAGCATTTTGTGTTAATTGAAGTGCAAACATAGAACAATTCTAAAACTGTTTGTCGACTTAAATGGAATTCGATGGCGGCCTGCACTGTTGTTGTTTGGCCTGTGGTCATGCCCCAATCCTATTTCTTTGAAAATGCCAACCAGATGTATGCGTATTAGGGGTTAATTATAATTCGCACGTGCGTGCACGAGTTGTGAAACTATTTATTGATTGCATTTTAATTTAATGCCCCGTAGAAGTATCAATTTAGCCGTGCTCATGCTCAGGCCCCAAACGATTGCAGAGCCGGAATTCTGTGTAAATGTCATTTGCGGAATGTTTTGTTATCGACAATCAATATTTCTTTGGAAATTTCAATTGAGAAATATTTCTAATTAGTAGGAGAATGCAATGAAAACGTAAGCACGCTCGAGCAGGTTGAAAAAGGAATTCACAAAAGTACACAAAAGCGACGAAGGTGGGGAGATGTAAGAATGCCAGATTGCCCCTGCAAGCATGAATATTCCTCGTACAACGATCCATCTACCTGATAATTATCAGCATAAGCTCAGAAGCTAAAGAAACGAGACAGCAACAATGTAGGCAGATGGGAGAGCGAGAGTCCCGTTGGTTATTGCTAGCTATGCTTCACGACAGAGTTGCGCACGTTGCTGCGGACTTGGGCTGAGAGCGAGAGAGCGACTGCACTGAGAGGCGCATTTATGTTGTTGTTGGTGACAAAGCGCAGAGCGCAATGAGAGTAGTGAGAGTGGGAGTGGGAGTAGCTGAGAGAGACAAACAGAATGGAAGTCAGGTATAAAAATGATGGGAAGATCTAGAGATAAGACAACTGCATCTGAACGCGCTTTAAGTGAGACATAAAAACAAATGCAAGAATCGCGGAGCAGCGTTTTAAATGTGTACCTATGGGCAAGCCATCGTTCGTCTTTCGTTTGCTTTCATTTTCCCTTCTTGTTCGGAATATATATGTAAATGTAAATGTATATATGTATAACAGATAAATAACAATATGGGTAAGCGAAAGCTCAACATTTCCCTGGTGACCGAGTAAAATGATGCCAAACATTTCCCTCACAATTTTCATGCAATTCAATTTTCACTTGTACTGCTTGACGCTCTCACATACATACATACATACACATGTTGTTACACTTGAGAGCTTGAAGCGGGCTTATACCTGCTTCTTATTATTTTTATACATACATATGTACATATTTATTTTTTTCCTTTTCTTTTGCCCCCTCTTTGCAGACTCTACGCGAATTTCCCGAAGAGCTGCGTGGCGACGTATCCATGCATCTACATCGTGAAATATTACAGCTACCGATATTCGAGGCTGCCTCGCAGGTAAGTGGGGGGGATGAGATGGAAATACTTTCTTTCAGGGGTCGACGCGTAGGATGCTTTGAAAGCGATTCGGGCCAGACAAATGGAACGAAATGGCAACGATGGCAAAATAATCAGAAAAGCGGAGCCGCACGGCCCTTTGGAGGGGATTTCTGGAGCAGTCAAAAGTTAACTGCGAGCTTAACAGAAATGTTGAGGCTTGCCTTCGGTTCGTTCCTTGTCGCCCAGACACTCATGCACGCACACATACGAGAGATATGTACTTATGTATGTACATATGTACATATGTATGTATATGTACATACTCGCATGTAGGCATAAAGCGACTTCTGGTCACAGGTAAACTTTCTGGCACATCAAATTTATGTGCGTGTGGCTGGCCTTTTGGCACAGCCAGTCGGTCGGCGTCTGCCAGCGTCTGAAGCGGAGCATGAAAAAGGTTTTAGGCAAAATTTGTATGTACGCAAAAATCCGAGTGCAGCAACAGAAAGTTCGCCGAATTCGAGTAGTTTCCAATGCCCAATGTCAATACCCTTGTCAACCTCTGAAAGCTTACCTACGAATGGTATGGGAATGGGCTGGGATGGGATGGGTCCTTTGCGAGTGTTTTTCATGCTGCTGCTGATGGAAACGATTTTCGCAAAAGGTGCGCCCGTGCCGTTAAGCTCCGTTTTGTGTGCCTTACCTCTGGTCTGCCCTTCACTGAGTAATTGATTTCTCATTTACGGTTCAGTGTTCAGCACCGAACTGCCGAAGGATGGACAGAAATGTGATGTCTAGCTTAAATGGGGAATTTCTTAAAGAGTAAAAGGGGAAAAGAATTGTTCAACTAGTGGGAGCGCCGACTTGAATAAAATGGAGCGCCAACAAAACGAATCTAAACAAAAAGCAGACCAAAGGGGGAGTGCGAAATATTTATAAAGCCCATTCAGTAAGGCAAAGGCTGTGCAAATAAAAACCACTCAACAGTTATAAGCGCGCTTTAAGCCACTTATTGTAGACGGGGTGGGGGAGGACTGCCGACCGCAGGACATTTCAGGGCAAGGACACAGCTGTTGTCGTTTTGTTTCATTGCGCAAATAAAGCGCGGCAACCGCTGAGCTTAATGCTTGCAACCGCCATCCAGCCAGTCCAACAGTCGACCCCAAACAAGAACCAACAATTCCTCGAGCTGACCAGCTTCGAATCCATTTATACATATTTGTACTCTACGTTTGTGTGTGTGTCCCATTGCAGGGCTGCCTCAAGCTGCTGTCGCTGCACATAAAGACAAACTTCTGCGCACCCGGCGAATATCTAATCCACAAAGGCGATGCCCTCAACTACATCTACTATCTGTGCAATGGCTCCATGGAGGTGATCAAGGACGACATGGTTGTGGCTATATTGGGTGAGTTTTTCATCCTCAAAAGTATTCCTTATAACTGTCAGAGGAACAACAGAACTAAGGGGGATTCTAAAGTATCCTGCAGTTTAAATTAATTTCTTTTTTTATGAGAATTTTGTTTGGTATTTCCACTGTCTAATATTATCTGCCAAATATTTACTCGCGTTTCGAGTCATTTTTATTTAATTAATTATCTTATGTACCGGCATTACTTGTTTAAGCATTTCTTTCTGCCATTTTTCCCTTGTTTGATTTTCGTTTTATGACAAATTTTCATTCTGTTTATGTTTCGACTTTGAGCGTTTATTGAACTTTTGTCAGTTCATTCGCTCCTGGCACTTGTGACTGTTCTGCCACGTGTACCCGTACCCGTGACTGCATTCCATTCGACACTTTTGTGGGGGGAAGTCGGGAGTCATCTGCTTGTTTATACATTCAAGGCAGGCATCGTCCTTGTCATCATCTACTGCCAGATTGACATTGAAATCGACTTTGGGCCCCCTAGACAAATGCCCCTAGCAGGCTCTATTTTTATGCTCATTGATTCGGCGGTGCCTGTGCTGGCTGTGGCCCCGCTTAACGCGATTGACCTTTCATCACACTCTCTCTCGCATAGGCAAGGGCGACCTGGTGGGCTCCGACATCAACGTGCACCTGGTGGCCACAAGCAATGGCCAGATGACCGCCACCACCAACAGTGCTGGCCAGGATGTTGTCGTACGCAGCAGCAGCGACATAAAGGTAAGTAAAAGTCTCCTTCATATTCATCTACCCCTTTGTGTGTGTGGCAGTGGCATCTGTGTGACTATGGGGGAGTGGATGCAGTAATTAAATATAACTTATTTTTATGTCTTTCGTTGGTTCATTTCTGTAAAGAGGGAGAAAAGCGTGGGGAAAAATGGCAATGAGGGGAGCTGCTTGTAGCTTGCACATTTGGCTTTCTGTTTGTTAGATTATTAAATTAAATTATTTAGCAATGAATGCAGCGTGGAATATTGTCCACGCTCCCACGCTGTCTATTTCTGGCCTGCCCTTTAATTATATTTGTTTTACCGTTGTCGAGGCTGTTTTAAGATCTACATTGAATCCGGGGACTGCAATTTCATCTCGCTTGTCGTTGGCTTTGTCACAGAACGCAATGCTGCTCCTGCCGCCCACTGCGGTAGCCTCTGGTACTGCTTCAGGAGTTTCGTTTCAACATCGTTGCACAGCACACAGTTTACGCAGAATTCTTTCCTTTTTCTGCGAGCACAAATTCAATGGGGCTTAAATGCTTGTCCACCCCCACGGACCGGCCTCGGTCTCGGCCTCGCCATTCTAAATTATGGCAATAATCTTGGGTCGGTTCAGGTTACTAAAGCTTCACGCCTAATTAATTGCCATCCACTTTTGTCTGGGTATTGGTGGATGTTGCCTGGCCTGAGTGGGGGTTTCTCTCTGAGAAATGTTTAAAGCGCAGAAATTTCCAATTTGATTTTAGCCTAATTAGTTGAGAAATGTTTAATTTATACACAGTTTGAGCAAGAGACAGAGAGAGAGAGAGAGAGACTCCTCTATGCCCTCATTCAGCGGGTATAACTGTGGCAAGCTGCGGCAAATGTTCATAAGAAAGACTTGAGCACAGGTTCCTCTTGTGGCTCGAGCTGCAAGTGTATCAAAATGTTCGGTCTTCCTTTTCTGTGTGCTTATCCTTACCTGTGCTTTTATCTCCTGTTTATTTGCATGTCTGCCACGCGAAAATAAAGTGCAGACATGCTCTGAGTGTGTTTTCGCAGAAGCCAGCTGCCAGCTGCCAGCAGCAGCTCCTGCTCCTGCTCCCCCCTCTCGTGGGCGCCACTTCATGTTGGCAACAACTCGGGGGCATGGGTCGTAAGAGTGATACTTAAGCGGTACCCCTCGCAGCCCTGTGCGAGAGAGTGTGTAAACGCCAAGATGGCGCTCTTCACTTTGTAATGAATACAAGACGCCGCGGCGTCAACATTAAAATGTGCGACGGCAGGAGTCGACTGATGAGTACCCACGAAAAGCTACGTATAGATAGGTGCCAATACCCACAGCTAATGCTGAGGTTAGCCATCCAAAGGGAACACTTCTTTAGGCTCCAAGCGTTGACTTCACTTTCCTTTGGTTCCCCTGTCATGAGTGAGGAATCCAATACTTCCTTACTGCTATCCTATATGCCCCGCTGTTTCAGCTTTTGTATCTTGTTTACGGGCACAAACATGCCTTCCACGCCTCCGGCGCACAACCAGACACACAGAACCCACTCCAGACACAGAATCCAGAACCCTGCAGGCCCAAGTATTTAATCGCTTAGCGCCAAACGGCTTTTGACTCATTTTGTGTGTTTCTTTTTTGGGTTCCACCCGCCCTGCAGGCGCTCACCTACTGCGACCTGAAGTGCATCCACATGGGCGGACTGGTGGAGGTGCTGCGTCTGTATCCGGAGTACCAGCAACAGTTCGCGAATGACATTCAGCATGACCTGACCTACAATCTGCGTGAGGGCTACGAGAATCAGGACTCGGATATCGGACCCTCCTTTCCGCTGCCCAGCATCAGCGAGGATGACGAGAATCGCGAAGAGGGCGAGGAGGTCGCCGCGGAGAAGGAGAATGGCGCAGTGCCAGCCAGCGGGGCAACACCCTCGCCGCTGCACAGCGTAAGCAACGCTTCCCCGCTGCATGCAACACGATCGCCACTGCTGGGCTTGGCCGGCAGTCCACGGAATCAGCGGCTGAACCAGCGTGGCCGCTCCTTGATCACGCTGCGGGAGACGAACAAGCGGAACAGGAATCTCAATGCGGCCTGCAGCCTGGACCGTGGCTCCTTCGAGGAGCCCGACACCGAAGGCGACGAGCCGGGCGTGGCCAAGCGGCCATCGCTGGAGCGGCTGGACTCGCAGGTGTCCACCCTGCACCAGGACGTGGCCCAGCTGAGCGTGGAGGTTCGCAATGCGATCAGTGCGCTGCAGGAGATGGCCTTCACCTCGACGGCCATGACCTCGCACAGTTCCCTGAAATTCCAGCCGGCCCGCTCCATACCGAACATTAGCGGCGGGCTGGCCGCACGCGCCGGCCTGGGCCTGGCGGATGCCGCTGGCTTGGACTTGATGGGCGGACACCTGCCCAATGGTGCCGCAGAGGCGGCGCCCATGCACAGGAGCACGTCGCATCCGCCCGAGGTCTGGGGCCGCGATGTGCAGCTGCCGGGCAGCTCAAAGTCGGAGCAGCCCGCGACAGAGACGACAGCGAGCAGCGGTGGCGAGCCGCCACGGACGACGGCCAATCGCAGCTCCCAGACGGACTTCTATCGCATCGACTTTCCCACCTTCGAGCGCTTCGTGTTGGCCAATCCGCGGCTGGTGCTGGGCCTGTTGGGCATCGAGCCGGCCATCAAGAGCGAAATGGAACTGCTGCAGCAGAAACAGACACTTCAGATATCGCCACTGAACACCATCGAGGAGTGCATCTCCCCGGCAGATCCCACACTGGGCAGCTCCAAGGAGCGTTTGCTTGGCCCGACTGGAGGCTCGAATGGCGGGTCTGGTCGCATCTATCCGCCGCTGGACGATGAGAATTCGAACGATTTTCGCTGGACCATGAAGCATTCGGCCAGCCATCACAGCTGCTGCAAGAGCACGGACAGTCTGCTGCCACCGGAGGAGCACATGGCTGCACCAGCGCCGCCTGCGGTGCCGGCTGAGGCGCCACCTCAGCCCCAGGAGCCCCGATCCAAGCGGATACGACGCAGCGCCAGTGGCAGCAATTCGAGCATCTCCAGCAGCAGTTCCAGCTCCAACAGTTGCGTCGTGTCGCAGAGCACCGGCAATCTCACCACCAGCGCCTCGGTGCACTGCAGCAGCAGCAATCAGAGCGTGGCCAGTGTGGCGACCACAAGACGCGCCTCCTGGAAGCTGCAACATTCGCGCAGCGGAGAGTATCGACGGCTGTCGGAGGCCACCGCAGAGTACTCGCCCCCGGCGAAGACCCCAAATCCGATTCCGATACCGATTTCGATGCCGCTGGCAGCGACAGCAGCCGGCTATGGCAGGGACGAGGAGGAGCGTGTGGAGCTGCTGGGGCCGCGACGTGGCTCAAGGCCCGTTCTGCTGGGCGTGAGCCAGGGCCAGGGCCAGGGCCATGGGCAGGCCGTGAATTTTCGCTTCTCTGCCGGCGATGCTGACAAATTGGAGAAGGGACTGCGTGGCCTGCCATCCACTCGCTCCCTACGCGACTCGAGTGGCAAGTAAGCGAAGGAGGAGACGGCATTGTTTATGGATGACTGGATGAATGTGCAGATGGATGTTGCAGGGTGCTTGTGGGTGGCATGTGTGGACTCATTTACATGCAGCCGCTGTGCGTGATTTATGGCCTAATTAAATACTAAAATACGAAGACGCTTGTACACTTAATATTGTATCTCCAAGATGCACAGCAACGAGCTGAGTTGTTCATTGATTTCGACCCTTTGTTGGGTTGTATTATCCGCTTCGGCCACTTGTCTTTCGAAGTGATCTAATAATGGCTAGCGCAAAAGTTAATTTAAGCGATTAGCTGTAAGAAACTTGAAGGAAATTTCGTTATAATTATAATTTGCTGATAGTTTGTTAAGTACATATCCATACCCTTTGTATCCGCCAAGTTGCATTCCCCTAAAGTTAAGCTTGAGCCAGGCAGCAGTTACATATTTGTTGTACAGCATATCAGAGAGCAAGAGAGCTAGTGAGAGAGAGTGATCGAAACATGTACATTTTGTAGGCTAGTGTATTTTTGTAAAGAAACGCGTCAGGCAGGGAGGCAGTTAATCCTGACTGTCTACAGGGAAAGTGCAGTTCAAAATGAACAGATATACATACATATATATCTATATTTTCCTAATCAAACAGTTATAGATGTTGGCTATAAACTTTATCATATGAATGTTAAATTTAGAAACCAAATATCTGAATGTTTAGGCCATGGATTGCGAAACGTTGCAGCTGAGTGAAGGTACCACTCTATAGACCTCCGATTAATGTTAATTAAATGTATGTGTGTGTGTGTGCGCGTGTGTAGAGCTTGCTTAGCAACTGAAATATTGAACATATACTTAAACAAATGGGTGAAATATTAACTATATTGAATCAACGACTCGCAATCGGAAATGTTTATCTATGTGAAATGACAACAGGCCTACAGTTGAGCAATTTGCAGCTACCTGATTGAGCCTAGTATCTGGCAAAAGTGGGAATAATTATTTGTAGACACATAAGATAAAATCCAAGACAAAACCCATCCACATGCTAGTCAGAAGGATGGGTTGGGATGCCATAAGATAATCGACAATCGTGTGCAACGTAACATACGAGCACTACATTTATTGAATGGACAAGGGTTCTGCTTCAAAAGTGAACTTTTGATCGTTGATGGAATGATGCATTTTTGTGATTCGCAGCGGCATGTTATTGTTAATCGGCAAAAGTGTTTAAATTCGATGTTTGTTCAATGTTTATAAAAATATTCAAACTGAAAACTGTGTACATTTCCGGCAAACCCATGTACTATATCCTGTATGTATGTATATGTATATTGATTGTAGCATATCTAAATATCTGTGTATATTTGTAATTTGCTCCAAAGAACTATAAAGACTTGAGCTTCATTCTATCTTTGATGTAAGCATTCTATGATAATAAGTGTATTAGTTTTACGTTTACATATTAAACATCTACATCTACATATGTATGTATGTTTTAGCCAAGCCAAGTTAAACTGGCCCACAACCTAAGAACAGAACAGAAACAGAAACATTTCAATTGAGATCTATTAGAGCCAGTCAGTCAGTTACCAGAGAGCGCATCTATTGAACGTTTTTAAGTGTTTTAAACTAATGTTATAATGACTATATACAAGTTAATAAATGTAGTTATACACCTAAAACATACACAACAATATCTCAACAATATTTCAATAAACAATAAACAACTTGATGTGACAACTTTAATGGCACATTCAATTGACTTTTTTGCGGGCTGTTGATAATTCCAGCAAAGCGTTTGCTAATTGACCAACTTTGTGTAATGGTTAAGTCGGAGCTTTTCCCTCGTATGATTCAACCATATTTAATGCGATTAATTCAATTGCCCTGCTGGTCGCTCTTTGGGCAACATAATCCACTGACCTGATTGCCCAGGTTCGTATGTCAATGGAGACATTAAATACAGCTTTGGGGGGCAGGCAGCCTGTTGCTGTCTCTTCCTTGTTGGAGGATAAGAGCATTAGATGAAACCTATCCCGAATTATGTTAAATATAAATGTGTGGGATGAAAACATTACCAGGAAAGCAGAATTGCATTACAGTTCCAGGAAAAATGTGTGTTTCCTGTTCCGCGAGCATTTCACGGGTTGAGATTTATTTGGCATCAGGACAAATAGTTCTTTGTTATAGTTTCATTTAATTCAAATATTTGATATGTACAGCGACAAATTGTTGACACAGTTGGTCCCTGCCTTAGGCAATTTTATTCGCTAGCAAAAACAGTTCTTAAATATAGTCCTGTTACATTATGTTTTTACATTATACAACAAATGTTCACACATTTTACACCAACGGTAGATAAATCTGCTTGAAAGCCTGCAAGTCCGCAGTTAAGGAAGCTTTTTGCACATCCTAAGTACAGCAAAAAGCTTCCAACTTGTTACATGTCGAAACTTAAAGGTAAAAAAAGCTTCGCTGTAGCGGAACCCCAGTGAGAGCTTTCCCTGCCACATTGCAGTCCACACAGCTTGACGTCCACTCGTATGACAAAATAAGACTTTTGGGTCCTTGCCTCCACTAGAACCCTGCAAAGCTGCCGATAGCACAGCAGTGACGTGCAAAACGCAGTTGATTAGATTCGCTATAGAATTATCATATGCTGAAAAGTTCACAAAAGAAAGAACCAATTTAAATGTTTGCGGTGGGGCTAATTAGCTCGAAAGCCTCATTAATGCGAGCATTATCGTGAAAATAATTTATGCAAGAACTTTTGCCAACATTTTCAATGATAAAACCAACTTAAATCCCATTCTCATGCGGTGGCGAAACTGAAAGAGCAATGAAGAAGCTCGCGGGGAGGGTAGGTAGGTGGAGGGAGAAAAAAATTAATGTTAATAACTTGAAACTATTATCAAACTCATTGCGGGTATGCCCTCCTCCAGAGTGGGGATTGTATGCCAGTTGCGGCAGAAGTTGCACTTGCAGTTCCAGTTTCTGTTGCTCCTTCAGCTGGAGGGAGGGACAGAGAGTGGGAGAGAGAGAGAGAGCTGGAGAAAAACTACTCGAGCAAAGAAATGAAGCTAACTACTCCTATTTTTTCACTGTTATTGCGGCCGCAATGGGAGAACGCTTCAGTGGCCAAACACCGGGAGGGGAGGGGAGGGGAGAGCGAACGCTGTTCCCTAACTTTCGAACTTTAACTGAGAGGCGTGCTAGAGCTGTCGTTTAGCCAGGAAGTATTTAAGCTTTAAATGGAACTGCATCCCGGACAATCTGCATTCATTTTTGTGTCGCATCGCAGACATCGAAGTGCATTAGGCTGCGAGGAGCGAGACACCCAGTGGCTATGCTCTTCATTACGGTAATACAAATTGGTCCATTGGTCAATGCAGTCTGCTTTCGCCATTTCCCTATGGAGAGTGTGGCTGTCAGTGCTGCCACTAACCAACAACACAAACATAACAAAAGCTATTGATTACGATCACCCACACACACGACCACACACGACCACACACGCACAGATACCACCCACATAATAACCAGCGCCAAGGGCCGACATGAGCGTAATTTCTGCTCCAATTCGGCTGCACCGAAACGAGAGAGAGCTCCCGGACTTTGGGGGCTTCTCCTCTGGTTAATTGTGCAGTGCAAAACTTTGCCATTGGCAAGGCAACTCAGTTTTTGCTTCAACCTCAGAATTCAATTATAGACTCGACTTTCGAAGTAATTATTACTAGAAAATAATGCTCGAAAAATGAGGAAATACATACTGATGAAACCCTAAAAAAAGTTTCAACAGTGCTGGCTGTAAATAGGAAAATAAGTGCGGAGTTGGAGGGGGGGGAACATAGCTCTAGATAAGCTTCACTTTCTTGCGTTTGCTAATATTCTCTTTATGGCAAGAATCTGTGAGAAATCTACAAATATTTTGCTAATGTTATGAGCAAGGATCGTCCTTTTTTGTCCTTTCTCTTCTGTACTATTTCTTCTGCCAAAAGTCTCCTGCCAGTAACACTATTTGTATAGTAAGAGTTTCAGTTCAACGAAAATTGTATCTACGCTGATTAAGAATTTATGGCCAAACCACAAAAAAAACTGAAAACCAATCGTCGGGCAGCATCAAAATGCTCCAATAATTTCTAATTTATTTTAAGTAGCAGCGGCAAAGCAAACGAACATAAAGCAAATTACCAAACGTAGTCGATGAAGCGGCACAATAAGCCAGGGGCCAGGGGCCGTACGCCCGCTACCGGGTTGAGATTGCTGCGACGGGTGGGGAGGGGAGGGAAGGGGCTCGGGTCTGCGAGAGAGTGAAAACTTTTTCACCAAATAAAATAAATGAAATGCGAGTACACGGTGGGAGCCGGTGCTGCTGCTGCTGCTTGTCTGAGTGTGATAGCAGTCTGCAGAAGTTTTACGCTGAAATTCAATTGAACTGCAACCAGGCAGGCAGCATGGCGCAGCAGGGCGGCATCATCGTCGGCAGCCCCATCCGACCCGTGCCTAGACGGGCAGGTCAGGATAGGTCGGGGCAGGGCAGAGCAGACAGAAGGCAGTCAGGCAGCGCGCTTTAAATGCGTTTGAAAGAAATGCCAATAAGTCAGGGTGGCAGGCAGGCAGGCAGGCAGTCAGGACTGGCAAAGGCCATGCATTTCCTTTCCTCGCCTTTCCCTATCGACTGCCACTGTCACTGCCTCTAATGTGCGGTTCATTAGACAAAGTTGACCGCACTCCCACGACGCGACAGAGAATCGGAGAGTACAGGTATGTGTGTGTGGCTGGAAGCGAGAAAGGAGCCGTCGTAATCGCATTAAAAGGATCCCAGGGAGTAATTAGCAAAGCGGCATGCACGCGTTCATTCATGCGTTGGTCCCTCCCCTCATTACCTCTCTCCGCTCACCTCTCCGCAGCAGCACCAACACCGTTGACAAGTCGACACTCATCGCCGGCTTTTGATTAGCTAATGCAATTCTGCTCCAATTGCACCTGCCATTGCTGCCCCTCGCACTCCGCCAACGCCCAACCAATTCTGTCGTCGTAAAAAATTTCTCAATCGCATCACACAGGTAACAGAGAACAGAGAAGAAGGCAACTTGCACTTTTTTGCAAAACTTTTGCCACAAAACTTTTGCGGCAGCCATGTTGCGGCAACTTTTTTGCAGCATGATCGTGGGCAGAGCGGCAGAGTGAGTGAGGAGTGAGTGACTGTACGAGAGTGGCCACATTTTTTACACAAAAGCGACAAAAGTTGCGAGTTTGAGCTCTTTGTCATACGATATGCTGCCCCCCATCGCACACTTCCTTCTGATTTGCCGCCCCTAACCTAGCCTGGCTCCATCATCGGGTGGTATGTGCTCAAAGCCTCGACTCGCCTCGCCTCGCCGCGGCGAGTGTTTGTCAAGTTTATGGCATGCACAAAGCATTCAGTTAATACGCACTTAATAGTCGAGTCATAAATTTTAAATACTGCTAAATGGCTGCGCCGCCCCGCCCCAGAAGATGTTGCTTCGAGTGTGCTTATATTTATGTCCCGATATGTAAAGCAGAAATCTCCTCCCCTACCCCACCCCAGCGTACAGCAATACATCATACGCAGCGCCCGATCAGCGTGTAAACACGCACAAGCCAAAATATTCGTAGCCGACAGCTTAAGCTTAAGCGATAAACATTTTATAAACATCACACACGAAGAGCGTCACACAGAGAAAGAGAGAGAGAGAGAGAGAAGCAGCGCAGCTTTGGCCTAATGGTTGATAGTTTCGATATTTCTACCCCATTTCGGCTTGGGCTCTTCTTGTGCCTGTCCCAACTTTACAATAAGTACTTGAAATTACACTTTTCAATTACCCGGCGTTTAGTTTTCCCTGTGACCTTGTCCACCCCGCCCCCACTACAGCACTTAAAGTTGCTCCGCCGCATGGGTCGGGGCGGATTTTATTGCTTGTCTCAAAGTTTTCGCTCCTCTCTCGGTTTTACGACTCTGTCTAGCAACATTTTTGCACGAGTGTATTTATGGACCAAGTGTCACCCACAATGCAGGCGACTCGCATTCGCTCTCACATTCTCACTCACACTCACCCCCTCACTCGCACCCAAAGGCCAACACGCACACACAGACTCTCGCTCTCACATTGTTCTCCAACTTGGACGAACGCATAAAAATGATGAGTTATTTGTTTTTTAGTGCATAATTTATGAGTTAAATGAGTTTTTCATATGGGAGCGCGTGGCTGACAGTCTTCGCTATGGCATTGGGCGTTGTTCTACAGATTTGTTAGACACACTCACACACACACACACACACGGAGCTCACTCTCTCTCTCCCCCATGCAGTGGAGCATGTGGGTGGGTGTGTCTTTTTATTTATGGCTTTTACGCGTGAAACTTCATTCGAAAGCGTTTAAGTGGAAGCACACACAAAAAGATTTCCTCAACCAGGACTTGTAAAACTTTTGTTGCGCCCCACACACTCTGCCCACTCTGCCACACATATGCGGCACTCAAACATGCTCTTTGTGGCTTGGTTTGATGGCACGTTTATCATGCAAATTGCGCCTAATTGTGTGGAATGGGCCGCCCTGCCTTATACTCTGAGAGCCGTCACCAAGCCAAGCATATTTTCTCGAGCCCAACTTTGCGCGTGGCTCCCAACGAAAGCAGTAAAACAACAACAACAATTGGGAATTTATATTCGCAAATTTCGAGAAAGAATTTTCAACGCAGCTTAGCAGACATTCTGATTTAATTGTTTTTTTTTTCCCCCCAAATATAAACACTAAAAGTACGTACCCTTTTTATTTTGCTTTGTTTTTTTTTTTAACTGCATTGTACCCGCGCACTCCCGGCGTGAGCTTCCCCTTCTTCGGTCCAGTTTTTGTTTTGTTTTTTGCTTTCTGCCTTGGTTACCAAATGGCGCTAACCCCTGGCCAAGTGGCGGGGCATTAAATTTTAACGGTAAACGCGCGAAAAGCGTGGCAACTTTAAACGAACTCTGTAGGCAAGCAACCCTGTCGATGGCCCTGGTCCTGGTCCTGGTCCCGGTCCCCGGTTCGTCCCTGTTCCCTAACCTATCCAGTCATGCAAATTAGAAGCGGCTTTGTTTTCCCCAACGCTTTTTTTTTGGTCGGCTGTTTTTCCCTGCTGCTGGATGTTTGACTTCTTTGTAAGCTTTTTTGTTGTTGTTGTTGTTCCTTCGCTCATGTCGATTGCTTTGGCCTCAGGCATTCATTTGGCAAACGCTTGGCAGATGTATCTCTGCATCTCGGCATCAGTAGCCGTAGCAGTGCCGGAATGTTTGCGGCCCTCTGCCTCTGTGTCAGAGCGGGCCATCAATCTGACCTCTGGCACCGCAATGTCCCGCAATGGCCGAAGATACGGAAGGAGCAGCCGCACTGGGAAGCCTCTGGCCTTTAATTTAAAAACTCTTTTACGCCGTCTCGCCTCAAATACGCTGCCATCCAATAATGTGAATTTTATGTAATTGAAGTGGCAGCTGTTGGTGGCAAAAGGAAAACCCACTGGGGGGGAGCGGCAAGGGTGAAGAAAAACAAAAAACGTTTGGAAAAACACGCTGAGAAATGTAATAGCATAACTCTTTGCCAGCTTAGGTTGGTCTCGCCTCGCTCTTTGGCCTCTCTCTCCTGTGGCGCTGGCTGCCGAAGCCCGTGAGGCACTTGCGGCAAAGTGACAAACTGTGGTGAGGCAGCCCGGCAGCCCGGAATCGAAGGGCACCCAACTCTGCTGCGGTGGCCACTGAACGCGATTTAATGATGTGCGGCCTCCGGGATCACTGGGCAGGACAGCTTCAAATTCATTTCACTGCCTTTCGCCCGCAATTATTCTGCTCCAGTGGAAGCAATACTCTTAGCAGCTGAGTGATTCCTATAGAAACTTTGAATACGATTTTCCTATCCACAGCTGGCGTCATCTTTGCTATGTTTCCTTAGCATTCTCTATTCTCTCCATTGTTTGCGCTTCTTCTTCTTCTTTGTTGTCTATCTTTCTGTACCGACCATGGTGCCATCTCCCTCACACCGTGCAGTGCAAAGACAGTGAATTCACAAGCGAGATCAATGACCATAAGAGCACACACATTGAAAGTATGATGACGGTCGTAGACTCTATCAAGAAAGGTGCACTCTTCCTACAATCACTTCAAATGAATAGACTTTTTCGAAGTTCATCCTAATCACTACGCACTTCGCATTACCGTCCCAACAAAAACACAGCATAGCACGGCTCCAACAAAAACGATACGAAGCGTCACCAACAACAAGATCATCTAAGCAATGGTGCTCTCCTAGCTTCACCTTTACTTTTGTCAGAAACACACACAATGTACATCTGTACATATGTACATGTACATACATATGTACAGAGAATACTCCGCTCAACGAAGGTGCTCTCGCTCTCAACATTTCGCCATTTCTTCACTTCACATTCTTCATATTTCTTCTTCATATTCAGTAGCAAGAGAGGACCAACGGTTCTTTGCTGATGATCTCATCTCATCTTCCTCCACCCTTCTAGCATTCGCACACAAACGCAGTGCAGAAGCAAAGCCGCTCTCTTCAAATAACGTCGAGTAAAATTTTAGCCACCGACGCGGGCGTGTGTTTGCTAATTTCGTGTTGGAAAAATAGTGGAAAAGTTCGGAAAATTATGAAAAACCCCGTGTGATAATTGTAGAAAGTGCATAAGTGTAAAGTCTGCCGGAATAGTGATAAAATGTATTTTAAAACTCCGAAAAGTAAGGCAATTTGCGGAAAAAGCTAGAAAAGTGCAAGTCCATGTAGGCGGAGAGCCAGAGAATTAGGCACAAGTGAAAAAAAGATCACAAAATCGCAGATCTCAAGTGTGAAATCAATTTCAATGTTTTTTTTCTGTGCGAAAATATTTCCGAAAAATGGCAATTGCGTCGCAGTTTTAGCGTTGCCTCCCACGCTCTCTTCTTGTAATTCAAATATCAGTGGAAAGAAGACGAGGTAAAATAACGGAATTACCGCAATTATTCTGCTCCAGTGGAAGCAATACTCTTAGCAGCTGAGTGATTCCTATAGAAACTTTGAATACGAGTTTCCTATCCACAGCTGGTGTCATATTTGCTATGTTTTCTTAGCATTCTCTATTCTCTCCATTGTATGCGCTTCTTCTTCTTCGTTGTTGTCTATGTTTCTGTACCGACCATGGTGCCATCTCCCTCACACCGTGCAGTGCAAAGACAGTGAATTCACAAGCGAGATCAATGACTCACATTGAATTGAAAGTATGATGACGGTCGTAGACTCTATCAACAAAGGTGCACTCTTCCTACAATCACTTCAAATGAATAGACTTTTTCGAAGTTCATCCTAATCACTACGCACTTCGCATTACCGTCCCAACAAAAACACAGCATAGCACGGCTCCAACAACAACGATACAAAGCGTCACCAACAACAAGATCATCTAAGCAATGGTGCTCTCCTAGCTTCACCCTTTACTTTTGTCAGAAACACACACAATGTACATCTGTACATATGTACATGTACATACATATGTACAGAGAATACTCCGCTCAACGAAGGTGCTCTCGCTCTCAACATTTCGCCATTTCTTCACTTCACATTCTTCATATTTCTTCTTCATATTCAGTATCAAGAGAGGACCAACGGTTCTTTGCTGATGATCTCATCTCATCTTCCTCCACCCTTCTAGCATTCGCACACAAACGCAGTGCAGAAGCAAAGCCGCTCTCTTCAAATAACGTCGAGTAAAATTTTAGCCACCGACGCGGGCGTGTGTTTGCTAATTTCGTGTTGGAAAAATAGTGGAAAAGTTCGGAAAATTATGAAAAACCCCGTGTGATAATTGTAGAAAGTGCATAAGTGTAAAGTCTGCCGGAATAGTGATAAAATGTATTTTAAAACTCCGAAAAGTAAGGCAATTTGCGGAAAAAGCTAGAAAAGTGCAAGTCCATGTAGGCGGAGAGCCAGAGAATTAGGCACAAGTGAAAAAAAGATCACAAAATCGCAGATCTCAAGTGTGAAATCAATTTCAATGTTTTTTTCTGTGCGAAAATATTTCCGAAAAATGGCAATTGCGTCGCAGTTTTAGCGTTGCCTCCCACGCTCTCTTCTTGTAATTCAAATATCAGTGGAAAGAAGACGAGGTAAAATAACGGAATTACCGCAATTATTCTGCTCCAGTGGAAGCAATACTCTTAGCAGCTGAGTGATTCCTATAGAAACTTTGAATACGAGTTTCCTATCCACAGCTGGTGTCATATTTGCTATGTTTTCTTAGCATTCTCTATTCTCTCCATTGTATGCGCTTCTTCTTCTTCGTTGTTGTCTATGTTTCTGTACCGACCATGGTGCCATCTCCCTCACACCGTGCAGTGCAAAGACAGTGAATTCACAAGCGAGATCACTCACATTGAAAGTCCAATGACTGTCGTAGACTCTATCAACAAAGGTGCACTCTTCCTACAATCACTTCAAATGAATAGACTTTTTCGAAGTTCATCCTAATCACTACGCACTTCGCATTACCGTCCCAACAAAAACACAGCATAGCACGGCTCCAACAACAACGATACAAAGCGTCACCAACAACAAGATCATCTAAGCAATGGTGCTCTCCTAGCTTACCCTTTACTTTTGTCAGAAACACACACAATGTACATGCATACATGTACTTACATATGTACAGAGAATACTCCGCTTAACGAAGGTGCTCTCGCTCTCTACATTTCGGCATTTCTTCACTTCACATTCTTCACATTTCTTCTTCATATTCAGTATCAAGAGAGGACCAACGGTTCTTTGCTGATGATCTCATCTCATCTTCCTCCACCCTTCTAGCATTCGCACTCAAACGCAATGCAGCAGCATAGCCACTCTCTTCAAATAACTTCGAGTAAAATTTTAGCCACCGACGCGGGCGCGTGTTTGTTAATTTCGTGTTGGAAAAATAGTGGAAAAGTTCGGAAAATTATGAAAAACCCCGTGTGATAATTGTAGAAAGTGCATAAGTGTAAAGTCTGCCGGAATAGTGATAAAATGTATTGTAAAACTCCAGAAAAGTAATGCAATTTGCGGAAAAAGCTAGAAAAGTGCAAGTCCATGTAGGCGGAGAGCCAGAGAATTAGGCACAAGTGAAAAAAAGATCACAAAATCGCAGATCACAAGTGTGAAATCAATTTCAATGTTTTTTTTCTGTGCGAAAATATTTCCGAAAAATGGCAATTGCGTCGCAGTTTTAGCGTTGCCTCCCACGCTCTCTTCTTGTAGTTAAATTTCAGTGGAAAGAAGACGAGGTAAAATAACGGAACCATGCATGGCCAGAGTTTCTTGAGTTTTTTGCTTTTTTTTCTGTGAGAGTGAGAGCATGGTGGTTCGGCTGCATTGAGTGAAAATTGAGTGAAGTGTTAGAGTGAGATTACTTAATAAAGAGCGAAAATAAATAATCTCACTCAGTGTCTGTGCAAGTGTTAGTGCAAGTGATGGTGCAAGTGTAAGTGTCGATGGTCATTATGACGGCAAGGGGTGCCAGGCGGTTACGGCAAAAGTGAGTGAAAGAGTGCGTAAGTGTAAGTGTCGATGGTCATTAGACGGCAAGGGGTGCCTGGCGGTTCGGCAAAAGTGAGTGAAGTGATTGAGTGAGTTCAAAGTAAAAACAATATAATGCCCAGAAAGTATCAAGAAATAGCGGAAATAAAAAAATCTCACTCAATGTTATCTGCAAGTGTTAGTGTCGATGGTCATTATGATGGCAAGGGGTGCCAGGCGGTTACGGCAAAAGTGAGTGCAGTGTTAGAGTGAGTAACAAATAAAACAGTTGAATGCCCCGCAAAACTAAAGAAAGAGCGGAAAAAAAATCTCACTCAGTGTTAAGTGCAAGTGTAAGTGTCGATGGTCATTATGATGGCAAGGGGTGCCAGGCGGGTTCGGCAAATGTGAGTTGAAGTTAAATCGAGTGAAACGAAAACAAAACAATATTATAATAATAATATATAAAAAAAAAACAATTTAATTTAGCGCAAGAAGAAAGAGCGGCAAGAAAGTTCTATAAAAACTAAATGGATTTACCGCAATAAAATTATGTATGCATTAAAAACGGAAAATTGTACATACAAATGTACATATGACATTTAAACGGATTTCTCTTTTATTTGGAACAATAGAAAAGACGATAAAAAGAGAGAATATCCCAGCAGAAAGTGAAGTAAAATTGAAGGTGAGTTATGTTTATATTTTATATTATTATTCCATTATTTATTTAATTTCACATGTACACCTTTTATATTGTCTATCAAATCTCTTCCCTCTATTACATACATATTTTATCTCTTCTTTATAGTATTATATTATTCGTTTGAGTTTACATTACATATTTGTGCATTCAATTCTACATTTTTGGGTATTTTTCATACTTTTTGATGCAGAAATGCATCTGTATAAAATATTTGTTGATTCGTTTTGGGTCGTCGGCCGGGGTTTGCCCCTAGCTGGTAATATATTGGAAAACCGACAACATATTTATGATAGAATTTCAAATTAACGGCTATTGGGATTAGCAATTGGAAATCAACTGAAAATTTAATTATCCTATTACCACATTAAATTACATTGAATGCCATTTCCACATGGATTTGGGGGAAGAATGGTCTGGACACGACACGTGGCAATTAAAATAAATTTCCACAGCTTTAACAAATCGATGCCTAGTGGCCCGAGTATTTAATGTGATTAATGCCAAAGTTCACATTAAATAAATGCTTTGGGAAATGTCAGAATTTCAATACTGTTGGTAGCAGGATTCCGGGAAGAAGCACACGCACTGGCACAGGCCGGCAGTGCCCTGAGGCAGGTGGAAGCTGCAAATGTAATTATAAGTGGGGGAACTGGGGAAATAAATAATTTGTAAATCAAGTCCATGGTTGCATAAATTATGAGGAATAAAAGCGCGGCAGTTGTGAACATGAAGTCGGTGGAATTAAAAATCGCGGCAATGTTGTCGCATTAGCATTCAGGGTGCCGCGCAAAACGTGGCACGACACCGTTCTGGCCTGGCCACATCAAAAATGTTATGGGGCAAGAAATTAAAAAGTCCAAAGCACCATTTACGTGTTGCCTGGGCCATAAAAGGCGTTGCTAAGTCTGAGGTTAATTTTCGTAATGCGATGTAATTTTTAATGTGCCACAAAAAAGAGTCGATTCGCGCCCCAAAGGGTTGCGTTGGTCACCGGCGTGCACGATGGCAGGCACGAAAAATGCGTTAAAATTCATGGCAGGGCAAATGTAGAGCCAGCTAAATCGGCACCAGCTCCTGGCTGATCCCCGGCTCGGGGTCTCAGTGCATCGTCATGAAATAAATATGAGATCGTCCTTCGAAATTGAAAGGCAATTCAGCTCAACCAAATGACCTTTTGCCAGCAAACACATTTACAGAAATTTAATTTATTTATTTTCCGTTTGCAGTATTTCTTTGCAACCCATCCACTGCAGGCTCTGGGGGCTGTTGTGCTCGTGGTAGGGTGTGGGTGTAGTTGTGGTGCTCCTGACAGGATTGGCGCAATTATACGCTCGTCCTTCAGCAATTAACGAGAGCCGACAAAAGGGCAACAACTCAACGCGAAACACAAACAGAATTACAAGAACAGGGTTACAAGCGGGATGGTGGGAGCTTGGCAAGGGAGCCGCGCAGCGGCTGGGCCATTTTCAGGGCTCTGAGAATGAGAGCGGGAGCGAGACACAAGACAAAATGCAAAACAACTGCGATTTCGCCTGCAGCAACAGCAACAGCAACGCTGGAACAGGAGCAGCCAGCCAGCTGCCTGCGCACCACAGAAGCGGCAACAGCGCTCACTTATTTATCAAATCGGGCTTTACAGCCCTTTACCAATTTATCTCAGAAACAAGCGGTTGTCAGAAAAAGGGAGAGCGAGAGAGCGAAGAGGGAGGCAAACTGAATGAAGAAGAGACACGGTCTGACCTTAATTAAAGACGCACATTGCCCGCTTGAATTCTATTTATTTCTGTTTTGCACCCCGCATTTTTTTTTTTCCTCCAATTTGGGCACCAAAATTAACTGCGTTTGGCCGCCCCAGACTTTCACTGAATGTATTTAAAAATATAAATAAATATTTGCACCAGAAGCCGCCTAATTACGAGTCCTAAGGAAGTACTTCGTGACCCCCAAAAAGTCCAGGGTCAGCGGATTCGAATGGGGTTTGAAACCTTTTTTTTTATTTTCGCTGCAGGTGTATTGGTATTGGCTTGGTATCTCTTGAGTTTTAATGTTGTTGTGTACAATTCGATCCATAACTTTCGACAAATTTGAATGTGATTAGTGGCAAAAATTGATTTAAAATCAGGCTTATCAGCAACATCTTCTGACATTACACGCAAAGTGGAGAAATGTTCTTTGGGGAAACGCTTTAAACGGAATTTCCGCAGCCACAAAGCGAAGGGAAATTAAAATTATGAGTCTCTAACATCACATGGCCGAACCAAAATGGCAACAAAGGAGATCTAGGTCTGAAGTGCGAATGGCAGCTTTGGGTTAAGCGGGCGTGCCCTCAGCTGAGCCAACAACTTTAACCATACAAAGCATTGGGGGGCAACAGACCCAACCAAAGCCGAAAAAACAAGCTGAAACAATTACAAAACTGATTAGAAAATCTGGCCAACGGAGAACAAACACACGCCATTGTTTTGCCTAGGAGGCCCTCATCTGGATTTGGTCTGTCCTGATCCTGGAGTGGGGAGGAGATGGTCTGGTGACTGGTCTGCAGCAGGTCTCGTCCTGGATGCTATCTTTGTATGCTAACAAAAACAACAGACCGCACAATTTGCAGAAACAACAATCTGACGGGGAACACTGGGACAGGAGACGGGGGACGAAGGACAGAGGCCGGAGCATGGGCACCAGACGCCCACACACAAAAACCAACAAAAGTCAAAAGAGAGACCAGAAACTACGAGCAAAGACCAAAGATGCAACAAAAAGAGAAAGAACTAAACGATACAAAGTGAATGACAGAGTAAAGCAGTGGGCGGGCAGGACAGGGAATCCGTAATCTTGGGTTTGAAAATCGAAATCGAAACCGAAACACGGTCTCTAATGTGGCGGGGCTGTGCTGCTTCCTGTGTGGTCTTCAAGGGTTGTGGTGGATGTGGATCTAAACGAGTTAACCAGCGACACCTACTACGACCCCCCCGCCTGTAGGTAAAAACAAAAAAGGAAAAAGGAAGCTGCGGAACATTTTGTGGCTGGCCTTGGTTTTTGCTTACCTTTTATTCTAACCTAGGGATACTCGTACAGCCATACCCAATAGTTGTGGAGTTTAAGGGAATATTATATTCGAGAAGGCAAATAAAATAGATAAAGATTTAATTTATAATTTCTTTCAAATATGAAGTTGCAGTCACATCTCCTGCCTTTCACTTTTGTCTATCTGGTTTCCAGTTGTAGGGTAGCCTGAAGCCCAATTGTTATCTTTAGTTTCCTTGTTGGCTTTGGGCATATGAAGATGTGGACGGGCTCTGGCTTTGGGTCCTTCCCCTAACATTGCTTTGGCCAACTTCAATTGCAGTCCGTTGCAACGCGTTTTGCCGGGCAAAACCGGAAACTGTGCAGGCTGAAACCATTTGGCTGCCATTTTGCCTTTTCCCCAATTTCCTTTGTTGTTTCTGCACTCCAGCTTCAGCTACAGCTACTCGGACAGACCGAAATAAATTTCAACCCAATCGGTCTGCTGTCCAGCATGCCCCCCGATCCCTTGTCGGGGCGATGCCAATAACGATAACAATAATTGCCGTCCAGGGACAAATATGTTCACCATTTTCCAATAGCGTCAACCGATGTTTGTTTCTAATAAAAAATGGACGCAACGCAGCCTGCGTACAGCTGTAACTGTAAGAGCTTTTCCACTGTCCCCTGGCCACACACACACACACGCACACACATATGTTGGTGTATTTGTATCTTTATCTGTAGATATACATATCTGTGTGCGGGTGTGACCAATGCCAATGTTTTGCTTGATTCCACATTTGTGTTTGTTCATTGGATTTGTGTTTTTCTTATTCTCAATTCATTTTTGGCTGCTTTCCGATTTTCAGTTTTTGGGACCTTTTTTCTCGTTTCATGTTTTTTATTTCTGTTCTTTGTTGTTCTATTTTAAAGCTCTGAAATCGATTTGAGTTAAACGTTCCTCGAGCACCGAAGACTCCTTGCTCCTGCTGCTCGTGTGTGTGTGTGCGTGATGTGTGTTATTTGTTATTTGTGATTGTTCTTGGGTTTGTTTATTTATTTGCTTTGCCAGTTCATGGGGCATGGCGCGAAGCGATCTCCCTTCTGGCATGACTGATTCTACCCTGGACGAGTATGCACAAACACCCTGGGCCATGTCTGCCCGCCTGCCCGCCTGCCTGCCCGCCTGCCCGCCTGCCTGCCAGCTTGTATGTGTATCCATATGTTCTGATTGATTGCTGGGAATTTGTTTGGTTGTTGTCCATTGGATAAGAAAGGGGCTCGCAAATTTGAGACACTTTTCACCAGAGCAAACCCATTAAGGCGGGATGGCGGGAGGGTGGCTTTAACAAATGACTTCTCCATAGTTTTCGACTCGAAATGTTTTCGTATAATCCGCTTGAATAATCCTGTCTATTTTAATGATAAATTTCCAACTAAACTTAAAGCTCTCTTTAATATTAATTAACAAAATGGAATCGTAGATTTCTTTGAGCACTCAACAGGAACTGAGGAACATTACGGCCAAGCAGGTCTTTTTGCCAGCGATTGCTATCGGTGCAAAAGTTAAAAAACTCAATTATACTCAAAGGGAATGAGCTCTCGCTTGGGCTGAGCATCAAGCTAAGCAGAAGGCCAATACATGGCCACTCCCAAGAACCCAGAGAGCCCAGAGAGACCCAAAGGGCAAAAATACATAGCTAGCTGCCTGATGCAGTTCCTTGTCTTTGATTGGGCCACTGCCTGCTCAGCTGCTTTGTGCACGAGCGTATCCGGTGTGGTTGTCGTCTCTGTATGTATGTATGTATGTCCATGTCAGCTAGGGAAAGTTTTCTAATTAAGTTACTCATACGCACTGGCTGCCCGATTGCATATGACTGACGTAAAAGTAATTTTCATATATCAAGCAGAGCATAGAGAGAGCGTGAATGGAGAGTGGGTGGGTCGGTGGTTGGTTGCTTGCTTGGTTGCTTGTTGGCTGTGAAAGACGAGACCCTAAAAAACTTAAAGCACAAAAGCCAAAGTGCAAAGTGCAAAGCCGGCTTTAGGCCCACATCCCAGCAGTGGGGTGTAATCGTATACGTACAAGTACGCAGGGAGGGTGTGTGTGTCGGTGTGTGTATTAGGGCTGTCCCCAGGTCCCAAGGCATCAGAGACGCCAGCCTATTAAATGGACTACGCTGCATCGTTTGACGTGCCTCCTAGGTGCACGACGGAGGCACGACGGAGCAGCACAGCGAAAATAAGCTGCAACATTGTAAGATTGCTGCAACACTGAGCGAAACATGCTTAACATAATTATAAAGTTGCCTTTCTCCTTCTTCGCTTCTCCTGTGCCTCCTTCTTGCTGCCAGCCTCTACTTTGTCGTCCTTGTTAATTCAGACACTTTGCACGTAAAATGTATGAAACACACTTTTTTCCCCCCACACCCCACACCCCACAGCCCACAGCCCACACTCCACACCCAACCAGCTGGTCCGGAGGCATCGTCTTCGTTGGGGGCGGCTGCAACATCTTTGCAAGTCGTTGTTGGGCTGCTTGTTTTACTTTTAATTGGAAATCTCAAAAGATTAGTTATGCTTCGGTGCCAAGAAGCGGCCCAGAAGCTCCAGCAGTAGCAGCAGTAGCTGCCACAGCGGCAGCATGCTCCTCGTAATTGGTGCATTGCAATTCAAGTGCTTGCCATGCACGAATGCCTGGCCGCCTTGAGGCCGCCTCAGAGAGAGGGTATAGTAGTGTATGTGAGTGCGGTTTGAAATTGTATGTAAGCAGGTCAAATAATGGCGCCAGCACACAACACAGAAAACTTTGCCACATCCCAAAGTTACGTATCCGTGACGTTACTTTGGCAGGGGCTTAAGGGGAAATTGATGAAGTTACCAAGTGCAAGTGACAACGCCTCATTCTCTCCGCTACTCTGCTGTCGCGCTGACATCGGGGATCTTTAAGATGATTTAGTGGTCCAGTGGCAAGGGAAAGCCAACTTCAATCTCTCTCTCTGTCCATACTTGTATCTTTATCTTTTACTCTCTCTCTCTCTGTGGCAGAAATCTGTTGTTTGGCTTGTCGTATCTAAGCCTGAAAAAAAGGGTAAATCTCAACTAATTGCTTTTTGTAGCCAGCAGCTTTGATAGGGCACAGCCCAGGGCTAACAAAAGAGAGATCATGAAAGGAACAAAAAGGGATGTATATAATATGAAAATAACCAAATTGCTTCGGGCATCAGCAGTAGCAGCAGCAGCAGTAGCAACAGCAGGAGGAGGAGAGCGGAGTGCCGGGGAGCAGTGAGGTGACTGAAAGGCCAAACTGCAGTTGGCCAAAGTTGTCAACGACACACAAAACTTTGGCGACAAAGTCCAATCAATGGTGAATTATCACCCATTTCAATGAGCCGCGCTGGCTGCTGCGGCTGCGGCTGCGGATGCTGCTGCTCCTGCTCCTGCTGGAAAAGCGCCCAAACGAAAAACTTGAAAAAGTGCCAAGAAAGAAAAGGAAATAGCCGTAAGGAGGTAGAGTGCAAAAGGGAGTAAGAAATCAATTTTTATAAGGCTTCTCAGCGCTTGTCAATATTCTCACAAACACACCAAGAGCCGCCAAGAAAGATTTTACTTTTCCATTTGGCGTGTTGGGTGTATCAATAGATTGTTGAGCCACTCTGCCGATAATTGACACGGAAAAGTGATGGAAATTCAAGTTAAAACTGACAGTTTCTTGCATCAGAATTGCACTTTGATATATTTAATTAATAATTATTTAATGATGAGAAAGATGCTCACACCTGCATATTTCCTGAGATTTTTCTGGGAATCATCGAATTAAGTATTAAATCTGAACAGTCTGTGGAATTCTTTAGAACTTTGGGCGACTCCTAAACTCCTCATGACCTTTCACTTTGACAAAGTCTGCAATCTTTTCGCATACACGGAATTCCCACCGCTTGCCGCAGTCCACATAAAGCACAAGTTTTGCCGCTTGGATGATTTACGACCGGGAAGTCTCATACACTGTACTCGTGGAGAGCAAAGGGAATGTTGAATTCGCTTAGATGGATGTAGCTGGGAGTCTACTTGAACTCTTGATAAAGCAAACTTTATTTCAGAGATTAATATAGCAATTTCCATCTTTTGTATTCGTGTGGATTATGTTTCTCCACTGGTTTCAGATGTCTAAAAATTCCCTAAATATATGTGAATACTTTACTTTATTTTTGTCACTCTTTAGTCGCTTCTTTTGTGTTGTAATGTTCTCCGAAATAACACTCTACCCATCCATCAATCTGTTCAGTGCAGTTCCAACAACAATTTCTCTTGAATTTCGCTCTTGAAGGTGTCGCCATGGCTCTACCTGAGTGTGTGTGCGCTCCAGGATGCCAGGACTAATGCATAATGGTAAATTATGCAGACATATTGTATTTCAAGGACAGGCTCATCACACGTAAGGCGAACTTTGCTGCCGCTGGTAGCTTTAGGGGCAACAACAGTGGCAAGTGGGGCAAAAAATCGAAATGAAATAGATTACAAAATTCCCGATTTATATTAATAATAATACATTTATATGAGATGTATGAATATTTCTATGCTTGCCATAAAGCTTTAAACTATTTTTCGATTTAATCTCCCCAGCTGCAGATTTCTTTTATGTTTTATTGTTGAATAATTCTTTAAGCTGGGTGTGAAAACTTTCTTGTGCATTGCATTGCCTCAGCGGCAGCGGACACACAAGAGACATTAGCATTCCCCGTTGTTGCTTGATTTGTGTTTGTATTTTGTTGGTTTCCTTTTGCAGGTTTATGGCCAAGCTCCGCCCCACCTTTATGTCCTGTGGCTGCCACTAAAAGCCCATTGTTTCCATTGTTTTAGCGTGCTATAGTGTGCCGTGGTTGGGTTGCCGTTTGTCCAACGTTGGCCTCTTGGCCGGGTGGATGGGTGCACTTGCCACAAAGTGCTTTTAGTAGTTTGGCCTTGTCCATCGCAAGATCGCCGAGCACAGAGGAGAGAGTTGTAGCAGGGCGGATAGCACGGGTGACTCCACTCCGTTGGCTTGTCATGTCTTTGGCTAGGCATTAAGTTAATGCTGATACGCGGGTACAGGCGGCGGGTACAGGTCTTAGGCACAGACATCCTTGACAACCCTGACAGTTACACTCTCTGCCCGCAAAACCCCATTTGTGCCGACACTCGGATGGGGGAGCTCCCTCCTCCCTCCCCCTCTGTCCGTTCATTAAGTCATTAGGCATTGTTCCGGCTCTGTGGTCGGTGTCCGGGCCAAACAGGTGAGAAATTGCTCAATTGTAATTTCAACGTATATCAAGTTGTTGAGGTCTTGACCCCACCTGAGGTCATGGTCAATTCAATTAGCTGCCTCCCCCCCCCAACACCAATGTTGTTTTCATACTAATTAGGAATCGGTAACCGTACAATCAGCTGGAGTGTGTGCTCACATTGCGCCTGCCCCGCAGCTGTTAAAGCCTCCCATTTTTCAGCACTCAGACAGGCACGAAACTTTGCCGGCTTTGAGGTGCATCCTTGACAGTTAAAGATGAGCCCTAATGAGCCACACGAGCAACACTTTTGGACTCGACTGACTCGACTCCAGGTGGAATCTCCCTCGTTTGTGAATCTCTTGAGGCTCTCTCTCTCTCTCTCGCTCTCTGGTTATGCTGATGTTGCCCCACTTGCACTGGTGGGGCATGGGGCAATGCACTTTAATTAAAGAATGCCACTCACCTGTCCACGTGCATCCATGCTCGGCACTCTTCATGTCAAAAGGTTACTGCCCTGAAGATTGTTTTGCATGCAGTTTCAGTTTGTTGTTTTTTCTCAGTTGTTTATTTAGCCCACACGAGTTTGTCTCTCTCTCTCTCTCTCTCTCTTGCTTATGGATGGTTGGCAAAAAATAACGAATTCTGACTGCATTTTCCCAGCAATTGTGGCATGGAAAAGCTTGTTTAAATAATCGCTCCACTCGTCCGTTAGTCAGCGATTCATTTATTTAAGCCTTTTATTTCAATATGAAAGACAGACAGGATTACACGTAATGGATGGACTTTTGTTTAAATAGAGAAATGTATATGAACAAATAAATGTATTTTAATCGCAGTCATCACTGGGGGAAAGGAGTTTTAAGTCAAGAAAGGGAGACACATAAGTCATCTCTCTCTCACATTCATCAGATACAAATGATTGAGCAAACAAACAACATATCGAAAATATTTAGTACCTAAACGAGGGTGAATATATTTTGCTAGAACCCAACAAACACAATAATGGCGGAGACTGCAGCCGAGGAAGCTGCTGCCATGCCGCAAGAGGAACCCATGCCTATGCCCCACAAGGAAGAAACTGCTGTGAAGGAACCACCAAACACGGCAGAGCCTCTAAAGAAGGTGGATTCGGAGCAGCCAATAGAATATACAGATGTACAGCCACATCTATCCGAAAGTGAGGATATGCATCCACCAGTTGAAGGTGAGGAGACTGAGATAAAGCCAACTGAAGGCGAAGGGACCGATCCTCAGCAGTCTGGAAGTGTCCGCGACACGGAGCTTCAGCGGGTGGCCGACGAGCACAAGAGACAGAAAAAAGCTAAGGCCAAATTGATGTTAAAGAGAATAAAAGGAGTGCCCGTGGATGATGCCACCGAAGAGGGCACCGAGTGGCCCGAGGAGGACGGCGCGGAGGGTGAGGAGAAGGAACCAGGCGAGAAGGATGATGCTGAGCAAATGGAGGACTCTCAGCGCTCATCTGAAGATTCAGCGGTACCTGATGTCCACAGTTCAGATGAATGGGCAGAACGAGTGGATTTTCTAGAGGAACAAATCAGCATTGAATCACTGTCCGACTTGGAGGATCCACGGGGTCCGCCCGAACACAACTTCATGGCCGCATTTCTCCGGGAATTCGAGAGTTTGCCCTCATTGAGCGACATATCCGAGAACAGCACCTCGAGTAGGATCGAGTTGGAGATGCGTCCGACTGCAGAGCCTGAGCGGGTTACTGTGGATCCCGGGAGATTTGTGCAGTCCGTTGACCGCTACTCGGGCTCATCTTCATCTGCGCGGAGTCTCAGTGGTTCGTCGGAGATGTCTGTGCACCAGTTGATCGTTGAAGAGGAGGAAGAACCAGAGGCACTGTCACAAAGCTCGTTCCTGGGCAGCCTAATTGAGGAACCAGAGCCCGCGCCCAAGGAGCTGATAATACAGGATGACGCCGATATTATGGCGCAGATCTACATCGAATCGGAGAGCGAGGATGATGGCAAAGAGGTGGTGGATCCCAAGGTGGCCGCCCATATCCTCGTGAAAAAGATAACAATCGAGTTCCTCGATAGTCTGATCAATCGAGTGGTGCAAATCTCCGAAGTTGGAGCCAGAGCAAAGCTCTTCGACAAGGGCAAAATGCTGGAGGAGATTGAGCGTCTGGTGAACCAGTTCGTCCTGGAGCGTTACACCAACAGCATCCTCAACAACAAGATGGGAGAGCACTACAAGCGCAACAGAAAGCCGGACAAGTACGCCGCGCTGCCGTCACAAGTGGAGGTCATCGAAGGTCGCCGATATATAGCGGCCCTCAATCTCGTCGATAGCCTCATGGAGCGCTCCACTATCATCAAGAAGAATGGTTGTTATGTCATTTCACGCGCTCAGTTGGAGCTGCATGCCTGCTACACGTTGTCAAAGTTTGTGACGGAGAATCTGGAGAGCTGCATGCGACAGAATCTGCTGCGCCAGGATTCGGACAGATTGCGGCGACTGCTGGACGCGGAGCTGCGTCGCATGGAGAATCTGCGAAACGAAATCAGCGAGAAGCGCTACGAACTCAATTTGAATCTACGCTCCCTGGCTGTCATGGCGGAGGTAACTACGGGGATATAATACTTCTCCTTCCATTACTCCATTATTGTTTGCTTTTGTGTAGAAAATGCGTTTAGTGGAGAGAATTACAGACGATCTGACGACATCTCAAGTGCAAAATGCCACCGACAATATCATACATTTGGATAAACGACTTGAGGGTAAGAGAAGGTCAAGGCATATCCTTTATGCTCATGTACCATAACGCCCTCCCCCCGCAGATCGCACCAAGGATGTGCTGGCCATGCAGGGAAATTATAAGAAATTTCTGATCGAAAAGACTTGCATACGCGAGAAGCGCACCATGATCGCAGAATCCTTGGGTCTGGCCAAGAACGTGCTGTATGAGAAGGGCGAGCGCCTGAATGAGTTGCGGCATCATTTGAGCGATATTCAAGCTAAGCGCCTAAAGATCAAGACCACTCACGCCAAACTCCAGGCCAAGGGAGGTCTGCTGTTCCAGCCAGCCCTCATGTATGAGTACGACAAGTGCCTGGAGGAGGTCGAGGGCAGGCGTGTGACTGTCGGCAAGCTGCGAAAGACCTACAAAGACTTGACGAATCGCCTGAGTATGCTTGGTAGGCGCATCAATTGTGGGTTTGGTGTTTGATTGGTGCTCTAACTTTCTCCTCTGTTGTAGAACGTGCAAAAACAACGGCGACCGTGGCATCTGTTTGATGTCTCATGTACTTCCCTGTTGCCGTTCAGTTCCTTAATTCTCTGTTTATTTCAATACAAGATTCAACCTTCACATTCGGACATTAAACTTGTGCTTGCATGAACACAGTAACTATTCAGAGTTAAGCTCTGAATTAGCGTAAACATTTTGAACATGTGCCAGCATTTCGGCATATCAATTATGATTACTGGCCACAGGCGTGTACAAATCTCAAGCCTCCAGTTAGAGCAGAACAATGCAGGCATCGAGAGAGAGGGAGATTGCCATCACTCGGTCCAGCGATGCGTCACCTCAGACACCGGCAGACACAAACAACATATGGCCGACGACGCTCGCTGCTCGGGGCTTTACTTTTGATTCAACTTCTGGCAATGCTGCGGGGGGTTCGGAATGCTGCCGCTGCCGCTGCCTTCGCACCTTCCTCGTCGGTTGCTATTGCCGCTGCTTGTGACTAGAAAATGGCGCCGTGCCGTTGCCTGAAAATTACAGTTTGGCTTGGGGTTTCGTTGTCTTATGTTACGCAGACACACTCGCAGCCGTACAATTTTATTATCGTTTTGTTACGTGTGATTTTATTGCCTGGCGGCAAACAATGACGAAGGAGACTAGATACCAACGACATTTGTGTGGCATACATTGCGTGTACGTGATGTGTGTGATTATGTTGGCTCGGTGGATGTTGTTTATTGGGGGATGAAACCGAAATACCTTTGACAACAACATTGTTCCGCTAAATTACTTTGCCAACAAACACGAGAGAGAGACAGAGAGAGAGAGAGAGAGAGAATACCACTAAAAATAGTTGTTCCCCGCACGACAAGCAAATGAAAAGCTCAATATTGAATACGTAGCCACAAGCAGACTCGTTTGGGTCTGACTCTCCTGTTGACTTTTCAAGCTTCCACTCCTCTCCTTTCTCTTTTAAAGTGCATTGTGGGGTTGCTGCTGCTGTCCGCACTCCATGCGCCGCACGTGGTATCCACTGGCTGATTATTTAAAAATTTATGAAGCCACCCAAGCGCAGCTGAAAACTTTTGCACAAAACTAAACAAACTGCTGCAACAACGAGAATGAGAATGGGTGGTGTTGGGTGGCGGTGATGGGGGTAGAGCTGCTGCAAAGATAGTGGGGGGAGAGCGTAACAAACACGGCAACACGGACGACAACTATGATGACGACAACGATGGCGACAGCAGCAGCAGCAGCAGCAAAAGGAGCAACAACAGCAGTGAAGCAAGAAAGAAAGAGAAGCGTAACACTGATGCGAAGCCTCGCATACCCTGGCACAACCAACGATACTTTGGCTTAAACTTTCTTAGGGTATACCTTTGCTAACACCGCTAATACCCCACTTTGAAGAGTAAAAGAAAAGAAAGAAGCGTGCGAGTGCGAGTGTGGTGCAGGGGCAGGGGCTGGGGAGGTGAGTGTTTGTTCTGTATTCCTTCGGCGAGTTTCACAAACCACTGAAGCAGCCAAGCACAACAGCGACACCCGAGCACCCAGAACACCCCGACCACACCGACCCCCTTGCCACGATTCGCGGTACGCTCCTGCTGCTGCTGCTGCTGCTGATAATGTGGGGCGTAGGAAACTTTCAACATAGTTTGCTACTTAACTCGAGCGTAATAATAAAAGTGCTAAATCTTTGCTTATATTCACTTTGAGGGCTCTCCGGCGGAGAGTACTGCAAGGGGTGACGGGTCAGCGATGCCAGCAGCGTTGCCAGTGAATATTAAGAGCCACAAAAGAATACCATTATACGTGAGTTTCATGCCACACACACACACACACACACACTTAGCGCGAAGGGGCAGGGCAAGGTGGGGCAAGGCTTGGGGCAGTGCATGGCCTGGGTTAGTGCAGGGCATTGGGCATTCCAAAAAGGTGAACGCGGAAAGCAAAGCGTCAGCAATTATACAAAATGCTGCAAAGCAAACAACCAACAACACAGCCAGCAACATCAGCAACACCAAAATAACTCGACAGCAACAACCTGCAGCAACAACGGAATGCTCCGAAGTTATGTGTGAAAAGTTTCTACGTTTTATAGTGTTTAGCAAAAAGTTGGATCCTGCTCTGTCCTGCTAAATATAAAGAAAAAGAGTAAATATTTTTATGTTTTTCTCTTTAAAACAAGCTTAGCTTGGAGGTACAAAATTATGACTTGGCATAGAATTACGTGAAGAAAAGTTTCTTTTTGAAAAAGTTTCTCTCTTTGTGGATTCTTGAATTTTCTAAACTATAATTGACACTACAAAATGGATCTAAAAAGGGAAAGTTTCCGAATTCCTGCAAAGAACAAAGACAAGAGGGACTATTGGGATATTTGGGAATATTTTAAGCTCTCTGTTTTGTTTAACCTCATCCATTTTCGTTCCTCGCTCTCTAATTTGCCCATTTAAAAATATGTCTATAGTTTATGGTTAAATGAGGCATTCTGTAAATGCCACTTTGGCTAATTAAACGTTGAAAGTAATCAAATTAATTAGCCTGAATCAATATGATTATTGGCCTGCAATTCAAACTCCAAATCAAATTCATTAATGCACATGACCTTATCAAAGCACAAATACCCCAAAATACCCCCCCACAGAATCTCCTGCCAAATGCGTGCCACAAAACTATTTATCGATGTGTTCGCTCTTCTCTTTCGGGTGAAATAATATTGTGAGAGCTGCTGGTGGAGCGGATGACACGAATTTCAATTGCTTAAAATCATGAAAATATTTCGGAAATTTCCATTTCTGATAGCAACGACAACTCAACTCACCCACATATGTAAATATGTATGTACAAGCCTATGTATATATTTATGTACATGCATTTATGAATAAGGAGACTGTGATTAGTGTGCTATGAATATCTCAATCGAGCTATAGACATAGTCTGCCTACGGCTAGACTCTCTCTCGTCTTTCCCGACTCCACGTTTTCCTGCAACTTTTCGGCTGCCACGTAATTCCGGCGCTTTTTATGGCTCTCATTTTTCAATAAATTTGATTACGCGGCGCTTTGTGATTATTGGTGCGTGAAAATATAAATTTAATTTTTTTGGTCGCTTTTGTTTTGGCTGGCCAGCGCCGCCGCCATCAACCCCACACTGTCGTGGATGCCACCTAAGCCTGGGTGTGGGTAGGGGTAGGAGGGAGACCGGGTCCTGTCATAAAATATATTGGATGCTAGTCCGTCCTGCCCCACCCGTCCTTGTTTTCCCCCGTTTGAGCCGACCCGGTGCTGAGCCGTGAGCTCGTAAACGTCGCGCCAAAATAAATAATAAACTTGCGCTCCGGTTTCCACAGAAATTTGTTACACTTTTCCTTTCTTCCCATTCCCATCATATCCGGCACTGGGCCATCGTCCACCTCTGGGTCCGTATCCGTGTCCAAATGGTCGCCGCTGATAAGCAGCAGCGTCAAGCGGGTGTTTAAACTGGCTAGCACAGGCTTTTGCTTTTCCCAGGGTACGCCAAGGGGTGTGATGGTTTTTTGTGGACGATGCGACGGAGCGGGAAAAGACTTTTTCGCATACAAGTTGCGAAATGAAAGCGGCTTTCACGGTGGAGCAGCAATGAATGCAGCAATCAGACGAAACCAGATTGGGTCATTGTGTGGTCGAGACTGGCATGAAAAACTTTATGTTCTTCCTTTATGCGATGGCTTTCAGCTTCTTATCAGCTGATCGATCTTGAGGCTTGCTGGCAGCAGGCGTTGCGGGAAGCTTTAAAGAGCGAGAGGGCTACGTTAAGCAGAAAGGGAGACAGAGAGAGAGAGCAGAGTAGACTGCCATGGCTGACTTATATAAATTCTTGATATTATACAGGGCAATCCTCTAGTCTATGCTAAGTGGCGTATTTGTTCCATGTTTTATTTATGATTTTTGATTTGGTTTACTTTTTACTTCCCTCCACTCAACCCCTGCCCTCCCGCCTGCGCATACATACGTATTTATGCATATTTTTTATGGCTTTTGCTGATCGCCGATGGTTGGACCGGCGGGCGGGCATTGGGTAGCCGGGGGTAAAAATGCAATTTTATGGCGCTTAATTCTGGAATGGAATCCATGGTCCAGTCCACACACAAATCGCATTCTTATCGGGCCAGCAGGCAGGGAGTGCCGGGAGTGCCGGATTGCATGGCTTATTACCAACATTCGATATTACAAATGAAATTAAAATGTCAAAAACCCACTCTGGGCCGCTGGGCGTGATGTCAATTAACTGTGGGACTCTGGCCTCGGTGCTGCCAGCTGCACTGGTCCGGAATAAATGCTTATGCAAGAGCAAAGCGATCGGGCGAAAATATATACATATAAAATATCTCCGATTGCGTGGCAGTTAAGTCCGCTGTAATTCCAGGACACTGCCTGAGTCTTAATTAAGTTGTGGATTATTTATGCAATATGAAACGTGCATTAATCTGTTAAATATTTTAACGCGTGTAATAAGAGCGCATTAGCTATGTAAATTGATGTGCCCCGGCCACACAAGCCAGCATATTCGACCGTTTATCAATCGATTTCATATTATGAATCAATTAATCCTCATGATGTGATGTTTAAAAAATCTGTAACATGCTGTAATCTACGCTTAAATTGGTGGCCAATGCAAGCGGAAAACAATACCCAAAGCAATTAAAACACGTAAAAGATTGGATATGATTTAAGCCAAGCCAAGATTAAATAGTTTAAATTCAAACATGGATAGCAGAATGTTCCTCGGATTGCCGCAATTTCATTCCCAACAAGAATCTAGATCTCTGTCGCAAAAAGGAGAAAGAAACTGTGATAAAAAAATGCCCTAAAAACCACAAAGCTGGCCACACCCTTTTGCAGTTCGCAATGATTGTGTCTCTGTCGTTGCAGGAGTGCCGGAGTGCCGTTGCAATGCTGGCCAATGTGGCAGAGGCTGCTGTGGCAACTGTGGATTGCCTTTTTTTACGATGCAAATCGAACAATTTGCACTTTTATCTCACGAAACGCGACTTGCACGCTTAGCACCAGCGAATGCCTTGATTTATGGGCCATGGGCGATACTCGTACATTGCCGATTCGATGGGCTGGCGGGTGGTGGGTGTTTGGACGTGGCTGCATTTGCATGAGACAAATGTCAGTTCACACTTCATTTGTCTCTGTCGCGCCAAACAAAATTCAATTTAAATATGCGGAACCCCGTCTTGGAGCTGGAAATGCAGCAAGTCCTCGTTGCGGCTCCTCCCTCTGGCAAGCCCAACTTAAAATTGTGCAATTAATGCGAATTTCAGCTGGGATCACAGCCCCCACCCCCCTGGCTGCCGCAGAGCCACCACCCCTGGATCAGCAGAAAACTAAGCGCAAGTTTATTGGCAGTGTCAATGTGCTGGAAGTGAAGGCAAGTTTGTTCACTTGCAAGTAATTGAAAGTCATTCTTTATGCAATAATAAATGGCTTTCTCGCCCACTTGGCCAGCAGCAGCCACTAACCCAGAATCGACTCCACTCCACAGAGTTGGCCCAGATGCGATAACTCGTATCTCCTGAAGCTGGCAACTTGGAACTGGGAGCTCCAGCTCCAGCTCCAGCTCCAGCAACAGCTTCAATTTCAGTTTGAGCGTCACTTTGATGCATGCCTCATTCCCGATTGCAGGCTCTGCTGGCGAGATGGACAACAGATGGCTGCTCGTTTGAGTGCCATTAGCCTGCCAGGACCGAGCCCGAGCGTCTCTGACTTCTATGGACAAGTAAATGTATACGGAATCCGACACATTTGCCAGTTCATCACACGACCCAATGACGGATTTAGTCTCGGTTTGGACTGCCACTCCGGTCCTTCTGCTCTCTCTCTCTCTCTGTCTCTGTATGTGCTGTGCTGTGCTGTGCTCGTTGAACAAATGATGTCAAATCTGTGTGGAAACGGAGCCAATCTAAGATATTTACGTGTGTTCGTGTTCGTGTCAGAGTTCTGAACTCTGCCCCGGCTCTCCTTCTCTCTCTCTCGGAAAGCGCAATCAAGCCGAAATTTTTAATTTCCATTCAACAACAAACGAAACGAGGGCGGGGCGGGGCGGGGCGGGGGCCCGCGATGGCTGCTCTTAGTTTAATGCGGAATAAATCTAATTAGTGAAATCAAAAACTAATCATGCGTTAACAATTTATGCGCTTCATCCGCTCCGGATGGCAGCAGCTTCAGCCACCCCCAACCCCGCCACCCACTTGAATATTTTCAGCATTATGGAAAGCGCAGAGTTGGCACAAACTGTTTGGTTTTGGTTTTGGTTTCTCGTTTGCTTTCCAATTTCCACTTTCCCCTTTCCCCTTTTTTTTTTGGTGGGGCGGAGCGTTTGCATTCAACATTTTTGGCTGTGAAAAAATGCACATAAAGTAATTGACTGCCCAACATTGAATGCACTTCCATAGTTGAAGCAACAAAATATTTATCCGAAAATGCGCTTAAATGAAACTCGAAAGCAACGGCTGGTAGGTAGATGCCTCGCGACAGTCAACGCTCTCATTAAAGGGTGACTTTATTTCCCATTTGTTCTAAATAATCTTTGCTCCATTGTAATTGAATCTTTCGAGAAGGAGGAATTCTCATGGCAGCCTAAGACGCACATTCCCATTGCAGCGCACAGGTCATCCGCACAGGTTTCCCATGTGCATTCCTTTTGGGGCAGGTCCATTCCAACGCAGCCAAATTGGAAATGCGAGACAGCAATCTTCACTAAATATGTACACACACACACACACACAAATCATTTGGCATACATACATGTCTCTATATGTGTATCAAATTTGCAAATTTCACTCTTCAAAGTGTTGGGCGGAGCTGCGCCTACCCAGGCATGCGGCTGTTGGATTGCTCAACGTTTAAGTGATGCAATTATTTATGTATTTACGCGTTTAAACACTTGATATTCCGCTTGTCGAGCAGCTAAAACTAAAACATTTATGGCCTCGCGGCATCCATAAACAGTTGTCCTTGGGCTTTGAGCCTCTAGGCCTTGCAAGACCATTAAAATTTTATGCTCGATTTTATAATGATTTACACGCAATGATGTGTAAATGGAGCAGCTACGCACTCACACACACACACACACACACATACACGGTGTGTATTACACACGATGGAGGAGAACTGATTTCAATTTGAGATTCTCTTGCACTTAATTGGATTTTCGGCGGCTTAATTACCTTTTTGGGCAAAATTACAATTTGTGTGCGGCACAATCAAAGTCGTAAAAAACGGTTGTGTGTGTGTGTGTTTGTGTGTGTGTGTCCAACAAGTTAAAAGTTGACTGGCAACCAAACTCCGGGCGGGCCATAATGAAGCAGCGACCACCGCCTCCACCTCCTGCTCTGCTCTGTGCTGTCCGGAACTAACAAATATTTACACACAATTTATAGCACGCGCTTTTCCACGCCCCAATACCCACCCAAAACAGATCCGAACATAACCAAACAGCACGGCATGGCGCCGGACGAGGACCAGGGCCAGGGCGCGGGCGATGCAAAAAGGGAAGCCCGCCTTGGATAAGGGTAAGCCATGGCTGAAAAGTTGACAAACAATGCGTGGCATGGCCCCAGCCAAACGAACGAAAAGGAAAAAAAATCAGTTCAAAATTAAAATTCGGCCCTAATTCGGGGCCAGTGGTGGGAGATGGAAACAAAAGCTGACACGGCCCCGAAATGAGATGCGATGCGATGGGAGAGAGGCGCCCCCCCCCTTGTCGTCGCATTGCAAAAGTCACGTTTCATAAGCAACATTATGAAAATGCCAAAAGTGGCACATAATTTCAGGACCCAGGCCCTGCCAGATGGTAGCGTCCCCCATCCGGACTATAGACTCTCTTTCGCCATGCTCGATTGCTCTGGCAAATGAGGCGTTTTTAATTAATTCATCAGACATTAGGCATCAGACACCATGCACCAGACAGCGGCCAGCAGCCAGCAGCCAGTCGGCAGCGCATATTGTGAAGTTTTTAATGCTCTTGCTGGGGAATTTACTTTAATTGAATTTGCCACACAACAACTAGCACAGAATCAACAATCAACCGGACGGACAGCAGCGACTTCATTTAAGATTTTCCATTTTAAATTCAACATTTCCATTTTGATTTGTGTGCCGCAGTTTTTGCGCCCATGATGTCTGCTGTTGATTTTGGTAATTTCCATCGTTAATATATTTTGTAAATAACTGAAGATTTCGCATAATTTTGCGGATTTGGATTGACAGCGTGTCTGTCAGGGGCTGCAGCTTAATTAGAAACTCGTCGTTGGCGTTCCACAACCCACCATGGCCTGGCCTGTGCCGACGCTGTCTTTCGAGTCCTCGTCATCCACATCTACAGGCAGCCCCCTGCCTGTCTCGTGTCTGTCTCTCTCTCTGTCAGTCTCTCTGTCAACGGCTTAACTCTGACTGGCGCTCCGCCACCCCAGAACTCTGCCGTCTGCCCCAGTGGAGCGTTGGTTTGTTGGACGTGGGACTTATGTTCCTCGCACACTCATTAAAATTCAACAAAATTGTTGCCAAATTAACTCAAACATAAGCGAGCAATAAAATTTCCATATTCTCAAGCGAGGCGAGCCGTCCGCCTCCTCCTTCCTTGCGGTGACAGTGGAAATCTGTGAAATAAAATAAAAGTAGAGTCTGAAAAATGTGACACAAAACGGACCCATTGAGAGCACAAATATTGAAACAGAGCCCCAACTTTATGCAAAGTGTTAATTACCGGGCGCAGGCAGGGCTGAAAGTGCAAAACTTATTATAAATATTGCCCCAAGATAATCAACAGATTCGCAGAGCAGACGGCAGGAAGGCTAGGTACAGTAGAGAGGCTTGTAAAGACATGTGCATACGATGAGTATTTTGTGGCAACTTCACGCACCGTAAGTGGAAAAGCCTTCCTCTAATATTCAACTAAACACATTGAAACCTTCTGCAGCTTTGCATCAAAACTGAATAATATTAAATAATGGTATTAGAGAGAGTTTGCAATTATAAACTACGCAAGACAAATTTCCCTTTTGTTGTATTTTCCGACTCCTGAATGATAACTTTAGAAAGGAGAAGCATTGACCCAGTTATTGGTACGCTAAGTATTGATTGACAAAGTTGTACAGCAGCTGGCAGGAGTGCAAAATGTAATTGAAAATGCCCAGTCGATGGCTAGTGCGCTTCCCGGAAAAGCCTCATTGTCTTAGGAACTCTCGCTCTCCCAAGCGGCTATACAAAATGCAATAAATGTGACAGCTCACTGTCTTGCAGCTTATTTGTATGTTTTTGAGATGGTATCTGATGGGAAGCAATTCAATTTGAAGATGCGTAGCCCTCAGCGTCCCTTCCTTCGCTCGTTCGTTCCTTCGTTGGCTCTGATTTAATTAGGATCTCTCAGAGGAGCAGTTGCACGGTCTCTCCTTTCTCTACCATCTTCATTCTCGCATCGCAATTTATATCTAGTTCAGTTCTAAGATTTATTTACTTTAGCTCTGTCGGCAGGAGCTTTAATTGCGGGGCCAGATCCATTTGATGGCAGAACGACGGTTCGCTTGCCAAGAAAATAAAGACGCGTTAAGTGACACTGGAAGTGGTTGGTCGTTGCTCGTTCTGCTCGGTTGTGCTCCTCTGTGCTGCAGTTGAAAGGTGGCTGCTCCCCACGGGGGGGCCACCGGCATGCTAGTGGCAAGCGGCCAAGCAGCAGGACAACTGTCAATGTCCTCGCTGAAGGAGTCTCTACTTTTGAATACCCCGTAGTAGCAGTATGAGCCACCTAGAACGTAGTCGGGTATCCCTTTTTCTTCTGTCTCTTTAATTTTGGATGTGGGCTGTCACGGGCCCCCCTTTGTACCCAGTGCCAGTGTTGGCCTCCTTGCAGTTAAGCACAATTTTAATTGATAAATTGCCACTTGGGCCATTACTTGTCGCTGCTCTGGCGACCGACCACTCCCCGACGCTTTCCCCCTGCTTTAGGGCACTGCTACTGCCGCCGCTCGAGGGGCGCCCCACAATTTTCGCTTTGAATAATTTGCAAAGTTGCGAACGGAGCGGCGCGTAGGCGACTCTTGGGACCTTGGCCGTGCTGTTCGGCAGCGTTTACATCGTCAAATGAAATACAATAAAATACTTGGACTCATTTAAAAAGCAATTAAATATTAAAAACACTTGTACCATGGCGACACAGAGCGCGGGACGGGATATGGCGGCCGAGCTTGGCTGACTTTTCGAATTTTGATTGTTTCTTTTTTGCGTTTCATTTACAAGTTTCCCGCCCTAGGGAAGGGGCTGGCGCGGGGGACTGTCGCGGTTTACTTTGAGTAATTATGCAATTAATTAAAATATCTCTTTTTTGCTTGCGGTAAACGTTAACCCAAACAAGCTCAGGCCCCAGTCTGCCCCAAACCAACATTCAAGGCGAAAGTAATTACTTACTTAATTTTATAATCGAATCGCGATTAAGACGCTGAATACAATTGGGGATGTGTCTTGAATATGAAATGCCAGGGGCAGGGCTCTTGCTGACTGAATAACTTCCACGTAGGAAGTCGGTTTATTAAACCCCGTTCTGCCAGTCCAAACAAAAAGGACCAAAACAGCAAGCAAAAAAGAAAGAAGCGAAAGTGCAGGGTCGGACACAAGCCAAACAAGCGTTGAGTTATTCCATTAATTTGATTAGACGGACAGGCTGAGCCGCGGGGCGATCAAAAAAACGCCGAAAGGCAACAAAGAAAGCGGAAAGCCGCTGCAGGAAATACTCTCCACAGTTCCAGCAACATTTTTCTCTGCTGTTTTGACAAAACAATTTGGCAAGCAACAAAAAATTTGCCACTCAAGCATCATGCTTCCATCTGTGGGGATAAATACGAGTGGGAAGTTAAAAAGGGGTGAGGAATAAAATCCTGCAAGTGCCTTACCTGGAAAAAAATGACAGTCTGTAGTCCATTTTATTCCTCTCTCATTCTTAACTCCTTTTAAACAGCAATATCGAGAGGCACCATTAAGATTTTAATCACTTTCTTGATAGTTTACTCCCCTCTCGGATGGACTCTCTTTTATGTTTCACATTTCGCCAATGTGCGTGGCAAGCTGTTCATGGAAAGGGTATGGCAACAGACACAAAAACAAAAGGAGCGGGAAAACTAAGGGAAGTAAAAGGGAAAAACGAAATGCGGCCATAACCAGCCACGTGGACACACCTCGTATCGTGTTGTGGCCTTATGAAGTGCCTTTATTAACTATGGGCTCTGCGCCTGGGATTGGCAGGAGGCAACTTATGCCTCATAAGAATTTAACGCTCAACTGCTCAAATTGTCAATAAGAAAGTTGGCACGCCCCTTCAGCAGGAGCGTGGGCAGGGGCAGGAGGAGCAGCAGAAGGCTATCTGTCTGGCTAAGCCTGAAGACTTGCGAACATTTTATACCTCAACAGCGACTGCCACTGCCACACAGCCGCCACACAACCCAAACATTAAACGTTGACGGCAATGTCCACGCGTTTTCATTAAGCCCAAGTTTTTGGCAAAGACAAGCCAAGGAGCAGTCCGTGGCAATCATTTTTTATGGAGGCATTGCGCGGAAAGCGCATCAAAAACCCATTTGGCTGCCATTAACTTGATTGAGTCGAGCCGTGCGAGGCACCACAAAGTGTTTGCTGCGCTACTGCTTGTTCTTTTTTTTGTTTGTTTATTCTTTGTTGCTTTTTTGACCGGAACAAATGAAAATTGATCATGCCCTTCCCTGTCGCTTGCTTCCATGTTTACAGCTAATATTTCGGAGGACTGCTGAGGTGATCCGATCGCTGGCAGTGAGGAGAGCAAGTCACGGCCATTAGTTGTCATTAGTGAACGTTTTGCTAATTAAAGTTTGTGCCGAAACTGCCGCCAATCAGTCATTAAAGGGTGTCGCAGCCGAACGACACTTGCCTCCCTACCTTCCCCCCTGCCTTCCCCCTTGCCACGAACTTGCACGCCTCCATCATCGCTATCTGGACGGCCATTTGTCATCTGCCCCACGGCGGCTGCAGTACAACGGTTGTTTGCTAATTAACCGCCGAGCCCCAAAGCCAATGCCAAGACTATGCTCCCGCTCCTCCCCCACCCAATAGACGTGCCGTAGCAACCCTCTGGGGGGGGGCGTGTGGGTTGACCTACTTCCGGTACAGGTGGCGGAATGGGTTGCTCCTTCGCACCAATACATCCGCTTAGTTGTCTCAGTTCCCAGCTTCTGATAAGATTTCGGATTTCAGTTTGCTTGCTTAGACACGGGCGGGGGGTAAACCAATAATTCAGTCCCGCTCTTAAAGATGCTTGGGGAATAGTTTTCCCATAGATTTTCGATTACAGAGTTGTTCGAAAGTTTGGCATTAAGTTGGATGCAGCCATAATGCAGCTGCAGCTATCAGTAATCGCTGGAATCAATGTGTCACAGGGCACAAGCAGAGCAGAGCAGAGCAGAGCAGAGAGGCTGCGACAGTTCGAGATGCAGAAGCGAAGGCTGAAGCAGAGGCAGAGATCCAGAGACAGCTTGAGTCCTGGCAGAACATTAAAGCCCTTCTGGCTTACACAGAGACATGGCAGAGCACAGAGTAAATAAATGTGATTTGTCATTTTGCGAAACATAAAAGGCTCCTAGCAGTGGCAGTGGCAGTGGCAGTGGCAGTAGCTCGTAGCTCGTAGTTCCTTGTAGCTTCTGTTGCTGCATTAAATTGCAGTCAAATGGCACGCTGTGTGCATCCCAAAACACCGACCATGGACACGGACACGGGCACGGGCAGGGGCTCGCATGTGGAGAGCATTTTGGCCAATGAAAGATGTGCCAGGAGGGGCAGGGCATTAAATTATTCGAGCGTGCTGGCAGACAGAGTTAGAGATACTTTTGTATGCAACACTAAGCAGACAATTCGAGTCGAAATTCCTTGTATGTACATGCCACCATGCAGACACACAGACCGACAGACAGACAGACATTTGACTTGTCATGTGACATTTGCTCAGCTTGCCAAATGAATGCCAGATCAAATAAATGTTTGCACAGCGCTCCCTGCAAGGTTATGCAATAGCCATAGCCATAGCCATGGCCACAGCCTTCTCATCACTGCCTCATTTGCAACAAATCAGCAGCGGCGGAGGCATCGGCACTGGCAGCAGCCAGTCGGCACAAGTTAAGCGCCTTGTAAAATTCATTTGACTGAGCAGCAGGCAGGCACCCAGGCAGGCAACGTGCCCCATGAGCTGCAAGAGAAATGCCATGAAGGTCAGCCCTCGATCTGTTTTGTGGGAGCCAAAGATGTGATTTATTTAGTATCCTTACCTTTGGGAGTATCTACAGAGTGCCCACAGAAGCTAAAGCTTTTTGCTGAAAATGTTTCTAGCTTACCGCAGCCATCGCCTGGGGAGAGAGTATCTGGCGAGAGTATAGAAAAAGTGTCTGAATTTGCCACCTGTCCGCGTAGCTGCTGTTGTCAGACACAAAGCAGAGACAGAGAGAGCGAGAAAGATAGGCGCAAATGTCGAGCTTTGACAGGGAAATGGAAGTGTTCAATGTGTCTGGTCTCCCATTTCTCCCTTCCTGCATTGACCTTTTATCGACCCCTCCGAACGAGACACATTCTGGGGCAAAGAAAACACAGAGAGAAGTTTCTATTGACAAAGGGCGGGACTGTACACAGAGCTGCTGAGTCTTGTGTGGGGCACAGGAAAGGGGAGATCAAAGAAGTCACTGAAGCTGCCACGATCCACATCTCCAACTCACTGCCATCTGATGATCTTTTCTAATTCACGAGAATCCCAAAGGTCTTGTCGGACTTAAAAAGCTTGAGCAAATAGTCCCTGAAATTTTTCACAGTGTAGACACACACACACACATGGATGTACATGGGATCAAGGCTACTCAGGCATGAGCCCCGCAGGCTCCAGCCTCGACTCCGTGCAGAGCCGTTGACTTGGCTTAAAGCAGAAGCGTTAAAGTGCAAAAGATTTATGGAATTTATTTATGTGCCAGTTAAAAAGACAACAGCAGTGGACGGAGCTATCTTTGGGCCCATCATCATCATCATTGTCGTTGTCGTCGTCGTCGTCGTTGTTGGTGGAGTCGTCGCTGGTGTCCTCCTCATCAGATGCGCCATCACAATTTTCGTTGCGGCGGTGTGGACGTAAGCGGATTTGCGACAAAACTCATTCGCTACGCCCCTACCCTACCCCTGTGCCATGCTGCGGGCGCCCAGCGGCCGGACAGCTGTCCCCGGACTACGGACTCCGGACTCACTCTCTTTCTCTCTCTCTCTCTCTTGGAGTGACTCCGCTCCGTTGGACACGGAAAGTCGTCTCCGCTTGTTAGCAGTGACAGCAAAGAGCGACGGGGCTAAATCCTGTTAAAATTTAGTGCAAAATAAGATAGAATGTTGGAGAGGCCGCTACCCCGAGCCCAAGCTCAAGTCCAAAAGAAAAGTAAATTATTCCTTCTTCATTTTCATTCAACGCTTTGTACATATGTACATTCATTCATTCATACATACATATGTACATACATTTATACATATATTTTTCGTTGTTCTCCTTTCGCGCTGTGTTTTTCCTTTGCTCATTGTGCACTTTCACTGCTGGCAGCGGCAGAGGGACATTGTTTCCATTCAAAATAAAATAAAATAAAATTCCTGCTGGCCATACACACTCGTGCAGAAGTATTTTTTCATTTTTTTGTTGTTTTTTTTTGTTCACAAAAACTCGTATTTATCGTTGTATTCCGCTGGCCCATAAATTGCCGCCAAAAGCTCCGAAAACAATAAAAATAAATGAACTTGAGCGAGTTCGCTCGGCCCTGCCACTCGCCATTTTCCATCCCGTTTTTCCCGACCAGCTGCAGCGGAAACTGTGGGGACAGTCAGCTGGAAGGCAGAGGGAGCTGAAGATGAAACTGAAACTCGAAACGAGGCAATTTGATGATGATTATTACTCGTACCCCTCCGCCCCCAGTGCGACAACTTTCTCCCGGCTATGGTTTATGTGTCGCCGGCTCTTTTCTCTCTTCTTTTTTTGTGGGGCTATTAGTATTTATTGTCGTGTCCGTTGCTGTCCAAAATCAAATTCGAAATGATTAAGTAGATGCCCTGCATGTGTCCATCTTTGTTAGCAGTTCTGAGAGCAATGTGTAGAGAGAGTCAAACTATCCCCAGTCCTGCCACATTCTAAGCTGTTGTGGTTCAACAATAAGTGTTTCCGCAGCAGTAGTTTAAATCTCTATTTACATGAGATTTTCTGGGAATTCTTTAAAAATTCTATTAGCCCTTTTGCTTGCTTCCAAAATCAAAATAAAGTTCATGGCATAAATATTGTACATTGTTGGCCGGCGTCGGAGTCGGAGTCGGATTCGGTGAACGGAACAGGAGCAGAAGCAGGGATCTAATAAAAGCTGGGCGCACCATTCAAGCAAACAGGAGCCGGACAACAATTGTGAATTGTGTGTGTGCTGCCCCCAGAGGGAGAGGAGTCTGGGGGTAGGAGAAAGGTTTGCCCCTAAGTCCCGCCACGTGTTGGAGCTCTACTCCGGCTCCTCGTGCTATTGGCTGCCTGTGCGTAAAGCACATGCGATGCGTCTTAGCATCGGGGCGCCCCGAGTCGAGTAAACTTGCCACGTCTTGCATGGCTGTCCTTGGTCTCAGTACCCCCGAGGGACACCTAAAAAGCAATAACAAATGGTGACAGTTAGTGTGCAAAATGCAGTTGTATTTCACCCTTTTTTGCTGGCACTCTCTCTCTCTCTCTCTCTTGGTTTAACAATTCACTTTTCACTTGCACTTGCATCCGCTCTCCCTCTCCCGTCCTGTCTTCGTGCTGTTCCTTGCTCCGTCTTGCTCCCTCCTGCTCAGGCTTGCTGCCATCCTGCTGCTCCGCTTTTCACTCTACTCCATTTTGCACTTTTTATCGCCTCGAATGTGGAATCCGATTTGGAGTGTATTCATTTCTACACGTGTCGCTGAGCGTTTCCCTGAGCGCTGTGTTCATACGAATACTTCTGAATGTTTTATACACTTTAAGCTTCTTTCATTAGAATTATTTTGCCATTGAAAGTGCCACAGAGATGAGGCAGGGAACAAGGATGTGGGAGCTATTGATCTGCTGGACTAAACATATTTTCGTAGTTTTTTTAAGCTCTTCGCTACACGAGATTCCAATAATTAAGGCGGGAATGTTGTACCTTTTGAATACTGATTTAATATGTGGGGGCGATGGAATGCAAACATTTGTGCTGCCCCTCCCTCTCTCTCTCTCTCTTGGCTATCAAGTGTTTCGCCTTCAACTGGGGATGTAAATGAAATGAAAATACTAGTTTACTGGGCTCTGGCTTAATGCATTTAAATTGTAGGAGGTTGCTGGTGAAGGGGCATCAATATACTCAAGCTACAAGAGCTCCCTCAATCTCTCCCTCAATCTCTCCCTCAATCTCTCTCTCTCTCTCTCTCGGGCAGAGCCCAGGCTTGACAACTTAATGTCGAGAGCTAGAAAACAATTTGCATGGGCTGAGAAATGCCAGCTGGGAAATGCCACAAATAAATATTGAAACCAAAAAGGATTTCGTGGTTAAACAGAGCGAGGCAGGGGCAGGGGCAGGGGCAGGACAGGGACAGGAACAGCAACTGGGACAGAGTGCTTGAGAAAAACGGGTAGGTCTGGTCTCATAATCTGATCCTAGTTATAAACTCCAGCGAGCTGAAGCTGGGACCTGGACCAAAGTCATTTATATTTGTGCTTCAGGCGTTTTGAATTTCGCAGTCGAGGCAAAACAAATATAATCATTCATGGTTTTTAGAGCATGAATCACATGCAAATGGGTTGCGGGACGGTTGTCGGGGCGGGGCGGGGCACTTGCCTGTGCAAATAGATTCATAAATCAGTATGAAAATATTATTTGATTTCCGTTTTCTGCAAAAATGCCACAAAAGAAGCAACGTACCCGTGTCAGTGTCCGTGTCCGTGTCCGTTTCCAAAAGTCTGAGACATTGTCGGAAGCTACTAATTGGAGCATAAAGTACAAGCAACAAATGACAGAGCATTGTGTTCAATGTGAGCAGAGGAATGCTCTCTGTGCAGCAGGAGTGGGGTTTTTCCTTTGGATACCCTGTAATTGTGGAGCAGAAGTGAATTTGCCATCATTAGAGCTGTTCTGCTGCTGCCAGCATGTCCTCTTTCAGGCAGGGTAACCGAAAAATATGTCACATAATCCACAGCCACAGCCACAATGCAACTGCCAGCGTTCCCGCTTCCACTTCCACTTCCTGTCCAGCCTGGGGCGGAACACATACAATTTCATAGAAAAGAGTATTTCGGCTTCACCTTGTTCAAGCAGAGGCGGCTGCTCGGCCTTTTTTTCCGAAATATGAGCAAGAGAGAGAGAGAGAGAGAGAGAAAGCGGAAGGAGAATGTTGACATTGCGTCATGCGGGCTGTGAATTATGAGTGGTTTTCCCTGGCTTAGACTTGGACCATTGGCAGCATGAACAACACAATGAGAACTTCCGCTACTGCCCCGTGCTCTTGGCTCCCTTTTTCGCAATCAACTGAAGCACACACACAGAGAGGGCAGAGGCGGAGGCAGAGGCATGCAACAGCATCGGGGCATCGGCGCGTGCATTTAATGCATAAATGTCGAGGCATCTTGTGACACACGAAATGAGTTTTATCCTGTCCTGCAGTTGTGGCAGCCTCCCCCCACACCCGCTGCTTAATATTTTCGCTTATTTATCATTGCTTCCGCCACCACATGGGGCAGAGAGTGAGACGAGGAGAGGGAGGTGCAGAGAGACAGAATTGAAGAATGGCAGAGACTCAGACGCATCAGCTTTACTCTTGGCGCTATTATGCCACCAACTAGGGCTGCCACATGCGACTGCTGCTGTTGTTGTTGTTGCTGCTGTTGTTGTCTGGTCTGCCCTGGATGCTGCCCCTAATGCCCTCTCACTTGACTGCCACTGGGACGCCGACTGGGACTTTGCCTTTTGCGCTGGCTCCCCTCCTGTGTCATGTTAAGTGCCTACATAGGATAATCTGCGACGAGTCTCAAGTCAACGTTATTGTGTGCCCCACACCGCTCACCGCTCACCCCTCACCCCTCACCCTTCCCCTTGCAAGCCTTTCCCTGCCTTTTGACAAGTCACGCTGTGCAAGCGAGTTCGCCGTGCCCCCGCCAGGCTTATCCCCATCGTCATTTTGTCTGCTCTTCTGCATTGCGCCGCTTTGCATTCTGCGGGGATTCCCCCATTCCGTGGGCAGACGAGGCTCGTCTTAAGTAATTAGCATGTTGTACGCGACTCGCAGTGGCAATGACTGAGGGAGGGAGAGCAGCAGCAAGGAGGGGGGCCCCTTTTGCTGCCACTGACAGCTGCAGCCACGGGCGGCCTGGCTAGCTGTTTGCCCCTTGATACACGGCATGGCATGGCATGGCAGGGCCAATCATTCTCGGTTTAAGGAACCGCATCCTGGACGAACCCTTGCAGTTTCTGTTTATGGAAATCGAACGAGCAGCACTTTATATATATGCAACAGGAGGCCGTCACTGGTGCTGCTTCAATTGGAGTTTCGGTGTGCCACAGGTAGCTTGTGTCTCTCTGCTGTCCACGTGCCTCGCGCGCCGCTAATTATGTACGTGACTCGCGTGGTGTGCATGCCACGTCCCACAGTCATTGACATCGTTAAGCGCCTTTTTGCAGATTTGTCTGAATTTTCCAATAGATTTCCTTGGCTCGGCAGTCAAAGTAGGTCTCCGGCTGCAAAGACACGCATGCGACATGCCAATTCAATTCCCGATTGCTGAGCCACATAAAAATCGCTTCTGCCCTTCACTTCAACTCCCTTCACCCATTTTCCCCGTTTGATGTCATTGCTGATTCTGCGGTCGATGGAACTGGCAGTGGCAAGGTGGTGAGGTGGTAAGGTGCTTACCGCGTCAACGGAAAACCAGGTGTTGCAAACAGAGCTAACCAGAAAAGTTGTTGTTGTTCAGAGGGTGTGGGGTGTGGGGTGTGGAGTGGGTGGTGTCGTTACAATTTTCCATCAAGCAGAAGCGCTGAAAACTTTTATGTTATTGAAAAACGAGCTGAAAACGAAAAGAGAAAACAAACCTTAATGCTGAAAAATATCAAATGACATTCACTCGTCACAGGACGTGTGGGTGGGGAGGGTCTCTCAGTTGCTTTTGATGCACGCACCCTGTAAGCGTAGCGAGGAAGTGGGGCATACTCGTTGCGTATACGACAGGGAGGCTGAAGTTCAACTTATTTTGATACCATTTTGTGGGTGTATTTAAGAGCCTAACAAATGTACACATTTTTAAATGTATCTTCGCTCTGCACCAGCGAGTGCCCGAGTATCTGAGAGAGAGAACCGAGCCACATACGACTTACCCATTGTAGTTCTGTTTCATTGTTCTGGCCATTGTCTGTGGCTCTGCTGCTGCTGCTGCTTGTCGCCAAGTGCGTTGATTAAATTTTCCTTAAACTGTGTGTCAGTGCCAGTGTGTGTGTGCGGTATCCTATTACACGGCAAAGCGTATATTTTGAAAAGATTAAATGCCCGACTGAGCAGCGCTTTGACAAGGTGTTTTAAGTTGTTTGATTTTGTGTGAAGGGTGGTGGGTGGTGGGTGGTGGCAGGACTGTGTCTGTGTGGCAAGCAATTTCACATGATTACTGTATTTTGTTGTGTGGTGAGCGACGCAGAGGTTGTCTCTAACTCTGATGTATATTTTTGTATCTCGAGTGCTTTGGTATTGAGCAAATAAACTCCAAATATATTCTCTTCCTTGATTCTCTCGCAATGCTTTCAAGTTTCGCATAAATTCGAATGCTGTGGGGCGCTCTTTAACCCACTTTAACCTTTCTGCTTCAAAATTCAATATATTTACGCACATGCCATCATCGTGGACCCAAGGACATATGTCGCATATGTTGCCTCAAGATCGATATTTAAATATTTTCGCATTTAGTGCATCTCCTACTGCAGATTTAAAAGCACTTTGCGTGTGATCTGCCCATGGCATCGTTTTGCGATACCGTTTTAGGGTTCTTTGGCGACTCCATTACCACCACATTACACACACAGCCAGCGACAGGGCATGGCAGCTGCAAGCCCCCAAGGGTGCCGTCTCGATTGCATGGAAATTTGCATAAGTTTCCAGATGCTCCGCTGCCGATGTGCGATGTGCGATGCGCGATGCGCGAGTTGCCTTGACAGCGCCCTTCCTGTCCGCCGAAATGCGTTTTGCAACTTAATGATGTATGTATGTAAATATGTACATACATTCATTCATACATCTCAAGCGTTAGCTAAACGCTGCAATAGTAATAGTCCCAGCCATCACTCCCTCTCTCCCTCAATTTCCTGCCCCCCTGCTGCTGCGAGACACAAAAACGTGCGCAAATATTTGTGGCTGCTCTGCACGCCCCCCTTGGCTTTCGTCAAATGCAAATCTCAATGGCGCTTAACCCCAAAGGAGGCAAAGCAATTGCAGCAACCAGCAGCAGCAACAAACAGGAACAACAGCAACCAAAGCGAGCAGCAACATTAACAACAAAGAGCATACCCACAATAACAACAACAATACGAGCAACAATAAAGAGAGCCACTAAAGAGAATGCAATTTGCTTGTTTGACCCAAATTGTTGTGAGATTTGCTCTTCAAAAAGGAGCAGGCAGGCAGGCAGGGAGGCAGGCAGGCAGCAGCTCCGCCTTCCTGTTTCCTGTTTGCTATCCCTATTCCACTCGCTATATCCATCTCTTTTGCTCCATTCTTATCTGTTTCCTTTTGCTCGGGGAGAAGAATATCTTGAAGCCAAACTGCTGCCAGAGCATCTCCCCGGACAACGAAGGAAGAGACTCTGTCTGGAAGAGACGAAGCAGACCCAGCGGTGGGTGACAATGAAGCGTTACTTTCACTTTCGCCTTTGTTTGGCACCAGCAGCTGCATTGCATATTTTGCCACCGCCCTTCCACCCTTCCACCCCTCCACCCTTCCCTTCCTTTGCTTCTTGCATAAAGTTTGTGGCTCAACAGGCGACGGGCGACGGGCGGGGGGCCACAGCACTGGCACCTGCCGTGCAGCAGCACGTTCTGCATTTCGTTTGCATTTTGGGCTCCGATTATTGGAAGTTTAAGCGCTAAACTCCTTGGAGCATGCCACACCCACAACCTCAATTGAATTGGCAGCCAGTTCATTTCTTATTCGCCGTCTTATTGTTGCTCCACTCGATGGGGGGGAGCATCAGTTGCCCTTCGCCCTTTTGTTTGTTTTTGTTTGCGCAAATTTGACTGCTAGCCAAGGGGCTTGGGGAAGCTTGCGAGAGAAACGCTCTCTTAATTTCCTTTAGGAATTCCAAGGCCGTTCCAGTCCGGCGGCCACCGGCTGCTGCTTCCCACACGACGGCCTAATGTCTTAAGAGCGAGTTTTGGGCTAATAAGCCTCACTTATGTGATAAATTATTTACCTTTATTGAAAAGCCCCCAAGTATCCAGGCCACTCAGCCCGGTCCCTCCCGGTCTGCAGGCCTCTCCTCTCGTGGGTTTATAATTTATTTAAATAAGCCCCTATGACGTTTTTAATTCACTGACAATGATGTCAGCCAGGGAGGCAGGAGGCAGGAGGCAGGCAGGAGAAGCACCCTTCCTGCCAGGACAGGGTGATGGTGTGGAGGTGCCACGTTCCAGGTGGAGCGACCTTTCGACTGGCACAATTTGAATATTTCTTGCATAAAAACAAGTACGCCAAAAACAAAATCAACAAAACAACATCAGCAGCAGGGGGAGGAGGAGGAGCAGGATGAACAGTGGGGGAAGAGCAGCGGGAGGAACACTGGGAGGGGAGGAGCAGCAGTGGAAACAACGATGCTATGACGGCAAGAAATGAGCAACAACGTTGGTTATGGAACGAACGACGACAACAATTCCAAGGCCCGCCCGTTGATGACAACGAGAAAAGTTCTGGGAAAAGATTTCAAATACCCTGAAAAATATATGGAACGTAGTTTGGACAGTCCAAAAAAAGGGAAAGCACTTAGATGCTCCAAAACTTTAACGCTGGGAAAAGGCACAACAAACAAGTCACAGATCTGTGTAAATGCTCAACAATAAATCTGCGATTCCATCCAACTGAAGCTGGACCTAGAACGACTTCCCTGTCAGCCCTTCCTTGGCAAGCGCCTTGCCATAGTTGGCATACCCTGTAGAGGCGAAAAATCGGGGTAACCGACGACAAGGCCCACAAATGAGCGTAAGCAGAAATCTTGTCACAAAACAGAAATATTTTTCATAATTTTTCCCGTGGAATTTGCAGCGTAATTTCTCTTAATTTCCCCTCCCATTCCATTCCCGTGCCACCATTTGTTTGGGGCTTTACTTGGTGTTGTTGTTGTGGCGCTAAATGTCATCGTGGGGGCAGGGCACTGTACTGTGCAACATGGTGGCAGCAGCAGCAGCAACATCTCGTACTTAATATGCGTGCGGCTGTCTGGCGTGGCAAATAATACGGCTGATGATGATGATGATGAGGGGGAGGGTGATGGGTGATGGGCGATGGGACACAACTACAACTGCCACAGCATGTGGGCAGGTGAGGCGATGTGACACTTTCCTTTCCCATCCCCCCGCTCGACTCGACTCCGGTTCCGGCTGGCAATGTATTCACTGTAAAAATTAGCATATTAAATGCGAGCAGCACGTTACCTTATTAGAGGCCCATTCTCGCCAGAGGAGAGGGACGGGGACTGGGGCAGGGGCAGTGCCAAGATGGCCATGTTGCAGTATGTAAAACAATCACCGCCCCCCGCAACCCACACAAGAAAGCAGCAGGACAGATCTGAATTTTACATAATGTGGCGAATCCGGAAGGAGACGTCTACTGAGAAATGGGCTTGTAAGCTACTTAGTTTTTATTACACTCTGCCGCATTGTTTTTTATGCCCGAGTGCAGGCCGGCAGCAGCAACAGTCCAAGCTCGTCTATGCCCCTGCCGCTACACGGGGCAAAAAGAGCACTTGTGGCCGCTAATTCAAGAATTTTCCATCAGGGAGCTGCTCAATCCATTTCCCTGAGTTTCTCTTTACTTTCCGAATGATTTTCTGCAGTGTACGTACTTAGCAATCGTCTCAACAGTTTTTGCTTGAAGGTTGTGTTGGCTGCGAGGGAGGGGGAGGAGTATTTTCACGCCACTTGAGAGTGCAAATTGCATGAAATTTTTGTTGTTGTTGCCGCCCCTCTGGCCAGCAAGTCGTTAAGCCAGAACGACAGCCAGGCCGCTGCTCCTTCGATGCTCCGCTGAGCTTTAAGTTGTGGTTGAACGTACGACTATAGCCATATAAAATATGAATATCTGCCAAGAGCATTCACGACATGGAACAATAAAAGCGCACAGCCAGCCCCCCCGCCCCGTGCCAAAAAGGTGCCAGAAATGCAAAACCGTAAACCAACAGCCGCCGCGATGCTGATACGACCAGGCAGTAACACGTGTCGGTCTGGTCTGGTCTTGGTTTGGTTTGCCCTGACACATGGCAGTGCAATTTTAAGTGCCACGATAAGGCCAACAACCGACCGAGTGGATACCAACCAGCGGGGGCACCATCAGACCACCGGACACCGGACACCGGTCATCGGCCATCGGCTGTCGGCTGTCGGCCGACGCGCCTGCCATCGGGCAACAACAAAAGGACACAGCCTTTTTCGTCGCACTTTTTGCCACACGAATGTCCGCGACCAGCACGTGCGCCTGTGATTGTGTGTGTGTGTGTGTGTGTCCTGGAGATGTTATCAATCATGGTTTCTGGTGTGGATAGTTGCGGATAGCGCGGCGGTCAGCGGTTGGGCTCGCGAATGTGGGTCGGTGCCGGAGCGGAACTGCGCCCCCCCCCACTTCACTCGATTACCAGCGCTTCATTAACGCTTTAACGCGCCATTACAGAAATTTAACAATGTAACCAAACCGTGAATGCGGGCATGAATGGAGAATGCATAACGCCTGCAGGTCGATTGTTGCTTATGCTGCTAGTCAACAGCCCAACACCCGAAATTTGAATACTTTTCTGGTGTAGTTTCATTTTGTTGCAATTTAATATCCACTTAACAAATTCATCTAAAACCATAATGCCTTTTATCAGTAAATATCTCAAATTTAACCATGGAATGGAGGTCGCTCGGTTCTGCATGTTTTTTACGAGCTTTTTGCTGGGGCAAAAACATATTTTGGCCCGCCACCAGCCCAGCCACCGACACAAAAAAGCGCACAAGAAACTTTTGGCTTTTATTGTTTAGTTTTTGGTATTTTTTATTTTTGTTTTTGTTTTTATTGTTTGTGTGGGTTTTTTATGGCGTTTTTTTTTCTATTTGCTGGCAATTTCTCATGTAACAATATTTTGTTTGTCTGCAGCCGCCACAGACACACTCAGCCACTCTGCCACTGCCACTGCCACTCAGGCACTCTGCCACGTCGCCACTGCAGCTGTTTTCCTTGTTAAGGTGCCAAAAGCGTTTAGCAGTTCATCCGCTCTGGCACCCTTCTGGCCGGGTCCAAACATCTGCCAGGCGCATCTCAATCTTTGCGATTGTGGAGGCGGAATGGGTGTGATGTGAGTCCTGCAGCTGCTACACTTGCTGCTGCTGTTTCTATTGCTGGTTTATGTTTTTTCCCTGAGGATGCTGCAACATGGGGGCAGAAGTTTCCTCTGTGGAGGAAGTGGAGCTCCATATCCTGCCGGGGTGCGTGTGCAGTGTCTGGGAATACTTGAGTTGCTATCTGGGGCGGTGTCTCCCCCCACACGCGCTCCTGTGAAACATTGAGTCCTTTGTACTTTGATGTGGCATCGTACGTAGCAATTTTACTTTTTCTTGCTGGCACGCAACGCTTGTTAGTGGCGCCCCTAAGAATGGTACATGAATTGTTAGAATATTTATCCTGCTGGCTGCTGGCTGTTGGCTGCTGGCTGTTGGTTGACACAACAACCAGCACCGTTCCCCCAGCTAAAAATAGCTCAGGAAATAGCTGAGCAGAGTCCTGGGCTTTGAGCTGAGCTTCGCAATTGTTTTTAATCCCCCTCCTGCAGCAGCTCGCAATTGGACCACAAGCCAGAGATTGGCAAATAAACGGAGGATAATTTTACGCTGCGTAGAGACATTCAGTTGGCCCTGTCCGGTGGCACTCAAGCGTAGGCAGAAGGCAGTAGGTCATATGCAGTTGCTCGGCAGAGCCACAAGCAAATAGTCAATATACAAATTTTGGAAATTTGATTTTGGTCGAGAGTGCAAAGCGCCCAACAGCAGCTTTGCGTACACTGTGCCACAAAGAAATGAGTCGATGTTCACATAACAAGTCGAATATGAACTTTAAAGCATAAAACATTCGAGCCTCGAGCGATGATTGTTCACATTTAGCAACCAAAAATGTTCACATGCAATCAGTCAGTGCCTCGTTTTTTGTTGCACTGTGCCATTGGCCATGTGGTTGAGGCACTCGATTGCACAACTGGAAAAGTCAGCCAAAAGTCTGTGTTTGCGCAATGCCCTCGCAGAGGTGGGAGTTTCCGGGTGGGCAAATACATAATCTGAATCGAAACCCAAACCCAAAGCCAAAATTCAAACTCAAATAGAAGAACAAACAGAAGAGCAAACAAAATCTACTGCAAAGTGCAGAAATCTTCCATTGGGGAGTGAGTGAACAAATGTGAAATTACATTATGATTGGTCCTAGAACTGAGATTATTATGCAACTGATTCCACCCACTGATGGATGTCCTGCCACAGTCCGGAGAGGTTAACACATCCGTCTGTAGGCGGGTTCGCAGGGTGCGTGAATAATTTATGCCCCAACAGTTGCCTAATGAGACGCCACTGTACGTGGTGCATGCGTGTCGTGATAAATAAATACGGCAAAGACACCTTCTGGCCATTGCCATTGCGATAATGCTCGGCGGGCGCACACACACGGAATCTAAATTTGAATATGAATATGAATAAGCATTCGTAAGTCGCACTAAACACTAAACATGGAATGTGTGATTTGGCTAGTAATGACAATTTAACCGACAGCACAAATCATAATGTGCAACATGACGCGTGGCACACTACACATGCAGCGTGCAACACACACACAGGAGCGAGATAACAGTGGTCTCGTGGTGCATGACAAATAACCAAAATGGAATATGGAAAACATGTTGATCTGCCCCTCCCCCCCAGACACGCCAGTCCCCAGCTAGCAAGCGCAATAGCCTTTACATACAAATGTATGTAAACATATGTACATATGTATGTGAGTACATATGTCTGTTTGTCTATGAAAAATCAATGAATTTGGCAGAGCAAAGGCCCAACCAGTTTGAGATCTGTTCGCAACCAAAGTGTTGGGCAATTAGCAATGGGACAGAATGACACTGCCACTGCCTGACACTGCCTAACATGGCCAAAATGCAGTTTCATGCAACTAACAGGTCATCCCCCCGTATCTCTGCTGTTGCTGCTTCTGTTACTATCTTGATTCTCCTTCTGCTTCTGCATGTAAAACGTAATCCAATTGAGATTCTCGAGTATTATTTAATTATTTATAAACCCAGCTGGGACAGAGGACACAAAACTGTGTGCGTAGATTTATGTATATATTTTATGAGCTGCAAATTGAGTGAGAAAGTCGAGTTAGTGACAGTTTCTGAGTGGCTGCTTGGCTAGAATAGACGACGAAAGACAGTGTGGACTTAATAGGTAACTGCTAGTCGACAGCCTCTCGCCCCATACTGATTGCAATTCAATTATTTAAAGCTAAAATGGGGCACGGCACGGGCTGGTATTTTTCATGTGGTCCATTCGCAAAATACATTTATTCATTTGTGTTGCCACGCAATTGATAGAGAGTGGGGAGTGGGGAACAGGCTTGAATGGAATTGAATAGATGATTGATGGCCGGCTGCAATCTGCAAACACACAAAAACAGTTGATTTAATCAAGGGCGATGGAGCAGTAGCACGGTTACGACATAAATATTTCTGTATGTAGAACGTACATCTAATTTATACAATTTCCCCGAACAATGGTTATTCATTTGGGCAATTTAATTATAAATTGTTAGATAGTTTTATTTGTAGAATGGATGAACAATGGCGAGAACCCCAGAAAGGGTTTCTCTACATGTTCCAAGTACCGCTGATGGTTTTTCTATGCAAATGTCCACACACTAAGAGAGATAGAGAGAGCGTCATAAAATTGTTTGCTGTCTTCCCTTTCTTTTCCGCATGGCGACAGAGGGCAAAGCAAAGAGCAAAAGCAAAATTCAATGGTCCTTGCGGCCTTCGCATATTTCACGTTACTTATCTTTATCATTGCCAACTAATTTCACAGGGTCCAGGAGGAAGGAGCAGGAAGCGGAGCTCCCATACGAGTTTTGTATCTTTTTCCAGAGGCTGAGGGTACGAAATATTTGTTTATTTCTAGTTCATATCTCTCATGTGCGCTACACTTGCTGCCGCCGCACCCCAACCCAACCCCTGCCTGCTGCTTTGTGGCATGTTTGCGCCATTTTGCGTTTTTGTTTATGTTTAGCTGGGTCATTGCGGCCATTCCATGTACATACATGTCTATGTGCCACTTTCTCTTTGTCTGTGTGTGTGTGTGTGTGTCTCTTTCTCTTTAAGTTTTTTTATTGTCTTTTGCTTAGGGTTAAGTTTTGTCGTTGCCGGGCTTTGTTTATGGGACTGTCTGTGACCCCACACACACACACACAGCCATACTGCCTGCTGCTAATCCTTTTGTTGTATGGCATTTAATTTATTTTTAAAGCTTTTTTGCGCCGCTACCCCGCAGGCACAGCCAGCAATGCGTTTATAGGCCGCAGAACAAGGCCAGAGAACAGAAGTGGAAGGGAAATACATTTTTGTATATTTTTATGCTGCTCCCCCTCCCGTTGGCTATTTGCCTAACATCAACACCATGAATATTGCACGCTCCTAGTTTTATTTTGTATTTTGCTTCGGCAGAAAAACATGCAACAGGGTCGTGTTTCGACCATAATTGGCTACAGCCACACCACACCACACACACTTATTCGTAGTTGGAGAAACACATAAGTACATGCTCGAGCAATTGGCTACAAAACTGCAACAATAACAATAACTATTCAATATGCCCCGCAACAGATGCCACACGAAACCCCTTGGCACTGACACTGACCCCGAGCTACCGGCACAGACAGCAGCAGCAGCAGCAGGAGCAGCATCTGTCCAGCGTTCTGCACTTGTAAGCCTGTTCTAATTGGCCCTCATTACATCAAAGAGTTTTCGCGTGGGGAATGCCAAGCACAAAAATAAAGCTCATCTGTGGGCGAGAGCGTGTGTCCGCTTTACCACTTGTCCGCGTGTCCACTTGTCCGCGTGTGTGTCTGTTGTCTGTTGTCAGTGGCCATGGCAATGGTAATGGGAGGGATCGACTAGGGGCCACGCCCTGAACATCTGCTGATGGCCATTGGAGGGGTCGGGACAGGAGCAAGGAGCTTGTTTTATTTCGGCTACCATTGTTGCGTCCTTGCTCTGCATGTCCCTTGCGCGCTCCCTCCGACATTCGATTAATCTGTGGCTGTTCGTTCAGTGGCTGTGGCTGTGGCACGCCGCGCTCCTGTGTCCCAAAGAAGTTGCCCAAATAATTGCTATCCATTAGCCGAACTCTCAAGCAGACGACCTTGAATGGATTTGAATGTAGCTTAATGTTTCCTCGCCACTTGACCATTTAATTAGCTGTAGATATTCCAATGGTATACTTAGGTTTGGTTCGCATTGAAAGATGTTAAAAATTGTACTTTGCTTTTATTGGAAAAACCACACAAATGTTCATTTTATTCTTGAAAAAATATTCATTATTAGTCTTTGCAATTGCAACTATATTTTGCCACTTTTTTCTATAATTAATATTAATTTATTGTTAGCTTTTCTTGTGGCTGTTTTCCTTTTATTCTATTCAGATTTTCCCGTTCGATTTGTGATTCATTTAGTTGTGGCAAACCAAATTCAAGGCTGACAGATACATTATATATCT